>NC_041381.1:576908595-576990742 GCF_002162155.2 Triticum dicoccoides | reverse complement strand
GGCTAAGCCCCCGAGTGAAAGGCTGGCTTAACACTCGGTAGGACTTTGATAAACTTAGGCGAGTCCTTGGACTGCAGCTAAGTCCCCGAGTGGAAGGCTGGCTTACCACTCGGTAGGATTTTCACAACTTAGGCGAGTGCTTGGACTGCAGCTAAGCCCCCGAGTGAGAGGGTTGCTCTTCACTCGGTAGGATTTTGATAAACTTAGGCGAGTCCTTGGACTGCAGCTAAGCCCCCGAGTGAGAGGGTTGCTCTTCACTCGGTAGGATTTTTATAACTTAGGCGAGCCCTTGGACTGCAGCTAAGCCCCCGAGTGAGAGGGTTGCTCTTCACTCGGTAGGATTTTGATAAACTTAGGCGAAACGGATTCGCAGCTAAGCCTCCGAGTGTGAGTCTGGCTCACCACTCGATAGGATTTTTACAAACTTAGGCGAAACGGATTCGCGGCTAAGCCACCCACTGAGGGGGAGTTTTTATGTGGACAAAAATAAAAAGTGATGACACAATTATTTCTAAACCCATGAACTACAGAAGTACTTTATTGCAACTCATCCGAGTGATAAAACTTAAGTGTAAAATGGGCGGAGTAGCTCTGCGTTCCAAGCTCGGGGCTCGTCGATATTATGCTCGACGTTATAAAGACGGTACGCCCCGTTGTGGAGAACCTTGGTGACGATGAAGGGGCCTTCCCAAGAAGGAGCAAGCTTGTGTGGTTTGTGCTGATCCACTCGGAGAACCAAATCCCCTTCCTGGAAGGCTCGACCTCTCACATTTCGGGCGTGGAAATGGCGCAGATCTTGTTGGTAGATGGTCGAGCGGATCAGAGCCATCTCCCTTTCTTCCTCTAAAAGGTCGACTGCGTCCTGCTGCGCTTGTTCAGCTTCTGCTTCGTTGTAGATTTCGACTCGAGGAGCATTGTGGAGAAGATCACTCGGCAAGACTGCTTCGGCTCCATAGACCAAGAAGAATGGGGTTCTTCCGGTCGACCGATTGGGCGTGGTCCGCAGTCCCCAGAGTACAGATGGAAGTTCGTCGACCCAAGCTCCAGCCGCGTGTTTGAGATCACGCATCAGTCGCGGCTTCAGTCCCTTGAGAATCAGTCCATTAGCTCGCTCTGCTTGTCCATTCGACTGCGGATGGGCGACTGATGCGTAGTCGACCCGTGTGCCCTAGGAGTTGCAGAAGGTTCTGAATTCCTCTGAGTCAAAGTTCGACCCATTATCCGTAATGATGCTGTGCGGGACTCCATATCTGAATATTAGTTCCCTGATGAAGCTAACAGCAGTACCGGTGTCGAGGCTCTTGATTGGTTTAGCCTCGATCCACTTGGTGAACTTGTCGACTGCCACCAGTACATGCGTGAAGCCACTTCGTCCTGTTCTCAAAGGGCCGACCATGTCCAGCCCCCAAACTGCAAAAGGCCAGACGAGTGGGATGGTCTTCAAAGCTGACGCAGGTTTGTGCGACATATTCGAGTAGAACTGACATCCCTCGCACTTATCCACTATCTCCTTTGCCATCTCATTCGCCTTGGGCCAGTAAAATCCGGCTCAGTATGCTTTGGCCACGATGGTCCGGGAGGATGCATGATGACCACAGGTCCCCGAGTGAATATCATTGAGGATGAGTCGACCTTCTTCTGGTGTTATGCACTTCTGACCGACTCCAGTCGTGCTCTCTCTGTATAATTGTCCTTTGATGACGGTAAAGGCCTTAGATCGACGGACGATCTGTCGAGCCTCTTCCTCATCCTCCGGAAGCTCTTTCCTCAAGATATATGCGACATACGGAATCGTCCAGTCGGGAATGACTACCAAAACCTCCATGATCAAGTCGACCACCGCTGGGACTTCAACTTCAGTCGGATCTGTGGCACTCTTGGGCTGCGGAGTTTCTTCGGTGAAAGGATCTTCTTTGACTGACGGAGTATGTATATGCTCCAAGAACACACCACTCGGAATGGCTTCTCTCTTGGAACCTATCTTTGCTACATCATCAGCTGCTTGATTTTTCAGTCGGGGTATATGATGGAGCTCCAACCCCTCGAACTTTTTCTCCAGCTTCCTCACTGCACTGCAGTATCCAGTCATGGCTGGGCTTCTCACGTCCCACTCTTTCATCACCTGATTGACCACTAAATCCGAGTCGCCATAGACCATTAGGCGACGGACGCCGAGTGAAATGGCCATGCGCAACCCATATAGGAGGGCCTCATATTCTGCCTCATTGTTGGAGGAATCAAAGTGAATCTGGAGCACGTATCTGAGCTTATCTCCTCTGGGGGAAACCAGGACAACCCCAGCACCGGAACCATTCAACATCTTAGAACCATCGAAAAACATGGTCCAATGCTCCGAGTGAACTTCAGTCGGCTGCTGCTGTTCGATCCACTCGGCGAGGAAATCTGCTATTGCCTGGGACTTAATGGCTTTCTTTGCCTCAAACTTGATATCAAGGGGGAGAAGTTCAATCGCCCATTTGGCCACTCGACCAGTTGCATCTCTGTTGTGCAAAATCTCTGATAGTGGAGCGTCGCTGACGACTGTGATTGAATGGTCAGAGAAATAATGAGCAACCTTCTTTGTGGTCATGTATATTCCATACACAAGCTTCTGATAATGAGGATATCTCTGCTTGGATGGAGTCAAGACTTCAGACAAATAATACACTGGGCGCTGAACTTTGAGAGCTTTGCCTTCTTCTTCCCGCTCGACCGTTAGCACAGTACTGACGACTTGTCCTGTGGCTGCGATGTAGAGCAACAGAGGCTCTTTGCTGATTGGAGCAGCAAGCACCGGCTGGGTGGAGAGCAGAGCTTTTAGCTCGGCAAACGCTGCATTAGCTTCTGGAGTCCACTCGAACTTGTCAGCCTTCTTCATCAGTCGGTAAAGAGGCAATGCCTTTTCACCGAGTCGTGAGATGAATCGACTTAATGCGGCCAAGCATCCAGTAAGCTTCTGGACATCGTGCACTCGCACAGGGCGTTTCATTCGGAGAATAGTGCCAATCTTTTCTGGGTTGGCGTCGATTCCCCGTTCGGAAACGAGGAAACCGAGTAACTTGCCACCAGGAACTCCAAATGTGCACTTTGACGGATTGAGCTTGATATCATACCTTCTGAGGATGGCAAATGTTTCGGCGAGGTCAGCGAGCAGGTCGGAACCTTTTCGTGACTTGACAACAATATCATCCATATAAGCTTCCACATTTCGACTGATTTGAGTGAGTAGACACTTCTGGATCATTCGCATAAATGTGGCTCCGGCATTCTTGAGGCCGAATGGCATGGTGATATAGCAGAAGCACCCGAATGGAGTGATGAAAGCTGTTTTTACTTCATCGGGCCCATACAGACGGATCTGGTGGTACCCGGAGTAAGCATCTAAAAAAGACAACCTCTCGCATCCCGCGGTCGAGTCAACAATTTGATCTATGCGAGGGAGAGGAAAGTGATCTTTCGGGCAGGCCCGGTTGATGTGCTTGAAATCAATGCACATTTGGAGCGACTTGTCCTTCTTAGGAACCATGACGACATTAGCGAGCCACTCGGAGTGGAATATCTCTCGGATAAATCCTGCCGCCAACAGTCGAGCCACTTCTTCACCGATGGCCTTTCTCTTCTGGACGGCGGACCGCCGAAGATGTTCTTTGACTGGCTTTGCAGACGAGTCGACTCTTAGGCGATGCTCAGCCAGTCCCCTGGGAACACCTGGCATGTCAGCGGGCTTCCATGCAAAAATGTCCCAGTTCTCACGGAGGAACTGGATGAGCGCTTCTTCCTATTTTGGGTCGAGTGTTGTGGAGATGCGGGTCGGAGCTGCTTCGGGGTCGGTCGGGTGAATGTGAACAGGCTTCGTCTCACCGGACGACTGGAATGCAGATTCTGTGGCGGGCTTCTTGGATCGCAGCAAGTCACTCGGATCTGCGTTTTGCTTGTATTCTTCGAACTCGACCGCTGTCACTTGGGAATCGGCAATTTTGGAGCCCTTCTGAAAGCACTCCTCTGCCTTTTTCCTATCACCGGTGACAGTGATCACACCTTTGGGACCGGGCATCTTCAATTTGAGGTACACGTAACATGGTCGAGCCATGAACCGTGCATAGGCTGGTCTCCCCAAAATGGCATGATATGCACTTTGAAAATCCACGACCTCAAACGTCAACTTTTCTTTGCGAAAATGCTTTGAATCGCCAAACACTACGTCCAAAGCTATCTGGCCGAGTGACTCGGCCTTCTTCCCTGGTATAACTCCATGGAAGCTCATGTTACTAGTGCTCAGCCGGGACATCGGAATGCCCATACCTTTCAACGTGTCTGCATATAACAGATTCAGCCCACTCCCACCGTCCATCAGCACCTTTGTCAGTCGAGTGCCTTCGACAACTGGATCGACCACCAAGGCTTGCCTCCCAGGGGTGGCAATATGAGTCGGGTGATCAGATTGGTCGAATGTGATGGGTGTTTGAGACCACTTCAGATAATTTGCCTTTGCTGGGGCAACCATGTTAACCTCTCGGTTAATCACTTTCAGTCGACTTCTGCTTTCCACATCTGCGAAGATCATCAGAGTGGAGCTGATATGCGGATATCCTCCCTCACTGTCCTCTTTGTCTTCGGCCTTGTCCAGCTCCTTCTCCTTGTCCTTAGACTGTTTTCCTTGAAACTGCTGGATCAGGAGTCGACATTGGCGAGTGGTGTGCTTTGGGTAAATGATATTCCCCTCTTCATCTTTCTTCGTGTGAATATGACACGGCATATCCATCACGTCGTTCCCTTCTTTATCCTTTACCTTCTTGGGGTTCCAGGATCCTTTTGGTTTCCCCTTAAACTTTCCTTGAGTCACGGCCAGAGCCTCTCCAGGAGCTGCCGGTTCAGCCTTCCGCTTCTGTTTCCGACTGGTGTTTCCTTTTTCCGACTGACTCGGCTTGTGCTTGCCGCTTCGGAGTCGGTCTTCTTCTTCGCCGTTGGCGTACTTGGTAGCAATCTCCATCATCCGACTCAAGGTCATGTCACCGGTTCGACCAAATTTCAAACTCAGTTCTCTGTTCTTGACACCATCTTTGAAGGCGCATACTGCCTGATGGTCAGAGACATTTTCCACAGTGTGGTGCAAAGTGATCCACCTCTGAATATACTCTCTGAGAGTCTCATTGGTTTTCTGCACGCAGACTTGCAACTCTGTCAATCCCGCTGGTCGCTTGCAAGACCCTTCGAACGTTCTGACGAACACTCGGGACAGATCTTCCCAAGTGTAAATGCTGCTAGGAGGCAATTGAGTCAACCATGCCCTGGCAGAACCTTCCAACATGAGGGGCAAATGCTTCATGGCCACCTCGTCGTTCCCACCACCGATCTGAACTGCCACTCGGTAGTCTTCAAGCCAAGTTTCAGGCTTAGACTCACCAGTGAACTTGCTGACTCCTGTTGCCAGCCTGAAATTGGGGGGGATAACAGCGGCTCTGATAGCTCTGCTGAAACATTCAGGACCAGAAACACGTACTCGACTGCTCGTGGGCACATCTCTGTCAAGTGCGCCTCGATGGGCTCTGTTCCGGTCGACCAACCCTTGCACGATAATGGATCGCGCGTCGAAGCCTGGCTCTCTGGGGTCAACTGGAACCCTACGCCCTGTACTGTACTGACGCCTATCATCTGGCTGCCGAAGAGCGTAAGACCCACCCCTCGGAGGGGAATAGGGCACTCGACGCCTATCATCTCGGTCGAGTCTGTCGCCATATTGATCTCGCCGATTCTCACGCCCTTCGCGCCGCGGAGGCGATCTGGGGCTGTGAGCCGACTGAACCGTATTCACAGTGACAGATCGACTGTGAATTCTGTTGCGCGACTGAGACACGGCTGAATTCTGATCTCCTGCTGCCCGGAGCAGATCCCTGATCTGCAGCAAACCTCTGCCAGCCTCTGACTGCGAAGGCTGAATGGACTCTGCTATACGGGTCGCAGCTGCTAAATTCTGAATTGGGGTTCGATATACCTGAGTCGGCGGGAAGAGTTGACGTCGACTGGTGTCGGGAACTCGTTGCCGCGCGCGCTCGTCGAGTGCTCGCTGAAGGTTCTCCAGTCGAGTGCGCTCGGCCAAATTGGCCAGACGCGCCTCCTCCAAGGCACGAGCCTCGGGGGTTTCTCCTGCGATGGGAATACGCAGGGGATCCTCGTTCCTGCGGCGAAGCTCTTCTCTTTGCAGAGAGTCGAGTGGCTCGGGCTGGTACTCTTCGTAGCCTCGAGCAGGGTCGCCGCCGTCGCCTGCTCCACCACCACGGGCGAAGCCGGGAGGACTGTGGGGCCCGTCGACCATCAAAATTTCCGCCGCTGGATCACTGCTTCCGCACTCGGATGCAGTCTCTCCGGAGCCAGTCGACTGATCGAACAAGCCGTAGAGAGATTCGTTGGGCTCGATTGCCGCAACTTGTGTAGTGGCCGACTGGCGAGCCACCGCGTGACTCACCCATCGCTGAAGCCTTGACCGGCCTGAGCGCTTGCGCTGGCGGGAGACCGGGAGGGTGGAAGATGGAGGAGCCGACCGATACTGGGTCGATGGTTGCCGCAGCAGAACGCCGCGGACACATGCGCGAAAATGCGTCGCACCGCGGACGGGGAGCGCATCTACGTCGAGTGGAGCCTCCTGGAGCCATGCGGAGTCGTCGGCGATGAAGGCGAGAGCGCCGAGACGGATCTCTTGACCCTCGACCAAAATTCCAGCAGACACCATGATGAAAGTACTCGGAAGAATCCCAACTTCTCCACAAAATCGCTAAAACACCTGCCCCACGGTGGGCGCCAACTGTCGTGGTTCTAAGCCTGACAGTAGAGTGGGGGGTAGGTATGGAGAGGCAAGGTCCTAGCTATGGAGAGGTTGTAAGCACAAAGGATGTACGAGTTCAGGCCCTTCTCGGAAGAAGTAACAGCCCTACGTCTCGGAGCCCGGAGGCGGTCGAGTGGATTATGAATGTATGGATTACAAGGTGCCGAACCCCTCTGCCTGTGGAGGGGGGTGGCTTATATAGAGTGCGCCAGGACCCCAGCCAGCCCACGTAGGAGAGGGTTTAAGGTGAGTTAAGTCTGGGGCGTTACTGGTAACGCCCCACATAAAGTGCCTTTACTATCATAAAGTCTACTTAATTACAGGCCGTTGTGGTGCAAAGTGCCTTTTGACCTCCTGGTGGTCGAGTGAGTCTTCGTGGTCGAGTCCTTCAGGCCAGTCGAGTGAATCCTCGTTGGTCGACTGGAAGGCGACCTCTTCTAGGGATGTTCTAGGGTAAGTTACTTGGAACAGGTCCATGACCCTACCCTAGGTACATAACCCTATCACCGCCCGAAGACCGGCATCGACAAAAACAGTACCCATATGGACCCAGCCCTAGAGCAGGGCGAAGCAATGGACGACACACACGTCAACAAGCAGCCAGCCGGACATGAACCAGACAAGCAACCCATCCCCGGCGAAGATGATCTCACATCACCAGAGCATATGAATCTCCATAACAGGCTCGTCGCCACTGCAAGAAGTTTGAAGAAGCAAAAGCGGAAGCTCAAAACAGCGGAAGACACACTCAGAATGAGATGGAGCAAAGTACTCAACACCGCAGATAAATATGGCACTAGTCACCAGACAAAGAGCTACCCGAAGCGCAAGTTGTTGCCCGAATTTGACGAGGAGGCCTTCGAGCCCCCGCACTCAAAAAAGAAAGGGGCCACCTGGCCGGATAGACGACCAGATGACAGGCCAAGAGCAACACGGGGCACCACACACAAGCCGGCATATGATCAGCATAAAGATCTTCAGAAAAAGGATAACCCGGCCAGGTCTATCTATGGGCCAAAAAAGAAGACTCCAGGAAGTCACACAACCAGCCGAGCATTTGAAGACAACGGCACACCCAAATACAGGGGCGCCGCACACCCACTATGTTTTACCGACGAGGTACTGGATCATGGATTTCCAGCGGAATTTAAACCCATAACCATAGAGGCATACGACGGAACAACAGACCCCGGAGTCTGGATTGAGGATTATATCCTACACATACACATGGCAAGAGGAGACGATCTCCATGCCATAAAATACCTTCCCCTCAAGCTCAAAGGGCCGGCCCGGCATTGGCTTAAAAGCCTCCCAGAAAATACGATTGGGAGTTGGGAAGAGCTTGAGGATGCGTTTCGAGCAAATTTTCAGGGGACTTATGTCCGGCCTCCGGATGCAGATGATTTAAGTCACATAACTCAACAGCCCGGAGAATCAGCACGCAAATTCTGGAACAGGTTCCTCACTAAAAAGAACCAAATAGTCGACTGTCCGGACGCTGAAGCCTTAGCAGCCTTCAAACACAACGTCCGAGATGAATGGCTCGCCAGACACCTCGGCCAGGAAAAACCAAGAACAATGGCCGCACTAACAAGTCTCATGACCCGCTTTTGCGCGGGGGAAGACAACTGGTTGGCTAGATGCAGCACCAGCGACCCGAGTACACCCAAAATCAGGGATGGAAATGGGAAATCACGATGCAAAAAAGATCAGCGCCGGAACAAGGAGAATGGCCCAAATAGTACGGCGGTCAACACCGGATTCAAAAGCTCTCGGCCGAACAACAAAACACTGCCCTTAAAGGATAACAGTGACGAGCTATCCAACCTCAACAAGATTCTGGATAGATTGTGTCAAATACACGGTACCTCCGGGAGGCCTGCAAACCATACCCACAGAGATTGTTGGGTCTTCAAGCAGTCCGGCCGACTTAACGCCGAACACAAAGGGCTCGACACACCAAGTGAAAGTGACAAAACCCAAAAGAAGCGCTCCAGAAACCAAAAGACTTTCCCATTAGAAGTCAAAACAGTGAACTCACTTCACGTGATAACACACAGCGCGGCCCCTGCTATACCAGGACACCGTCCGCAGACTGGGGATAGAACCCACCAAAATTCGCTATAGCAAGCACTTCCTTCAAAGGAGTGACGCCAGGCCTTTTTAGCCAATTTTACAGGCTCTGTACCACTAGGGGTCGTCTTCGGTTCATCCGACAACCTCCGTCGCGAAAAGCTCACCCTCCATCGCCCCATTTAGCAGTAGCCCTTAAGCACTACTGGGGCGTGCAGCTTTTGCCCGCTTTAATGCAATACCACATTATGCGTCTCTTACGCTTAAAAATGCCCGGTCCACTTGGCATATTCTTAAGACTCCAGGTGTCTCTCGACCACGGAGAATGTGCGGCTGCCTAGACAGCCACACATTATTCCGACCTTGCAGGTCAAAGCCCCTAAAAACAGGTCATTTAGACCTCGGACATGGTTAGACAAGTCCGGCGTAACTTAACAAGGGGCTTCCCAGCCGCATACCCCTTTTTTTAGGGGGCCGCGCGCATAAATGATGAAAGCTAATAAATCTCAACTTTCTTCATCTTCCAAATTATACTTTATTTTGATACACTTTTTGCACGATATTTCTTAGAAACTAAGTCCTTCTCTTTTACAGATGAAGCACGTGCTACACCCATCCAGGATAATTCACAACGGAGACACGGGCGCAGACGTGCAGTAGGGACCCGTTGCAAGGATTCTTTTCAGATTAAGACCCTGCGTAAACCTTTCTCACTGTCTCTTGTTGATAAACATCCCCCGGTTTCTTACTAGAGCCGAGGAGGAGGCTGGCGTTTTGGCATCGGCCGCGTCAGAAGTTCCCTCCTGTACCTGGACACTAGGGGCTTAGGGCGTTTATTCTGCCCAATATCATAAAGACCGAACACCTCAGGGAGTGTTCGGCATCTTGAGTTAGGCCTTATATGCATCAGCTCCGAATCATGTCTTTGGTCAAATGTTGGGTTTGCCCGGCTCCTGTGTTTTGCTGCCTTACGTTCCGTATCATCGGCTAACGTGGCACCAGGAGAACTACTGCAATTGTGCCCCGGTTCGGCCGGGAGAGCACCTCAGTAGAGAAAGCCGAAAACTGACTGTCATGATATAGCGAGAGACTGGTCAACCACTCGATCGACCATTGGAATGTTTAGAATTCCTCCGCTTTGATGAAGGACCGCTTCCCTGTCAGGCACATACGCGCCCCAAGTTCGGAGAAGTGCGGTGCCATCAGGGGCTATATAGTAGCCCCACATTCGAGCTCCTATGGCTAAGTGAAAGTGATAAAGCATTATAGTCCGGTTTCCTAGTTTGCTATGCTATCACCTCCTTAAAAGGACCAAGACGTTGGATTAAGTGTGAAAAAGCGTTTTTCTTTTTGCAAACACCCCCGCACCATGTGCGTGGGGGCTGAAGCCAAAGACTGCCATCTTTCAGATTATACATACATATACGGCCGCACGGGAGATAGTTCAATACTTGAACACACAAGTATAAAAAGTCATTGCATTATAAACATGATCTTAGAAATCATACATGTCATTCAAACATAACATCTTTCGAGCACTGCGACCCTATTATACGAGCGCCCTGCAGGACTTCCTCAAAGTAATGCTCGGTGGGGAATCGGCTTTTTTCCGAACCCCGGGATGCAACAGCGGTGGCATCCATCTCCACCCAGTATGTTTTACCACGGGCGAGAGCCATCCGCGCACCTTCTATGCATGCCGACCGCTTCATCGCCTTAATATGCGGCACTGCCCCAAGGAATTGCTGCAACAAGCCAAAATAACTCTTCGGCTTGGGCCTTTTCGGCCACAGATGAGTTACCACATCCGTTATGGCCAGTCCGGACAATCTATTCAGCTCAGCCCACTCAACCAGCCGATCACTCAATGGAAGTGGACGCTCTGGACTATGGAATTGAGACCAGAAAAGCTCTTCCATTTCATGATCCTCCTGGCTTCGAAAGTGCACGACTGCGTCAGCCGCACTCACCGCCAAGTCCAGATAAGGATCCTCCGCGCCGTACAATCGGCCCAGCTGAGCATACTTCGGATCCGTGAACTTCCTACGCAGCATAAAGGGCTTTCCAGCCACAATGTCTCTGACCTGACACAGTTCCTCCTTCATAGCCTGCATCGCACTACGGGCATCCTTGGCCTCGGCATCGGCCTTCTTCAGGTCCTCTTGCTCCGCTCGTGTTCTCCTTCAAGAACTTCCAGGCGGTCGGTAGCAACTCTTAATTTCATGGCCATTCCAGCCATCTCCTCCCTGCTTCGGCAGTGAGCAGCCTTCTCGGCTTTTAGCCCTTCCGTTGCCTTCAAGGCAGCCGCCCATCTTTTTCTGGCTTGCTCCTTGGCCCGAGCAAGTTCTGCTCAAAGGTCCTCTACAGCAGCAGGACCATCTGCATCTAAACATACAATTTGTAAGGAATGGGTGTCAGCTCCCTTACTAACCAACCGCGGGGCAACCACATACCTTGTGACTCATCAAGTCGTCTATTGACCAGCGAGATGTCCGCATCTGCAGCGTCGAGTTGCTTCTTCAGCTCGGCAAATTCATCAGTCCGGCTGGCCACCGAACGTTCCGCCACCTGCATGGGAAAGGCGACAGTTAATAACCGAGATTGCGATCCTAGGCATGCTGTCGTTTTCGACAGCATACCAAGTCTCGGGGGCTACTATCTATACAGGGCGCACTTCATGTGCAAAACTATCAACAGGTATGTCATTTTTTGCGTACCTCAAATCCCATCAGTAAACTTCCGACGGCCTCATACAACCCGGTTTCGGCGGACGAGATCCTCTCAATCACATCACCCATTAATGTGCGGTGATCTTCTGACATGGACGCCCTCTTAAGCAAATCCTGCAGCTCCACCGGCCGTACTCCAATGGGCGCCGAACTCTCCGGTCCCGCCAGATTCGGGGAGACCCTCTGCGACGACACCTCAGGGTCGTCCGCCCCGCACGATGGGGCGGCAGATGAAGGCATTTCGCTTTCCATAATCTCCGGACGAAGGTCTCCCGAAGATGAGCTGTGCTGAGATGGGCTGGGATCCGAACTACAAGGTAAAAACTTCGTTACCTTTAGACATTAAGCAGGGGTGTCTGATAATTATAAAATCCCCCTTTTCACTTACGGCTCGTTAGAGGGCTGATACCTCCGAGGAGACAGTACGGCCGGAGCTCTTTCTGGCGCAGGACCTTCCGGTACAGATTTCTTTCCCCTCTTTGAGGCCTTGGCCTCTGGGTCTTCGGAAGCGTTCCTCTTCTCCCCCTAGAAGGAGGGACTCTCGATTCCTCCCTTACTAAACGCCTCCTTGGCAGAGGTGACAGTTTCCCCGTGCCCCCCTTCACCCTCATTCGAAGGGGCAACCTCCAACATTTTGATTAACACGGGATCCTGCGTGGTCTCAGGGAGGGGGCCCGGACACCGTATCAGTTTTGCTTGCGCTATCCACTCCTGTCCAGGGATAGCTGGTTAAAAGGAAAGCTCACGATAAATAAATGGATGGTGTGTCCGGACACAGGGCTACTTACTTGAGTATCCGGGCGATTGCAGCTTAGGCCAGCGTCCTCGGTCAATTCCGGATGCGTCTCTTGCGATCCGAAGAACAGTTTATACATCTCCATGGGAGTCAAACCCACGAAGTGTTGAAGAGCTCGCGGCCCCTCCGAATTAAATTCCCACAGGCGGAGGGGGCGACGTTTGCAGGGCAGTAGGCGCCGGATCAACATGACCTGCACCACTGCGACTAGATTGATCTCCCTTTCCTGGAGGCCTCGAATCCGGTCCTGCAATAGGGGGACGTCTTTGGGCGGCCCCCAGTCACGCCCCTTGTTGACCCATGACGTCAGCTGCTGTGGAGGGCCCGAGCAAAAGACGGGCGGCGGCTTCTGCCTGCTGCCCTGGGGAGCGGTGATATAAAACCACTCATGTTGCCACAAGCCGAGCTCCTCTAGGAAAGAGCCCTTGGGCCATGGAGCTTCGGCCCTCTTGCTTATAACCGCCCCGCCGCACTCTGCCTGACGCCCCTCGATCATCTTCGGCTCCACGTTGAAGGTTTTGAGCCATAAGCCGAAGTGAGGGGTAGTGCGGAGGAAGGCTTCATAGACGACAATGAATGATGAGATATGGAGGATGGACTCCGGAGCTAGGTCGTGGAATTCCAGCCCATAGTAAAACATGAGCCCCTCATGAAGGGATCCGTCGGGAAGCCTAAACCCCGACGGAAGTGAGACGTGAACACGACGATCTCGCCAGGCTCGAGAGTTGGGATAACTTGCCCTCGGGCAGGCAGCCTATGCGAAATCTCATAGGTTAAATACTTGGCATCTCTCAGCTTTAGCACATCCTCCTCCGTGACGGAGGAGGGCATCCACCGGCCTCGTAGATTAGGACCGGACATTGTCGAGGATCGAAGGTACCTGAATTCGGAGCCCTGGGTGTTGGAACTCAGGGAGAGGGGCAGATTCGATAAAGGATTGAATAAAAAGAACATGCCTTGGTCTCATTATAAAGAGGAAGAATACCAAGAGCCGTCCCCGTGACCGTTTGGAACCCGCCTTCGATGGAGGGGGCGTGGCAATGGGCGCGGTTGGGTTACCCACGTCCGTATTAATGGGAATCTCGGAATAAGGGGAACACTATCTCTGCTTCGACAAGACATGCCAAGGAAACCGCCTCGCTAAACACGCTGAGGTGGAACAATAAAAACAATTCGAGTAAAGGCTTGGAAGTGGTGTGACGTCACGCCGCAGAATACGTCAGCAGATTGATCTTGTGTAATATTATTCTCTCTACGGTGGTATGTGGAATTTATTTTTGCAGAGCCGGACACTATCCTGGTGTTCACGATCTTCTATAAATTATTCGGAGGAGGAACCCGCCTTGCAATGCCGAAGACAATATGCGCGCCGGACTCGTCGTCATTGAAGCCTGGTTCAGGGGCTACTGAGGGAGTCCTGGACTAGGGGGTGTCCGGATAGCCAAACTACCATCATCGGCCGGACTCCAAGACTATGAAGATACAAGATTGAAGACTTCGTCCCGTGTCCGGATGGGACTTTCCTTGGCGTGGAAGGCAAGCTTGGCGATACGGATATGTAGATCTCCTACCATTGTAACCGACTCTGTGTAACCCTAGCCCTCTCCGGTGTCTATATAAACCGGATGGCTTTAGTCCATAGGATGAACAACAATCATACCATAGGCTAGCTTCTAGGGTTTAGCCTCCTTGATCTCGTGGTAGATCTACTCTTGTAACCCACATCATCAATATTAATCAAGCAGTACGTAGGGTTTTACCTCCATCAAGAGGGCCCGAACCTGGGTAAAAACATCGTGTCCCTCGTCTCCTGTTACCATCCGCCTAGACGCACAGTTCGGGACCCCCTACCCGAGATCCGCCGGTTTTGACACCGACACTCCTACTTCTATGACAAAAAATCATGACAGAAAATGGGCTTTTCGTCCTGGATGGGACGGAGATGCAGCTGCATGGCATTCTTTGGGTCGTCCATGACGGAAAAAACCGTGGTAGAAACGAGGGGGAGGAAAATTTCGGGGAGTTGCCGGTTACGGTGGGAGGTTGGGGGCCGAGCGATGCGTGTTTCTCTCGTACACGTACGCGCATGTGTGCGAGGCATTGGCTCTAACTGAACCCGAGCGAGGCGTTGGGCTCTAACTGAACCCGAGCGATTGCACTGCAGGCTACGCGTTACTGAACCCGAGCGATCGATCGATGGCTGTTAACTGAACTCGATGGAGCGATTTGTTCGCTACTGCTGCTAACTGAAGCCGATCGATTGGATGAACAGTGAGCTTTGCAGGGGGGGGGGGTTGGATGAACATTGAGCGGTGGCGTTGCCTTTGGATGAACAGGACCCCGTGGTGTGGAGGGCTAGATGAACAGTAGACGATGGAGGGGTGGCCGTGGAGGGGTGGTTGAACAGGACCCGTGGTGTGGAGGGCTGGATGAATAGTAGATAGTGGAGGGCTAGATGAACAGTAGACGGTGGAGGGGTGGTTGAATAGTAGCCGGTGGAGTAGCGCGCGGTGGAGGCTGGATGAACAGGAGCCCGTGGAGGCTGGAGGAGGTCGACGGTAGCCCGTGGAGGCCGGAGGAGGTCAATGGTAGCCCATGAAGGCTGGAGGAGGTCGCCGGTGGAGATGAACAGTATCCCGTGGAGTCCCGTTTTGCGGTACGCCACACCCCTCCCGATGAACAGGACCCCCGTTTCGACCGTAGGAGGTTCGTTTCGTCCATTTTGCGGTACGCCACACCCCTCGTGATCAACAGGACCCCCGTTTCGACCGTAGGTGGTCCGTTTCCTCCGTTTTACGGTATGCCACACCCCTCCCGATCAACAGGACCCCTGTTTCGACCATAGGAGGTCCATTTCTTCCGTTTTGCGGTATGCCACACCCCTCCCGATCAACTGGACCCCGTTTCGAACGTGGCCGATCAAACACAAGGCCGTTTCCTCCGTTCTGCGGTACGCCAGATGTCGGTGTCAAAACCGGCGGATCTCGGGTAGGGGGTCCTGAACTGTGCGTCTAGGTGGATGGTAACAGGAGACAAGGGACACGATGTTTTTACCCAGGTTCGGGCCCTCTCGATGGAGGTAAAACTCTACTCCTGCTAGATTAATATTGATGATATGGGTAGTACAAGATTAGATCTACCACGAGATCAGAGAGGCGAAACCCTAGAAGCTAGCCTATGGTATGATTGTTGTTCGTCCTACAGACTAAAACCCTCCGGTTTATATAGACACCGGAGAGGACCAGGGTTACATAGAGTTGGTTACAATGGGAGGAGATCTACATATCCGTATCACCAAGCGTGCCTTCCACGCCAAGGAAAGTCCCATCAGAACACGGGACAAAGTCTTCAATCTTGTATCTTCATAGTCCGGGAGTCCGGCCAAAGGTCATAGTCCGGCCATCCGGACACCCCCTAATCCGGGACTCCCTCAGTAGCCCCCGAACCAGGCTTCAATGACGATGAGTCCGGCGCGCAGATTTGTCTTCGGCATTGCAAGGCGGGTTCTTCTCCAAATCCCATATACCTGTCGAATAGTGTCCGGCTTCTGGTGAATGTTGCGCCCCTTGGCTTTTGCGCCCATTAATGGCCATCTTTCACGTGTCAAAAGAATGCGAAAAGACAGGGTGTGTTTTCATTTTACCCCCCTAGCTGCGTAAATGGGCCGCCTATAAAAGAGGCAGGGATGCCCATTTCGCTCTGTGGAATAAGTTGTTATGCCTCGTGCCCCGTTCTCAGGAGGGGGCGATATATCAAGTGGGCGGAGCCGAACTATGGCGCATCGCCGAGACCAGATATCTATCCGGAACCCCAAAGAAGGCGTCCGTAGACTGGCCTTCAGAATGGTTTTATATAGAAGACGTCCCTCTGCCGGACCCTGTACGGGTCGGCCTCCCTGAGTTCAATACTGCTCCCTCGAAGAAGCGCCTGAGCTGGCGCCCACGGAGACCTCAGAAGGAAAATGACAGGGACGCCCTTTACCTGATGAACCGGATAAGGTTGTTAGCTCATTCCGGACTGACCATGATCGAGGTCATGGCCACATGCATTACGCGGGGGTGCAGCCGCTTCAGTACAGAGGCCACCCCATGTGGGATTTCAACGGGAAGGACAACGCCAAGCGGTGCGGCCGTAAGGGGCCGGATTCGGCTGCCACTCTAATGAAGATCTTGTCCGCTTTGTACAAGGGAGAGGAGGAGGAATTCCTCTGTGTCAACCCACATGGCGGATTTTCTATGTACAATCCTCCAAGCTGGGTAAGCAAACACTTTCACTTGCCCATCCGTTTTCATATTCCCATAGTAAGTACTTAGTCTAGACATTTTAACGCAGGAGCTATGCCAGACTGTAAAGGAGATAAACAGCCCTCCTACACAACCCGAGGACCCAGAACGGTCCCTCGACCCGGACTCCCAAGAGGACCCAGACTTATGTGTGGAGCTGATTGATGGGGTGTTTCATCAGTTGAGTAAGGACAACACCTTAGTGGCCATCACGGCCGATTATCCCGGACTACTTCCAGCCTCAAAGGTAACCGAGACCGAAGTCCCAGTACTTTTAAGAGGATCCATCCGTGCTTATTTTTGATCGCTGTATACCAATGGCGTTTTTTGCAGGGGAAGTCCTTGAGGCGGAGGGCCGAGCCCGCGGTGGCTAGCCAACAAGGGCCATCGAGGCCTAGCGGGCTAAAAAGAAGTGCGGACCGGATCGAGACGCCGGCGCAACGGTATGGCGTGCAACTTTAATGCCCAGGATTTATGCCCTCAAGGCATACTAGCACTCATGCTCTCTTCAGGAAGAAGAGCGCCCGCGGGACTATATCCACCGGCCAGGCTTCAAGGCCGGGTCCGGAAGCGGAGGCGAACATGGGGCGCGCACCAGACGCTCCTCCGACAGAGGATGCGGACGGGCTATCTGCCACCAATTCAGAGGTGGAGAGTGCCATGAACCACAGGCGTCGGCGGAATGTTCTTCGTGACGCTTGTTTTTCCCAAGAGGCGTTGGACGCCTTTAATACGGGAGATGCGTACCTCCGTGCCGCTCAAAATGCTCTAGCCAGAGCCACAGAGCAGTATGTAAAAGACATACGGGTGAGAAAATTTTATGGTTATATATGTCAGTAGCCCCCGAGACTTGAAACAATTAGAATAGCTGATTTAAGGATCATTTGTAATGCAGGATCTTACAGAAAAGAATACCCAGCTGTCCCAGGAGTTGGAAGAGTGCAAAGCCCAACTTGAGGCCGCACTAGCCGCAACAGGGAAGGCCAATGATACCCCCTCTGGTAATATACGCTTCAAAAGATAAGTATGTTGTGAAGTGCGGCATTTGTGAAATTGTGACAATAACAGTGCAGATGGCGCCGGAGTGGATCTGGACAAGCAGCAACTCTTGCGCCAGTTAAAGGCCGGCGAGAGCGTGCTTACGAGGGTGAGGCAAGAGAAGAACAAGCTTCAAGATGCCAACACCCAGCTGGGCGAGGAACTAAAGGATGTTGGTGCTCAGCTATCGGACTCCGTGAAGGAGAATCAGCGGCTTCAACGCGGTATTTTTATTAAGTGCTTGAACGAACTATGAAAAGAAGAGTTCGGCGAGGAAGTCGAATTGACAGAGTTATGTCTGTAGGTATGCTGATAGGTCGACCTGCGGAGGAAATGCCCGGTTCTACAGGTGACCTTCTTCCCGAGCTCTCACAACTGCACGAACGAGTTCGGCAGGTGATGCAAGGCATCGCCCAGGCTCTATGGCCATCCGTGTCCATCCCCGAAGGCCTTGGAGAGCTTGCAGAGAAGCTGAAGGGAGCGCGGCGGCACTTCCGATTATGGAAGATATCGGCCTGCCGTTCAGGCGCCAGGGAGGCCCGGGCCATGGTGAAGACGCGGTACACGAAGGCTGACCCAAACCACATGGCTGAGGTCGGACCTGTGGGGCCCGATGGGAAGGAGATCCCTGTCAGTTTAGTGTACGGCCAGGTAGAGCTGGCCGCCAAGTATTCCCAACAGGACTGTAAATTAGACAGCCTGTTGGATGGTATCGAAGAAGAATATACCCAGTCAAGTTGACTATGTAATTTAAAATGACATGTAAAATGCCTTCTAGCCAGATTGTAGCTCATTTGTCATGGCGGACCTTTTCGCTTCAACTCAGGACCGATAGTCCGGAGTGGTCCGAATACCCTCTCGGTTATGTAAGAACCGGGGCATCCGTGGAGACCAGGCGTAGGGGTCATTAGTGCTTTATCAGACAAGTGCCCAACTAGTTATGTTATATTACATGGTTAGTAAGAAACATCTTCCAGGGAGAATAGTTCCTTTAGGGGTTCCTTTCCCTGGGAGGCATGCCCTAAAGTGCATGTCCGGACTGCGAAAAAAGCAGAAAAGCATCTGGGGGCAGATGAATAAATGAGTAAGAAATCATCTTTTAGTTCACGGACCGAATATTCCCTTAAGAATGCTAGCTTTCGGCTTCACCCAGTCTGAGGTACACATCCGGCTGACCCGGCAGTAACAATCGCAGAGGTGCTCCCTTTACCACCTAGCCGAACAATCCGGAATGTAGGGGTAAGCACAGGAGCCAGGCAACCCATCTTGGCCAAAACTTAAGTCATATCGATGCATATTATGGTGAATAAAAGGTACATGCGGAAGTGTGACACATGTGTTGGGCACGAGGCCCGTATAAACAAGCTTCTGTTAAAGGAGCCCCCAGGTATAATGGGCGCGAATAGCGCGTCAATTGTGTGTGAACGAGGCGCAAACGAGCCCTTAAAAGGCTGTAAGAAAAAAGGAGGGAGAAGGAGAGAAAAAAAGACAGCTAATGTGTAAAAAATGGATAGAGGAAGGAGATGAACACAGAGTCCGGCGCTAGGCGTAGATTCTTCGTAGACGGGCTACGTTCCATGGGTTCAGCTCGATCGGTTATCCGATGCATTTCGCAGACGGTACGCTCCACCAGTTAGGACTTGGTCGATTATGAAGGGACCTTCCCATTTGGGCTTGAGTTTGTCCTTTTTCTTGTTCGGCAGGCATAGAACTAATTTGCCAACATTGTAGGTTTTGGCCCGTACTTCTCTGCTTTGATATCTTCGAGCCTGCTGTTGATAGAATGCGGAACGGGCTTTTGCCATGTCGCGCTCCTCCTCCAAGGCGTCCAAACTGTCCTACCGATCAAGTTCAACTTCTCTTTATTCGTACATGTGCACGCGAAGTGAGTCATGAATTATGTCACAGGGCAGAACTGTCTCTGCGCTGTATACCATAAAAATGGTGTGAATCCTGTAGTGCGATTCGGCGTGGTTCGCAGCCCCCAGAGTACGGAGTCGAGCTCCTCTACCCAGTGCGTGTTAGATTCCTTGAGGGACTGCACTAGTCTGGGTTTGATGCCACTCATGATTAGACCATTTGCCCGCTCGACTTGACCGTTAGTTTGTGGGTGATAGACTGAAGCGTAGTCGAGCTTGATGCCCATGTTTTTGCACCAGAGATTTACCTTGTTGGCCGTAAAGTTCATGCCATTATCAGTGATGATGCTGTGGGGGACGCCATAACGGTTTACGACCCCTGATATGAAGTCTATCACGGGTCCGGATTCGGCCGTCTTAACAGGCTTGGCCTCTATCCATTTGGTGAATTTGTCAACCATGACCAATAAGTACTTTTGCTTGTGGGTTCCCCCTTTAAGGGATCCAACTACGTCAAGCCCCCAGACCGTGAAGGGCCAGGTGATGGGTATAGTTTGGAGGGCGGTGGGTGGCATATGGCTTTGGTTAGCGAATAATTGGCAACCGACGCATCGTTGGACTAAGTCCTGAGCATCTGCCCAGGCCGTCGGCCAATAAAATCCGGTACGGAAGGCTTTGCTTACAAGGGCCCGGGCTGCGGCGTGGTGCCCGCCGAGTCCGGCGTGAATTTCAGCCAAAAGGTTCCGCCCTTCCCCTTTGGAGATACACCTTTGAAGGACTCCGGTGGTGCTTTTCTTATAAAGCTCTCCTTCGTGGACTTTATAAGCTTTAGATCGCTGCACTATGCAGCGTGCCTTGTTTTGGTCCTCGGGGAGTTCCTTCCTAGTTAAGTAGGCTAAGAATGGTTCTGCCCACGGGGCAATGACTGCCATTATTACGTGGGCTGAGGATGTTAGTTCGTTGGCAGAGCCTCCCGTTGTGTCAGAATGTTCGGTGTCAGGTGGTGCGGCTGGATCCGGGTTGTTATTTCCAGATTCCCCTTCCCATTGTACAGAGGGCTTGAATAGACGCTCCAAGAAAATGTTGGGGGGGGGGGGACTGCGTCGCGCTTTGCGCCGATGCGTGCCAAGACGTCTGCTGCCTGATTGTTTTCCCGGGCTATATGGTGAATTTCGAGCCCCTCGAACCGAGCTGACATTTTTAGGACGGCATTGCGATAAGCTGCCATTTTTGGATCCTTGGCATCAAAATCTCCATTTATTTGGGATATCGCGAGGTCCGAATCCCCACGCACCTCTAGGCGTTGAATGCCCATGGAGACTGCCATCCGGAGACCATGTAGAAGGGCCTCATATTCGGCTGCATTGTTAGAGTCCGTATACATTATCTGGAGTACATATTGAACTGTATCTCCTGTTGGGGACGTCAGAACGACGCCTGCCCCCAGACCCGCTAGCATTTTGGAGCCGTCGAAGTGCATGATCCAGTTGGAATATGTGCCGTAGTCTTTAGGGAGTTCGGCTTCAGTCCATTCAGCGACAAAGTTGGCCAAAACTTGCGACTTGATAGCTCACCGTGGCTTATAGGTTATGTCGAACGGGAGGAGCTCAATGGCCCATTTGGCAATCCGGCCCGTCGCGTTGCGGTTGTTTATAATATTATTAAGAGGTACTTCGGAGGCTACTGTTATTGAACACTCTTGAAAGTAGTGTCGTAGCTTCTGGGACGCCATGAACACTGCGTACGCTATCTTTTGGTAATTCGGGTACCGTGACTTGCATGGAGTGAGGACAGTGGACACGTAGTAGACTGGTTTTTGAAGGGGGAATTTGTGTCCGTCCATTTCTCGTTCGACGATGAGCACTGCGCTTACAACTTGATGAGTTGTCGCAATGTATAATAGCATTGGTTCGCCGATGTTAGGCGCGGCCAGGACCGGAGTTGTTGGCTATATGGTTTTTATTTCTTCGAGTCCGGCCGTGGCAGCATCCGTCGACTCGAAGTGTTCGGTGTGCCGGAGGAGGCGATAAAGGGGTAATGCCTTTTCTCCCAAGCGGGAGATGAAGCGGCTTCGAGCCGCCATGCATCCAGTCAATTTTTTTATTTGTTTGAGGTCCTTTGGAATATCCAATTCTGACAGAGCTCGGATCTTGGCTGGGTTTGCTTCAATTCCTCTACCGGATACAATGAAGCCCCAGAGCTTTCCGGCTGGTACGCCGAAAACGCATTTTTCCGGGTTAAGCTTGATGTCATATGTTCGGAGGTTATCGAACGTGAGCCTCAAGTCGTCTACTAGAGTTTCGACATGCTTGGTTTTGACGACCACGTCATCCACGTATGCTTCAACTGTTTTGCCGATCTGGTTGGCCAGACATGTCTGAATCATGCGCTGATATGTTGCGCCGGCGGTTTTGAGCCTGAAGGGCATTGTGTTGAAGCAGAATGGGCCGTATGGGGTGATAAATGCCGTTGCGGCTTGGTCTGGCTCTGTCATCTTAATTTGACGGTAGCCAGAGTATGCGTCGAGGAAACACAATGAATCATGTCCTGCGGTAGCGTCGATGATTTGATCGATGCGGGGGAGGGGGAAGGGATCGTTTGGGCTAGCCTTGTTGCGGTCCTTGAAATCGATGCATAGGCGCTAGGATTTTTCCTTCTTTGGTACCATCACTAGGTTTGCTAGCCAGTCCGGATCTTTTATATCTCTGATGAATCCGGCTTCCAGTAGTTTGGCTAGACCTCTCTCATGGCTTGTCTCTTAGGTTCAGAGAAACACCGAAGAGCCTGCTTAACAGGCTTGAATCCTTTTAGGATGTTTAGGCTGTGCTCGGCCAGCCTGCGTGGGATTCCTAGCATGTCTGAAGGGTGCCAGGGAAAAATGTCCCAATTTTCACGTAGGAATTCTTGTAATGCGGCGTCTACATCACAGTTTAATTGCGCCCCGATGGAGGCCGTTTTTGTAGGGTCCGTTGGATGGACTTGGAATTTGACTATTTCTTCCGCCGGTTTAAAAGAGGTGGACTTGGATCTTTTATCGAGTATCACGTCGTCCCTGCTCACCGTGGAGCACAGCGCAGTTAGTTCTTCGGCCGCTAGGGCTTCGGATAGTGCCTCAAGGGCTAGTGCGGCTGTCTTGTTTTCGGCTTGGAGTGCTATGCCCGGATCACTAGCAAGAGTGATGATTCCATTCGGTCCGGGCATTTTGAGCTTCATGTACCCGTAATGGGGTATAGCTTGAAAAATTGTGAATGCCTCTCGCCCTAACAGAGCGTGGTATCCGCTGCTGAACGGGGCCACTTGAAATGTGACCTCCTCGGACTTGTAATTATCCGGTGTGCCGAACACCACATCCAGTGTGATTTTTCCTGTATAGCACGCTTCCCTACTAGGGATTATTCCTCTAAAGGTTGTGTTGCTTCGCTCAATGTGGCTCCAGTCTATTTCCATTTTTCGAAGGGTTTCCTCATAAATGAGGTTCAATCCGCTGCCACTGTCCATGAGTACCTTGGTAAGTCGAAAGCTGTCCACTATTGGACTGAGGACCAATGCGGCTGGTGCTCGGGCTATTCGGAATTTAGGTTCATCATTGGCATTGAAGGTAATAGCCGTGTCACTCCATGGATTTATTGTTGCTACCTAGTAGACTTCGGTAAGGCTGCGGAGTGTTCATTTCCGCATATTGTTTGATGCGAAAGTCTCGAAGACTGTTGATACCGTACTGGTATTCCTGGGCTGGTGCTCTGCGGATTCTGGAGTTAGAAGCTCCTCGCTACTTCTGGCCACCTGCCGGAGTATCCAACATACTCTAAGGCTATGAGTTGGTGTGACGCCCTCTATACTATGAATTTTACAGGGTCCATTGAGCCATCCCTCCAGTACGGTTCCATACCCTATAGAGGGTTTTTGCTTTTTGGTGTTTAACCCAGGTGCCTAGCGATAATGCGCCCTTTTATTTCGGAATGGGTTTGTATTCAGGGCCGGATCGTCCCACAATTTTATTTCGGTTTTCCGAACGCTTTCCATCGCACAGTATTTTCGTACCATGGATGCTAAATCAGCGATGCGTGTAATATCACGGCAACTTATGGCATTGAGGATTCCGATGTCCGTGCAATTATTGCAGAAGAGTGAAATTGCATCCTCCTCACGGTAGTCCACTATCCTGTTCATAACCAGGAGGAATCTGGCCCAGTAATGGTGTACTGTTCCCATGGGCTCTTGCCGAACTTGGCATAGATCCCTTATGTTAGGGTGGGCGGGTGGAGTTAAATTTGGAGCCTCGCCCGATCTGGGGCTCAGAAGCCCAGGAGTTTCCGAATTCGGAAGCTTGGGTTCTTGGATGTTGTCCAATGAATCTGGCCCGCTGCCTGACTTTAGGTTCAGGGCTTGAGAGACGTCATCCCCTCCGCGGATATCCGGCTTGGAGGGATCGGGAATCCAGACATATTTGGTCCTTCAGATGGGTGAAGATTCCCCACATTGTTCTTCCACCTCTGCGGCGTGGTGGGTGACCTGGGGAGAGTCAATTTCTCTCGGATCGGGTTCAAGCCCAATCTGATCATAGTCTATAGCGACTCCCAGGGCGGCGATGCGATCCAAGATCTCGTTTAAGGAAGAGAGATCCATTCGATCCAACTGCTCGGCGAGTTCCGAGTTGACGTGGAGATTGCTTTCGATGACTCGAGAAGTCATCGTCGGCGCGGCGGCCGAACAGGCGGTCATAAGAAAACCGCCTAGCCGGAGAGTTTGGCCGATAGCCAAAGATCCTTTAGCGACAGCGTCGTCTTTAAAGACGGGATGTGGCATCCTTCCTGATGGCGACGACACAGCGGGACTCTCAATGAAAGCACCAATATCGGTGTCAAAACCGGCGGATCTCGGGTAGGGGGTCCCGAACTGTGCGTCTAGGCGGATGCTAACAGGAGACAAGGGACACGATGTTTTTACCCAGGTTCGGGCCCTCTCGATGGAGGTAAAACCCTACTCCTGCTTGATTAATATTGATGATATGGGTAGTACAAGAGTAGATCTACCACGAGATCAGAGAGGCTAAGCCCTAGAAGCTAGCCTATGGTATGATTGTTGTTCGTCCTACGTTCTAAAACCCTCCGGTTTATATAGACACCGGAGAGGGCTAGGGTTACACAGAGTCGGTTACAATGGGAGGAGATCTACATATCAGTATCGCCAAGCTTGCCTTCCACGCCAAGGAAAGTCCCATCCGGACACGGGACGAAGTCTTCAATCTTGTATCTTCATAGTCCGGGAGTCCGGCCAAAGGTCATAGTCCGGCCATCCGGACACCCCCTAATCTGGGACTCCCTCACCAGACCTCGTTTCCATCGCCTGTTCCGTCCAAGCCGGTTGGCTCCCACGCGTTCCGTTGCCTCCCGATGAACACGGCGCATTCCGTTGCCGCCCCATGAACACGACGCATTCTGTTGCCTCCCCATGAACACGACGACGATGATGTTTCTCCGTTCCGACACAGCCATGTAGTATGCGCGAGTAGGCGTTGGAGACCCTGCCCGTATGTACGTACGTGGCCGTATTTTCTTTCTTGCACCCTCGCCGCTGTATGTACGTGTACATGCTACATGCGTGCCTCTACTACGACACGTGCGCTCCTCTACTACGACATGTGCGCGCCTCTACTACGACACGTGTGCGCCTCTACAATGACCAGTATGTACGTACACATTTGCGACCAGAATGACAACCGTACGTACGCTTCGACCAGGTGGGTCCCGACTGTCAGGCACTTCCTTGCCTGCGAAGATGTAGCTGGTGGGTCCCAGCAGTCAGGGGGGCAAATCATGTTTTTTTGCCCGGACGCACTTCCTTGCATGCGAAGATGTAGCTGGTGGGTCCCAGCAGTCAGGGGAAACATTTTTTTCATGAAATACGGTGGCCCATCTGGTGGATCCCCGTTGTCAGGTGGAGGAATAATTATTTTGCGCGTAATAAGGAGGCACTTCCTTGCTGCGGCCGTGGACCCAGCTGTCAGCCTCTCCACGTACAGTCCACGTCCGATGGAAGCCATTCCTTGACCATGTTGACCATGCCGCGCCGAGAGCACCAGGGCGGTGGACGATGGCGAGGCCTAGGAAGGGGAGGACGCGGAGCCGGGGAAGACGCGATAGTGGATGCCCACGCGTAGAGGAGTACGAGGGTTCACTGGTTCGCTGCGGTGTGAGGCTGCCGTCGCCACAGAATAACAGGGGGTGTGGGTGAGTAGAGGTATGGCCTGGACAGTGGTGGGAGCAGTATGGGGCGGTGAGGCCTCCGCCGCATCGCAGCCGGCCACGGGAGGCAGGAGCATGAGGCACAACCGGCGCTGGTTTGGGCGGCTGGAGCAGGAAGACCAGAGGTTGAAGAAGCACTACGGCCGTTGGATGGACATCGTACGGTCACTAGAGCTAGAATCGTGCATATTGACTAAGTTGACAAAGCCCTCCGTCCCCGTCAACTTAGTAGGCCCACAAGTCAGCCTGCCACTATACTGGGTCCCAGCTAACAGGGGGAGTATTCATTTTTTTGTGCGTAATAAGGAGGCACTTCCTTGCATGCGAAGATATAGCTGGTGGGTCCGAGCTGTCAACGGCGGTAACGTTTTTTTTGTGAAATACAGAGGCCCTTTCGGTGGGTCCCTGATGTCAGGTGGAGGAATCATTATTTTGCGCGTAATAAGGAGGCATTTCCTTGCGTGCGGCCGTGGACCCAGCTGTCGGCCTCTCCACATACAGTCCACTTCAGATGCATGTCGGTCGTTGACCACGTTGACCAGGCTGCGCCGAGAGCACCAGGGCGGTGGACGACGGCGAGGCCTAGGAAGGGAACGACACGGAGGCAGGTGAGGGAGTCCCGGATTAGGGGGTGTCCGGATGGCCGGACTATGACCTTTGGCCGGACTCCCAGACTATGAAGATACAAGATTGAAGACTTCGTCCCGTGTCCGGATGGGACTTTCCTTGGCGTTGAAGGCAAGCTTGGCGATACGGATATGTAGATCTCCTCCCATTATAACCGACTCTGTGTAACCCTAGCCCTCTCCGGTGTCTATATAAACCGGAGGGTTTTAGTCCGTAGGACGAACAACAATCATACCACAGGCTAGCTTCTAGGGTTTAGCTTCTCTGATCTCGTGGTAGATCTACTCTTGTACTACCCATATCATCAATATTAATCAAACAGGAGTAGGGTTTTACCTCCATCGAGAGGGCCCAAACCTGGGTAAAAACATCGTGTCCCTTGTCTCCTGTTACCATCCGCCTAGACGCATAGTTTGGGACCCCCTACCCAAGATCCGCCGGTTTTGACACCGACATTGGTGCTTTCATTGAGAGTTCCACTGTGCCGTCACCATCAGGAAGGATGCCGCATCCCGTCTTTAAAGACGGCGCTGTCACTAAAGGAGCTTTGTCTATCGGCCAAACTCTCCGGCTAGGCGGTTTTCTTATGACCGCCTGTTCGGCCGCCGCGCCGACGATGACTTCTCGAGTCATCGAAAGCAATCTCCATGTCAACTCGGAACTCGCCGAGCAGTTGGATCCAATGGAGCTCTCTTCCTTAAACGAGCTCTTGGATCGCATCGCCGCCCTGGGAGTCGCTATAGACTACGATCAGATTGGGCTTGAACCCGATCCAAGAGAAATTGACTCTCCCCAGGTCACCCTCCACGTCGCAGTGGTGGAAGAACAATGCGGTGAATCTTCACCCATCTTAAGGACCAAGTATGTCCGGATTCCCGATTCCTCCAAGCCGGATATCCGCGGAGGGGAGGACGTCGCTCAAGCCCTGCACCTAAAGTCAGGCAGCGGGCCAGATTCATTGGACAACATCCAAGAACCCAAGCTTCCGAATTCCGAAACTCCTGGGCCCCTGAGCCCTAGATCGGGCGAGGCTCCAGATTTAACTCCACCCGCCCACCCTAACATAAGGGATCTATCCCAAGTTCGGCAAAAGCCCACGGAAATAGCATTATCGCCAGGCACCTGGGTTAAACTCCAGATTTCACTCTTCTGCAATAATTGCACGGACATCGGAATCCTCAATGCCATAAGTTGCCGTGATATTACACGCATCACTGATTTAGCATCCATGGTACGAAAATACTGTGCGATGGAAAGCATCCGGAAAACTGAAATAAAATTCTGGGATGATCCGGCCCTGAATACAAACCCAGTCCGAAATAAAAGGGCGCATTATCGCCAGGCACCTGGGTTAAACACAAAAAAGCAAAAACCCTCTATAGGGTATGGAACCGTACTGGAGGGATGGCTCAATGGACCCTGTAAAATTCATAGTACAGAGGGAGTCACACCAACTCATAGCCTTAGAGCATGTTGGATACTCCGGCAGGTGGCCAGAAGTGGCGAGGAGCTTCTAACTCTAGAATCCGCAGAGCACCAGCCCAGGAATACCAGTACGGTATCAACAGTCTTCGAGACTTTCACATCAAACAATATGCGGAAACGAACACTCCGCAGCCTTACCGAAGTCTACCAGGTAGCAACAATAAATCCATGGAGTGACACTGCTATTACCTTCAATGCCAGTGATGAACCTAAATTCCGAACAGCCCGAGCACCAGCCGCATTGGTCCTCAGTTCAATAGTGGACGGCTTTCGACTTACCAAGGTACTCATGGACGGTGGCAGCGGATTGAACCTCATTTATGAGGAAACCCTTCGAAAAATGGAAATAGATTGGATCCGCATTGAGCGAAGCAACACAACCTTTAGAGGAATAATCCCTAGTCGGGAAGCGTGCTGTACAGGAAAAATCACACTGGATGTGGTGTTCGGCACGCCGGATAATTACAGGTCCGAGGAGGTCACATTTCAAGTGGCCCCGTTCAGCAGCGGATACCATGCTCTGTTAGGGCAAGAGGCATTCACAATTTTTCAAGCTATACCCCATTACGGGTACATGAAGCTCAAAATGCCCGGACCCAATGGAATCATCACTCTTGCTAGTGATCCGGGCATAGCACTCCGCGCCGAAAACAAGACAGCCGCACTGGCCCTTGAGGCACTATCCGAAGCCCTAGCGGCCGAAGAACTGACTGCGCTGTGCTCCACGGTGAATAGGGACGACGTGATACTCGATAAAAGATCCAAGTCCACCTCTTTTAAACCGGCGGAAGAAATAGTCAAATTCCAAGTCCATCCAACGGACCCTACAAAAACGGCCTCCATCGGGGCGCAATTAAACCCTGATGTAGACGCCGCACTACGAGAATTCCTACGTGAAAATTGGGACATTTTTCCCTGGAACCCTTCAGACATGCCAGGAATCCCACGCAGGCTGGCCGAGCATAGCCTAAACATCCTAAAAGGATTCAATCCTGTTAAGCAGGCTCTTTGGCATTTCTCTGAACCTAAGAGACAAGCCATGGGAGAGGATCTAGCCAAACTACTGGAAGCCGGATTCATCAGAGATATAAAACATCCGGACTGGCTAGCAAACCTGGTGATGGTAACAAAGAAGGACAAATCCTGGCGCCTTTGCGTCGATTTCAAGGACCTCAACAAGGCTTGCCCAAAGGATCCCTTCCCCCTCCCCCGCATCGAGCAAAATAGTTGAAGCATACGTGGATGATGTGGTCGTCAAAACCAAGCATGTCAAAACTCTAGTAGACGACTTGAGGCTCACGTTCGATAACCTCTGAACATATGACATCAAGCTTAACCTGGAAAAATGCGTTTTCGGCGTACCAGCCGGAAAGCCCTTGGGCTTCATTGTATCCGGTAGAGGAATTGAAGCAAACCCAGCCAAGATCCGAGCTCTGTCACAATTGGATATTCCAAAGGACCTCAAACAAATACAAAAATTGACTGGATGCGTGGCGGCTCTAAGCCGCTTCATCTCCCGCTTGGGAGAAAAGGCATTACCCCTTTATCGCCTCCTCCGACACACCGAACACTTCGAGTGGACGGATGCTGCCACGGCCGGACAAGCCATATTGGCAACAAACCCGGTCCTGGCCGCGCCTAACATCGGCGAACCAATGCTATTATACATTGCGGCAACTCATCAAGTTGTAAGCGCAGTGCTCGTCGTCGAACGAGAAATGGACGGACACAAATCCCCCTTCAAAAACCAGTCTACTACGTGTCCACTGTCCTCAGTCCATGCAAGTCACGGTACTCGCATTACCAAAAGATAGCGTACACAGTGTTCATGGCGTCCTGGAAGCTACAACACTACTTTCAAGAGTGTTCAATAACAGTAACCTCCGAAGTACCTCTTAAGGATATTATAAACAACCGCGACACGACGGGCCGGATTGCCAAATGGGCCATTGAGCTCCTCCCGTTCGACATAACCTATAAGCCACGGCGAGCTATCAAGTTGCATGTTTTGGCCGACTTTGTCGCTGAATGGACTGAAGCCGAACTCCCTAAAGAGTACGTCAGATATTCCAACTGGATCATGCACTTCGACGGCTCCAAAATGCTAGCGGGTCTGGGGGCAGGTGTCGTTGTGATGTCCCCAATAGGAGATACAGTTCAATATGTACTCCAGATAATGTATACGGACTCTAACAATGCAGCCGAATACGAGGCCCTTCTACATGGTCTCCGGATGGCAGTCTCCATTGGCATTCAACGCCTAGAGGTGCGTGGGGATTCGAACCTCGCGATATCCCAAATAAATGGAGATTTTGATGCCAAGGATCCAAAAATGACAGCTTATCGCAATGCCGTCCTAAAAATGTCAGCTCGGTTCGAGGGGCTCGAATTTCACCATATAGCCCGGGAAAACAATCAGGCAGCAGACGTCTTGGCATGCATCGGCGCAAAGCGCGACGCAGTCCCCCCCAACATTTTCTTGGAGCGGCTATTCAAGCCATCCATACAATGGGAAGGGGAATATGGAAATAACAACCCGGATCCAACCGCACCACCTGACACTGAACATTTTGACACAACGGGAGGCTCTGCCAATGAAGTAACATCCTCAGCCCACGTAATAATGGTAGTCATTGCCCTGTGGACAGAACCATTCTTAGCCTACTTAACTAGGCAGGAACTCCCCGAGGACCAAAACGAGGCACGCTGCATAGTGCGGCGATCTAAAGCCTATAAAGTCCACGAAGGAGAGCTTTATAAGAAAAGCACCACCGGAGTCCTTCAAAGGTGTATCTCCGAAGGGGAAGGGCAGAACCTTTTGGCTGAAATTAACGCCAGACTCGGCGGGCACCACGCCGCAGCCCGGGCCCTTGTAAGCAAGGCCTTCCGTACCGGATTTTATTGGCTGACGGCCCGGGCAGATGCTCAGGACTTAGTCCAACGATGCGTCGGTTGCCAATTATTCGCTAACCAAAGCCATATGCCACCCACCACCCTCCAAACTATACCCATCACCTGGACCTTCGCGGTATGGGGGCTTGACATGGTTGGACCCCTTAAAGGGGGAACCACAAGCAAAAGTACTTATTGGTCATGGTTGACAAATTCACCAAATGGATAGAGGCTAAGCCTGTTAAGACGGCCGAATCCGCACCTGTGATAGACTTCATATCAGGGGTCATACACCATTATGGCGTCCCCCACAACATCATCACTGATAATGGCACGAACTTTACGGCCGACGAGGTAAAACTCTGGTGCAAAAACATGGGCATAAAGCTCGACTACGCTTCAGTCTATCACGCACAAACTAACGGTCAAGTCAAGCAGGCAAATGGTCTAATCATGAGCGGCATCAAACCCAGACTAGTGCGGTCCCTCAAGGAATCTAACACACACTGGGTAGAGGAGCTCGACTCCGTACTCTGGGGGCTGTGAACCTCGCTGAATCACACTACCAGATTCACACCGTTTTTTATGGTATACGGCGTAGAGGCAGTTCTGCCATGTGACATAATTCATGACTCACCTCGCGTGCGCATGTACGAAGAAAGAGAAGCCGAACTCGATCGGCAGGACAGTTTGGACGCCTTGGAGGAGGAGCGCGACGGGGCAAAAGCCCGTTCCGCATTCTATCAACAGCAGGCTCGAAGATATCAAAGCAGAGAAGTACGAGCCAAAACCTACAATGTTGGAAAATTAGTTCTACGCCTGCCGAACAAGAAAAAGGACAAACTAAAGCCCAAATGGGAAGGTCCCTTCATAATCGACCAAGTCCTAACTGGTGGAGCGTACCATCTGCTGCATCGGATAACCGAATCGAGCCGAACCCATGGAACGCAGCCCGTCTACGAAGATTCTACGCCTAGTGCCGGACTCTGTGTTCGTCTCCTTCCTCTATCCATTTTTTACACATTAGCTGTCTTTTGTTTCTCTTCTTCTCCCTCCTTTTTTCTTACAGCCTTTTAAGGGCTCGTTTGCGCCTCGTTCGCACACAATTGCCGCGCTATTCGCGCCCATTATACCCGGGGGCTCCTTTAACAGAAGCTTGTTTATACGGGCCTCGTGCCCAACACATGTGTCACACTTACGCATGTACCTTTTATTCACCATTATATGCATCGATATGACATAAGTTTTGGCCAAGCTGGGTTGCCTGGCTCCTGTGCTTACCCCTACGTTCCCGATTGTTCGGCTAGGTGGTAAAGGGAGCACCTCTGCGATTGTTACTGCCGGGTCAGCCGGATGTGTACCTTAGACTGGGTGAAGCCGAAAGCTAGCGTTCTTAAGGGAATATTCGGTCGGTGAACTAAAAGATGATTTCTTACTCATTTATTCATCTGCCCCCAGATGCTTTTCTACTTTTTTCGCAGTCCGGACATGCACTTTAGGGCATGCCTCCCAGGGAAAGGAACCCCTAACGGAACTATAATCCCTGGAAGATGTTTCTTACTAACCATGTAATATAACATAACTAGTTGGGCACTTGTCTGATAAAGCACTAATGACCCCTACGCCTGGTCTCCACGCATGCCCCGGTTCTTACATAACTGAGAGGGTATTCGGACACACTCCAGACTGTCGGTCCCGAGGTTGAAGCGAAAAGGTCCGCCATGACAAATGATCTACAATCTGGCTAGAAGGTAGTTTACATGTCATTTTAAATTACATAGTCAATTTGACTTGGTATATTCTTCTTCGATACCATCCAACAGGCTGTCTAATTTACAGTCCTGTTGGGAATACTTGGCGGCCAGCTCTACCTGGCCATACGCTAAACTGACAGGGATCTCCTTCCCATCGGGCCCCACAGGTCCTACCTTGGCCATGTGGTTTGGGTCACCCTTCGTGTACCGCGCCTTCACCATGGCCCAGGCCTGCCTGGCGCCTTGACGGCAGGCCGATATCTTCCATAATCGGAAGCGCCACCACGCTCCCTTCAGCTTCTCTGCAAGCTCTCCAAGGCCTTCGGGCATGGAGACGGATGGCCACAGAGCCTGGGCGACGCCTTGCATCACCTGCCGAACTCGTTTGTGAAGTTGTGAGAGCTCGGGAAGAAGGTCACCCGTAGAACCGGGCATTTCCTCCGCAACTCGACCTGTCAGCATACCTACACACATAACTCTGTCAATTCGACTTCCTCGCCGAACTCTTCTTTTCATAGTTCGTTCAAGCACTTACTAAAAATGCCGCGTCGAAGCCGCCGATTCTCCTTCACGGAGTCCGATAGCTGAGCACGAACATCCTTTAGTTCCTCGCCCAGCTGGTTGTTGGCATCTTGAAGCTTGTTCTTCTCTTGACTCACCCTCGTAAGCACGCTCTCGCCGGCCTTTAACTGGTGCAAGAGTTGCTGCTTGTCCGGATCCACTCTGGCGCCATCCGCACTGTTATTGTCAGAATTGCACACATGCCGCACTTCAAAACATACTTATCTTTTGAAGTGTATATTACCAGAGGGGGTTTCATTGGCCTTCCCTGTTGCGGCTAGTGCGGCCTCAAGTTGGGCTTTGCACTCTTCCAACTCCCGGGACAGCTGGGTATTCTTTTCTGTAAGATCATGCATAACAAATGATCCTTAAATCAGCTATTCTAACTGTTTCAAGTCTCGGGGGCTACTGACATATATAACCATCAAATTTTCTCACCCGTATGTCTTTTACATACTACTCTGTGGCTCTGGCTAGACCATTTTGAGCGGCACGGAGGTACGCATCTCCCGTATTAAAGGCGTCCAACGCCTCTTGGGAAAAACAAGCGTCACGAGGAACAGTCCGGCGATGCCTGTGGTTCATGGCACTCTCCACCTCTGAATTGGTGGCAAATAGCCCGTCCGCATCCTCTGTCGGAGGAGCGTCCGGTGCACACCCCGTGTTCGCCTCCACTTCCGAACCCGGCCTTGAAGCCTAGCCGGTGGATATAGTCTGGCGGGCGCTCTTCTTCCTGAAGAGAGCATGAGCGTTAGTATGCCTTGAGGGCATAAACCCTGGGCATTAAAGTTGCCCGCCGTACCGTTGCGCCGGCATCTCGATCCGGTCCGCACTTCTTTTTAGCCCGCTGGGCTTTGATAGCCCTTGTTGGCTACCCACTGCGGGCTCGTCCCTCCGCCTCAAGGACTTCCCCTGCAAAAAATGCCATTGGTATACGGCGATCAAAAATAAGCATGGATGGATCCTCTTGAAAGTACTGGGACTCCGGTCTCAGTTACCTTTGAGGATGGAAGTAGTCCGGGATAATCGGCCGTAATGGCCACTAAGGTGTTGTCCTTACTCAATTGATGAAACACCCCATCAATCGGCTCCACACATAAGTCCGGGTCCTCTTGGTAGTCCGGGTCGAGGAACCGTTCCGGGTCCTCGGGTTGTGGAGGAGGGTTGTTTATCTCCTTTACAGTCTGGCGTAGCTCCTGCGTTAAAATTGCTAGACTAAGTACTTAACGATTGGAATATGAAAACGGATGGGCAAGTGAAAGTGTTCTCTTACCCAGCTTGGAGGATTGTACATAGAAAATCCGCCCCGTGGATTGACACGGAGGAATTCCTCCTCCTCTCCCTTGTACAAAGCGGACAAGATCTTCATTAGAGTGGCAGCCGAATCCGCCCCCTTACGGCCGCACCGAGTGGCGTCGTCCTCCCCATTGAAATCCCACATGGGGTGGCCTTTGTACTGAAGCGGCTGCACCCCCCGCGTAATGCATGTGGCCATGACCTCAATCATGGTCAGTCCGGAATGAGCTAACAACGTTATCCGGCTCATCAGGTAAAGGACGTCCCTGTCATTTTCCTTCTGAGGGCTCCATGGGCGCCAGCTCAGGCGCTTCTTCAAGGGAGCAGTATTGAACTCAGGGAGGCCGATCCGTATAGGGTCCGGCAGAGGGACGTCTTCTATACAAAACCATTCTGAAGGCTAGTCTTCGAACGCCTTCTTTGGGGTTCCGGATACATATCTGGTCCCTGCGATGCGCCATAGTTCGGCTCCGCCCACTTGATATATCGCCCCCTCCTGAGAACGGGGTAGAACAACTTCTTCCACAGCGCGAAATGGGCCTCCCTGCCTCTTTTATAGGCGCCCCATTTATGTAGCTAGGGGGGTAAAATGAAAAAATATCCTGTCTTTTCGCATTCTTTTGACACGTGGAAGATGGCCATTATTGGGCGCAGAAGCCAAGGGGCGCAACATTCACCAGAAGCCGGACACTATTCGACATGTATATGGGATTTGGAGAAGAACCCGCCTTGCAATGCCGAAGACAAATCTGTGCGCCAGACTCATCGTCATTGAAGCCTGGTTCGGGGGCTACTAAGGGTGTCCCGGATCAGGGGGTGTCCGGATGGCCGGACTATGACCTTTGGCCGGACACCCGGACTATGAAGATACAAGATTGAAGACTTCGTCCCGTGTTCGGATGGGACTTTCCATGGCGTGGAAGGAAAACTTGGCGATACGGATATGTAGATCTCCTCCCATTGTAACCGACTCTGTGTAACCCTAGCCCTCTCCATTGTCTATATAAACCGGAGGGTTTTAGTCCGTAGGACGAACAACAATCATACCATAGGCTAGCTTCTAGGGTTTAGCCTCTCTGATCTCGTGGTATATCTACTCTTGTACTACCCATATCATCAATATTAATCAAGCAGGAGTAGGGTTTTACCTCCATCGAGAGGACCCGAACCTGGGTAAAAACATCGTGTCCCTTGTCTCCTGTTACCATCTGCCTAGACGCATAGTTCGGGATCCCCTACCCGAGATCCGCCGGTTTTGACACCGACAGCAGGGAAGACTCGGCAGCTGTTTCCCACGCGGAGGGTAGTACGATTGTATGAGGGTTTACTAGTTCATCTGCCGTCACCGGAGAATAACAACAGGTGTGGGTGAGTAGAGGGATGACTAGGCCAGCAATGGGAGTACGGTGGGGCGGTGAGGCCTGTGCGGCAGCACAGCCGGCCGCGGGGAGGACGGAGCAGGCAGTCCCGCCGGCGCTTGTTTGAGTGGCTGGAGCAGGAAGAGCGGAGATTGAAGAAGCACGACGGCCGTTGGATGGACATCCAACAGTCACTGCTTGTGCGTCAACTTTTTTTAGGAAAGCCTCAAATCTGTGGAAAACAGCATACAGCCCATCTGCCATTATTTCTAATAATTTACAACCCATTTGCTAATTCTTAAGGTTTTTTTGGAGCCCATATTCTTTTTGTTAGCATTACAGCCGATATTGTGGCCACGGTTAAAAATTATACGAAATTTTGCATATTTCGGTGCGGTCCGAACTATTTTTAATCCCGAAATTTCGACTCACATTCAAACTGATTTTAAAAATAAATGTATATCAATATAAAATCCAACAAATTCTCCATGCATAAAAATTAATGTAATTTAAAATCTCGAAATAAAAAAAAAGATATTTGAAACTAATTGCCGGTTTGATGTGTTTTAAAAATGTACAACCAATTTCTCATTACTGATAGGCCATTTTCTCGGCCAGACGAATGAAGCTCTCCTCATCTTGAAAGATTTGCAGCCCAACAGGCCTGACAAAGCGACTTACTTGGCAAATCACAAAAAAACTGGGTTGTGGCCTTGGACCCAGCTGTCAGCCTCTCCACGTACAGTACTCTTCCGATGGAAGTCGGTCGTTGACCACATTGACCACGCCACGCCGAGAGCTCCACGGCGGTGGACAACAACGAGGCCTAGGAAGGGGACGACACAGAGCCGGTGAAGATGTAGCAGTGGATTCCCACGCGGAGAGGAGCACGAGTGTTCACTGGTTCGACTGTGGTGTGAGGCTGCCGTCGCCGCAGAATAACAGGGGGAGTGGGTGAGTGGAGGGATGGCCTGGCCAGCGGTGGGAGTAGTATGGGGACGGTGAGGCCTCCGCGATAGCACAACCGGCCACGGGAGGCAGGAGCATGTGGCACGACCGGCGCTGCTTTGGGCGGCTGGGGCAAGAAGACCAGAGGTTGAAGAAGCACTACGGACATTGGATGGACATCATTGACCACGCAGCGCCGAGAGCACCAGGGCGGTGGACGACAGGAAGGCCTACGAAGGGAACGACACGGAGTCGGGGAAGACACGACATTGGCTGCCCACGCGGTGGAGAGTACGAGGGTTGACTGGTTCGGTTGCCGTCGCCGGAAAATAAAGGAGGTGTGGGTGAGTAAAGGGATAGACAGGCCAGGGATACGAGTATGATGGGGCCGTGAGGCCTGCCCGGCAGCACTGCCGACCACGGGAGGCGTGAGCAGGCGGTTCCGACGGTGCTGGTTTGGGCGGCTGGGGCAGGAAGATCAGAGACTGAAGAAGCACGATTGTCGTTAGATTGACATCTAACGGTCTAACGCTGGTAGAGTCAATTGTTGACTAAGTTTCTTTTTTGCGAAACCTTGTGTACACATTGGCAGGCCCACAAGTCAGCCTCCAAAGCTGTGGCAGACAACATAAAGCCCATTTGCTATTTTTTATAATTTGCAGCCCATTTGCTAACTCTTAAGTAATTTATTACAGCCCATTTTCTGCCCAGGACCACGGTCAAAAAGTTCAATCTTATTTTGCATATTTCGGTGGAGTCCGAACTGCTGTAATCCCGAAATGATAAACATTTTTTTAAGAACTTATTGATTTGCCAAAAAAATGTTTTGTTTTTGTGAGCAAATAAGATGTGGGACAATTGAGTTGGTTTAAGGGAAAACCAGTGGTAAAAAAAATCAGCGCTGGGTGGGAAAAAACAACAAAAATAAGGATGTAAATATGAAAAGGGAATTTCATGTGTCTTCAATATAATGATACGTGTATATGAACTAGTAAAACTATAGGTAGAGATTAGAAAATGGATGTAGGACATGCGTTTCAAGAGGAAAATAGAACTGGGATGTTTGTTTGATTCAGTAAAAAAACTGCCTGCGGATGTTGTAAGACAAAATATAACTAACGCTGGCAGGCCAGAGGCCAGTAGATACCTGCTGGATCTTTGTGCCCCGTTGTGTTGGGGAACGTAGTAATTTCAAAAAAATTCCTACGCACACGCAAGATCATGGTGATGGCATAGCAACGAGAGGGGAGAGTGTTGTCCACGTACCCTCGTAGACTGTAAGCGGAAGCGTTAGCACAACACGGTTGATGTAGTCGTACATCTTCACGATCCGACCGATCCAAGCACCAAACATACGACACCTCCGAGTTCAGCACACATTCAGCTCGATGACGATCCCCGGGCTCCGATCCAGCAAAGCTTAGGGGATGAGTTCCGTCAGCACGACGGCGTGGTGACGATGATGATGTTCTACCGGCGCAGGGCTTCGCCTAAACTCCGCGACGATATGACCGAGGTGGAATATGGTGGAGGGGGGCACTGCACATGGCTAAGGAACGATCCGTAGATCAACTTGTGTGTTATGGGGTGCCCCCCTACCCCCGTATATAAAGGAGGGAGGGGGAGGTGCGGCCGGCCCCCTTGGGGTGCGCCTGGAGGAGTCCTACTCCCACCGGGAGTAGGACTACCCCCTCTTGCCTTGGTGGAGAAGGAAAAGGGGGGAGGGGAAAGAGGAAAGGGGGGCGCCGCCCCCCTTCCTTGTCCTATTCGGACTAGGGGGGGAGGGGGCACGCGGCCTGCCCTGACCGGCCCTCCTCTTCTCCCTCATGGCCCACTAAGGCCCATTAACCCCCGGAAGGGTTCCGGTAACCCCCCGGTGTTCCGATAAAATCCCGATTTCACCCAGAACCTTTCCGATGTCCAAACATAGGCTTCCAATATATCAATCTTTATGTCTCGACCATTTCGAGACTCCTCATCATGTCCGTGATCACATCCGGAACTCCGAACAAACTTCGATACATCAAAACTTATAAACTCATAATAAAACTGTCATCGTAACGTTAAGCGTGCGGACCCTACGGGTTCGAGAACTATGTAGACATGACCTAGAACTATCTCGGTCAATAACCAATAGCGGAACCTGGATGCCCATATTGGTTCCTACATATTCTACGAAGATCTTTATCGGTCAAACCGCATAACAACATACGTTGTTCCCTTTGTCATCGATATGTTACTTGCCCGAGATTTGATTGTCGGTATCCAATACCTAGTTCAGTCTCGTTACCGACAAGTCTCTTTACTCGTTCCGTGATGCATCATCCCGTAACCAACTCATTTGGTCACATTGCTTTCAAGGCTTATAATGATGTGCATTACCGAGAGGGCCCAGAGATACCTCTCCGACAATCGGAGTGACAAAACCTAATCTCGAAATACGCCAACTCAACATGTACCTTCGGAGACACCTGTAGTACTCCTTTATAATCACCCAGTTATGTTGTGACGTTTGGTAGTACCCAAAGTGTTCCTCCGGTAAACGGGAGTTGCATAATTCTCATAGTTACAGGAACATGTATAAGTCATGAAGAAAGCAATAGCAATATACTAAACGATCAAGTGCTAGGCTAACGGAATGGGTCATGTCAATCACATCATTCTCCTAATGATGTGATCCCATTAATCAAATGACAACACATGTCTATGGTTAGGAAACATAACCATCTTTGATTAACGAGCTAGTCAAGTAGAGGCATACTAGTGACTATATGTTTGTCTATGTATTCACACATGTATCATGTTTCTGGTTAATACAATTCTAGCATGAATAATAAACATTTATCATGATATGAGGAAATAAATAATAACTTTATTATTGCCTCTAGGGCATATTTCCTTCAGTCTCCCACTTGCACTAGAATCAATAATCTAGATTACATATTAATGATTCTAACACCCATGGAGTCTTGGTGCTGATCATGTTTTGCTCGTGAGAGTGGCTTAGTCAACGGGTCTGCAACATTCAGATCCGTATGTATCTTGCAAATCTCTATGTCTCCCACTTGGACTTGGTCCCGAATGGAATTGAAGCATCTCTTGATGTGCTTGGTCCTCTTGTGAAATCTGGATTCCTTTGCCAAGGCAATTGCACCAGTATTGTGACAAAAGATTTTCATTGGTCCCGATGCACTAGGTATGACACCTAGATCGGAAATGAACTCCTTCATCCAGACTCCTTCATTTGCTGCTTCCGAAGCAGCTATGTACTCCGCTTCACATGTAGATCCCACCACGACGCTTTGTTTAGAACTGCACCAACTTACAGCTCCACCGTTTAATAAAAACACGTATCCGGTTTGCGATTTAGAATCCTCCGGATCAGTGTCAAAGCTTGCATTGACGTAACCATTTACGACTAGCTCTTTGTCACCTCCATATATGAGAAACATATCCTTAGTCCTTTTCAGGTATTTCAGGATGTTCTTGACCGCTGTCTAGTGATCCACTCCTGGATTACTTTGGTACCTTCCTGCCAAGCTTATTGCTAAGCATACGTCAGGTCTGGTACACAGCATTGCATACATGATAGAGCCTATGGCTGAAGCATAGGGAACATCTTTCATTTTCTCTGTATCTTCTGCTATGGTCGGGCATTGAGTTTGACTCAACTTCACACCTTGTAGTACGGGCAAGAACCCTTTCTTTGCCTGATCCATTTTGAACTTTTTCAAAATTTTATCAAGGTATGTGCTTTGTGAAAGTCCTATTAAGCGTCTTGATCTATCTCTATAGATCTTGATGCCCAATATGTAAGCAGCTTCACCGAGGTCTTTCATTGAAAAACTTTTATTCAAGTTCCCTTTATGCTATCCAGAAATTCTATATCATTTCCAATTAATAATATGTCATCTACATATAATATCAGAAATGCTACAGAGCTCCCACTCACTTTCTTGTAAATACAGGCTTCTCCAAAAGTCTGTATAAAACCATATGCTTTGATCACACTATCAAAGCGTTTGTTCCAACTCCAAGATGCTTGCACCAGTCCATAAATGGAACGCTGGAGCTTGCACACTTTGTTAGCACCTTTTGGATCTACAAAACCTTCTGGCTGCATCATATACAACTCTTCTTCCAGAAATCCATTCAAGAATGCAGTTTTGACATCCATTTGCCAAATTTCATAATTATGAAATGCAGCAATAGCTAACATGATTCGGACAGACTTAAGCATCGCTACGAGTGAGAAAGTCTCATCGTAGTCAACCCCTTGAACTTGTCGAAAACCTTTCGCAACAAGTCGAGCTTTATAGACAGTTATATTACCATCAGCGTCAGTCTTCTTCTTAAAAATCCTTTTATTCTCAATGGCTTGCCGATCATCGGGCAAGTCAACCAAAGTCCATACTTTGTTTTCATACATGGATCCCATCTCAGATTTCATGGCCTCTAGCCATTTTGCGGAATCTGGACTCATCATTGCTTCCTCATAGTTCGTAGGTTCATCATGGTCAAGCAACATGACTTCTAGAATTGGATTACCGTACCACTCTGGTGCGGATCTTATTCTGGTAGACCTACGAGGTTCAGTAGAAACTTGATCTGAAGTTTCATGATCAATATCATTAGCTTCCTCACTAATTGGTGTAGTTGTCACAGGAACCGGTTCTTGTGATGAACTACTTTCCAATAAGGGAGTAGATACAGTTATCTCATCAAGTTCTACTTGCCTCCCACTCACTTCTTTCGAGAGAAACTCCTCTAGAAAGGATCCGATTTTAGCAACGAAAATCTTGCCCTTAGATCTGTGATAGAAGGTGTACCCAATAGTCTCTTTTGGGTATCCAATGAAGACACATTTCTCCGATTTGGGTTCGAGCTTATCTGGTTGAAGTTTCTTCACATAAGCATCGCAGCCCCAAACTTTAAGAAACGACAACTTTGGTTTCTTGCCAAACCACAGTTCATAAGGCGTCGTCTTAACGGATTTTGATGGTGCCCTATTTAACGTGAATGCAGCCGTCTGTAAAGCATAACCCCAAAACGATAGCGGTAAATCAGTAAGAGACACCGTAGATCGCACCATATCTAGTAAAGTACGATTACGACGTTCGGACACACCATTTCGTTGTGGTGTTCCGGGTGGCGTGAGTTGCGAAACTATTCCGTGTTGTTTCAAGTGTAGACCAAACTCGTAACTCAAATATTCTCCTCCACGATCAGATCGTAGAAATTTTATTTTCCTGTTACGATGATTTTCTACTTCACTCTGAAATTCTTTGAACTTTTCAAATGTTTCAGACTTGTGTTTCATCAAGTAGATATACCCATATCTGCTCAAATCATCTGTGAAGGTGAGAAAATAACGATATCCGCCGCGAGCCTCAACATTCATTGGATCACAAACATCAGTATGTATGACTTCCAACAAATCAGTTGCTCGCTCAATAGTTCCGGAGAACGGCGTTTTAGTCATCTTGCCCATGAGGCATGGTTCGCAAGTACCAAGTGATTCATAATCGAGTGATTCCAAAATCCCATCAGTATGGAGCTTCTTCATGCGCTTTACACCGATATGACCTAAACGGCAGTGCCACAAATAAGTTGCACTATCATTATTAACTCTACATCTTTTGGTTTCAACACTATGAATATGTGTATCACTACTATCGAGATTTAATAAAAATAGACCACTCTTCAAGGGTGCATGACCATAAAAGATATTACTCATATAAATAGAACAACCATTATTCTCTGATTTAAATGAATAACCGTCTCGCATCAAACAAGATGCAGATATAATGTTCATGCTTAACGCTGGCACCAAATAACAATTATTTAGGTCTAAAACTAATCCCGATGGTAGATGTAGAGGTAGCGTGCCGACCGCGATCACATCGACTTTGGAACCATTTCCCACGCGCATCGTCACCTCGTCCTTAGCCAATCTTCGCTTAATCCGTAGTCCCTATTTCGAGTTGCAAATATTAGCAACAGAACTAGTATCAAATACCCAGGTGCTACTGCGAGCATTAGTAAGGTACACATCAATAACATGTATATCACATATACCTTTGTTCACTTTGCCATCCTTCTTATCCGCCAAATACTTGGGGCAGTTCCGCTTCCAGTGTCCAGTCTGCTTGCAGTAGAAGCACTCAGTTTCAGGCTTAGGTCCAGACTTGGGTTTCTTCTCTTGAGCAGCAACTTGCTTGCTGTTCTTTCTGAAGTTCCCCTTCTTCTTCCCTTTGCCCTTTTTCTTGAAACTGGTGGTCTTGTTAACCATCAACACTTGATGCTCCTTCTTGATTTCTACCTCCGCGGCTTTTAGCATCGCGAAGAGCTCGGGAATAGTCTTGTTCATCCCTTGCATATTATAGTTCATCACGAAGCTCTTGTAGCTTGCTGGCAGTGATTGAAGAATTCTGTTAATGACACTATCATCAGGAATATTAACTCCCAGTTGAATCAAGTTATTATAATACCCAGACATTTTGAGTATGTGTTCACTGATAGAACTATTCTCCTCCATCTTGCAGCTGTAGAACTTATTGGAGACATCATATCTCTCAATCCGGGCATTTGCTTGAAATATTAACTTCAACTCCTGGAACATCTCATATGCCCCATGACGTTCAAAACGTCGTTGAAGACCCGGTTCTAAGCCATAAAGCATGGCACACTGAACTATCGAGTAGTCATCAGCTTTGCTCTGCCAGACGTTCTTAATGTCGTCAGTTGCATCAGCAGCAGGCCTGGTACCCAGCGGTGCTTCCAGGACGTAACTTTTCTGTGCAGCAATGAGGATAATCCTCAGGTTACGGACCCAGTCCGTGTAATTGCTACCATCATCTTTCAACTTTGCTTTCTCAAGGAACGCATTAAAATTCAACGGAACAACAGCACGAGCCATCTATCTACAAACAAACATAGACAAGCAAAATACTATCAGGTACTAAGTTTCATGATAAATTTAAGTTCAATTAATCATATTACTTAAGAACTCCCACTTAGACAGACATCTCTCTAGTCATCTAAGTGATCACGTGATCCAAATCAACTAAAACATGTCCGATCATCACGTGAGATGGAGTAGTTTCAATGGTGAGCATCACTATGTTGATCATATCTACTATATGATTCATGCTCGACCTTTTGAACGTAGAGCCTATCACACCCGATCATCACGTGGTGTCTCAGCACGAAGAACTTTCGCAACGGTGCATACTCAGGGAGAACACTTCTTGATTATTAGTGAGAGATCATCTTAAAATGCTACCATCAATCAAAGCAAGATAAGATGCATAAAGGATAAACATCACATGCAATCAATATAAGTGATATGATATGGCCATCATCATCTTGTGCTTGTGATCTCCATCTTCGAAGCACCGTCATGATCACCATCGTCACCGGCGCGACACCTTGATCTCCATCGTAGCATCGTTGTTGTTACGCCATCTATTGCTTCTACGGCTATCGCTACCGCTTAGAGATAAAGTAAAGCAATTACAGGGCGTTTGCATTTCATACAATAAAGCGACAACCATATGGCTCCTGCCAGTTGCCGATAACTTCGGTTACAAAACATGATCATCTCATACAATATAATATAGCATCACGTCTTGACCATATCACATCACAACATGCCCTGCAAAAACAAGTTAGACATCCTCTACTTTGTTGTTGCAAATTTTACGTGGCTGCTATGGGCTTTAGCAAGAACCGTTCTTACCTACGCATAAAAAGCACAATGATAGTTCATCAAGTTGGTGCTGTTTTAACCTTCGCAAGGACCGGGCATAGCCACACTCGATTCAGCTAAAGTGAGAGAGACAGACACTCGCCAGCCACCTTTAAGCACGAGTGCTCGTAACGGTGAAACCAGTCTCGCGTAAGCGTACGCGTAATGTCGGTCCGGGCCGGTTCATCTCACAATACCGCCGAACCAAAGTATGACATGCTGGTAAGCAGTATGACTTGTATCGCCCACAACTCACTTGTGTTCTACTCGTGCATATAACATCAACGCATAAAACCTAGGCTCGGATGCAACTGTTGGGGAATGTAGTAATTTCAAAAAAGTTCCTACGCACACGCAAGATCACGGTGATGGCATAACAACGAGAGGGGAGAGTGTTGTCCACGTACCCTCGTAGACCGTAAGAGGAAGCGTTAGCACAACGCAGTTGATGTAGTCGTACATCTTCACGATCCGACCGATCCAAGCACCGAACGTACGGCACCTCCGAGTTCAGCACACATTCAGCTCGATGACGATCCCCGGGCTCCGATCCAGCAAAGCTTCGGGGATGAGTTCCGTCTGCACGACGGCGTGGTGACGATGATGATGTTCTACCGGCGCAGGGCTTCGCCTAAACTCCGCGACGATATGACCGATGTGGAATATGGTGGAGGGGGGCACCGCACACGGCTAAGGAACGACCCGTAGATCAACTTGTGTGTTATGGGGTGCCCCCTGCCCCCGTATATAAAGGAGGGAGGGGGAGGTGCAGCCGGCCCCCTTGGGGTGCGCCTGGAGGAGTCCTACTCCCACCGGGAGTAGGACTCCCCCCTCTTGCCTTGGTGGAGAAGGAAAAGGGGGGAGGGGAAAGAGGAAAGGGGGGCGCCGCCCCCCCCTTCCTTGTCCTATTCGGACTAGGTGGGGAGGGGGCGCGCGGCCTGCCCTGGCCGGCCCTCCTCTTCTCCCTCATTGGCCACTAAGGCCCATTAACCCCCGGAAGGGTTCCGGTAACCCCCTGGTGTTCCGGTAAAATCCCGATTTCACCCGGAACCTTTCCGATGTCCAAACATAGGCTTCCAATATATCAATCTTTATGTCTCGACCATTTTGAGACTCCTCGTCATGTCCGTGATCACATCCGGAACTCCGAACAAACTTCGATACATCAAAACTTATAAACTCACAATAAAACTGTCATCGTAACGTTAAGCGTGCGGACCCTACGGTTCGAGAACTATGTAGACATGACCTAGAACTATTCTCGGTCAATAACCAATAGCGGAACCTGGATGCCCATATTGGTTCCTACATATTCTACGAAGATCTTTATCGGTCAAACCGCATAACAACATTCGTTGTTCCCTTTGTCATCGGTATGTTACTTGCCTGAGATTTGATCGTCGGTATCCAATACCTAGTTCAATCTCGTTACCGGCAAGTCTCTTTACTCGTTCCGTGATGCATCATCCCGTAACTAACTCATTTGGTCACATTGCTTGCAAGGCTTATAATGATGTGCATTACCGAGAGGGCCTAGAGATACCTCTCTGACAATCGGAGTGACAAAACCTAATCTCGAAATACGCCAACTCAACATGTACCTTCGGAGACACCTGTAGTACTCCTTTATAATCACCCAGTTACGTTGTGACGTTTGGTAGTACCCAAGGTGTTCCTCCGGTAAACGGGAGTTGCATAATTCTGATAGTTACAGGAACATGTATAAGTCATGAAGAAAGCAATAGCAATATACTAAACGATCAAGTGCTAGGCTAACGGAAAGGGTCATGTCAATCACATCATTCTCCTAATGATGTGATCCCATTAATCAAATGACAACACATGTCTATGGTTAGGAAACATAACCATCTTTGATTAACGAGCTAGTCAAGTAGAGGCATACTAGTGACTATATGTTTGTCTATGTATTCACACATGTATCATGTTTCCGGTTAATACAATTCTAGCATGAATAATAAACATTTATCATGATATGAGGAAATAAATAATAACTTTATTATTGCCTCTAGGGCATATTTCCTTCACGTTGTCATCATGGGCTGGGCCTGTTAAAAACAAAACCAACCCTGGGCAGTCTGCAGCCCAGTTGAAACTTGCTCAACCTGAAAAAACAATATACGTGCTCAATAAACGAGAGAATTCTGCAAGTACAGACTGATAACTGGGATGTGGCACGGATATTGTTTTTTTATCGTGATAATAAGTGCATGCACTTGTTTTGTAAAAAATGGAGAACTGGGAATTCGAACGGCGGGTGCTTATGCTACCCATCAAATAAAAATCAGGTGCCTGAAAAATCGTTTCAAAACAAATGATTCAGCTTTATATCCACGCCGACCCTCGACATGATGGTTGGAAGCAAATGCAAGTTCATACCAAAAGATCGTTAACAACAATACCAACTTGCGGACGACAAGGTAGTACAACTACCAATACCTAACTAGCTTATAATCTTTTTACTCCTGGCCCTAGTGTTCGTCTGGTAGAAAATCTTGCAGAGGACCAGTTCCCGCTCCTTCTCTTGCTCTAGGTCCCCGAGGTGGTACTGGTGCATCACCCAGTTGGTCCTCTGCTGGTCGAAGTTCTTGTTGGTGTGCAGCACCAGAACCTTTTTTGCTGCCCGTCTGCTAGCCGTTGACCATCACTGGCAAGGTATTGCCGGTTTTGTTCCACATCGCGTGCATGCCGCACTCTGACTGTATCTTGCGACGCGTCCACGTGCCCCTTTTGAATGCCCTGGAATTACGCTGGAAGAATTGCTTCCTTAGGCCACTCAGTGTGATACCTGCAGTATTGTGGAATATAGGTTTTAGTGTACGTAGTTGGCATTTTCATAACATCTTTGGCATGTTACAGTCACTTGTTTCACTTTTTATTAACTGTCAAATTGTAATTGCTTCACCAGGTCTGCGTCTAAAAAGAAAAATAGAGCTATGAACAAAGGAATATGTTTGTGCAAGTAGACGATCGATCGGTGTCTTACCTGGAAGTTTCTCAGGTCGGGTGTAGCATATGCTGTGCTCGCTGTCGATGGTTGGTATGAACAAATCGATGAGAGACTGAAATCTCACGCTGTCAGCACTCACTTTGGCCTCAAGGTGCTCGATCAGCTCCTGATCCGTGGGATCGAACTTGATGCCAGCCGGCAGCACTGGCCAATCCTTCTTCGTCTTGCATCGGTAATTCTAGTTATATGGTACTCAATGTATGATCAATCGACTGTTTTAATTGAAGGATGAAAGATTTCGACAGATAAGTGGTACTCCAACTCTGAAGTCCAGAATACCCGAACACACCGCCGGGATTCTTCTGTCACCTCACGCGTAGCGTGTTGTCACGTCAATTCAATGTGTGGACATGATGAATAATTTGACCGATGTATACTAGTACTGCTACTGTACTACTTACTAGTCGTATTTAGTTTCACAATTTATACATAGGTTTAACTAACAGGTACGCACTTGAAGCCTAACTGGTATATATATATGGCTTCTTCACAGCATCTCCATCATCATTATCAGTACATCCTACGTAGGTGAGTTAGGAATAGGATGCACTTGATCCCAGGAAGGTATCTATCCTTCAAACCAGAGGTGTGCTTCAAACTAACAACAATACATAATATCCAACAAAAGAGGGTCGTGCTACAATAGCAGAATACATGGCTCAGTCTAGATATCAGCACGAATCAAGTTGTGCATATTTGCTGTTGGCATGAACCACATTGCCGCATGTCGGGTTTGCAAAATCCATCCATCGCATGGAAGCTTGATGCCTTTCACACACTGAAGATTACCTGGCAATAAGCCGTGTCGACGAATCTCTGGATATGGTGATTCATGAAACCCATGGTATGATGTGTAAACACAGCCCCCCCCTCATGAATGGAAGTTGCATAGCACAGTAATCATCGCCGGTGATATGATCGATGATTGGTTGGATGATCGGATAATTGATCCCGAGGAACAAGAAGTGGTTGCCGAGGCTGTAAACCCTCCTCCAGTTGAATACGCCTGGCCCAATGGAGCTGGGATCTTTCTCGAACACGAAGCAGCCATAGCCATCAATGTCAGAAACGCCCCACGCATTGTACTGCATGTGGTTTGATGTAATGGTTTGGTCAATTTGGTACATGTGAATGAGCATCAAATGACCGCCGTCAGCTGAACGAGCGATAAACCACCACCCATCGGCTGGTATAGTTCCAGGTCCTGGAATCATGAAGGCCGGCGCATTTGCGTCTGCTGCAACAATTCAAATTGGAGATCAAAAGGACAAAAATAAGCAATCATGTTCAGAGTATGTGTGGAATTAAGATTATTATAACAGTGACACATATCATAGACAGAGAATTGCAATGTCGTGGTCATAATCATACCCCAAGTTAAAAAAAAGCCAATGGCTTTCATATTCTAGCAACATGTCATGGTTCAAACATCATGTAACAATGAGAGGAAAATAGCTATGACAGCGCCTACTCATATTCTACCATAGCACTTACTACTACTATTCTCGTATCAACTCTAAGCAATAACATGCGTTGTTATAAAAATCTTGTAAACGAGAGTAACATATAGCAATCATGATGTTATGCTCATAATATGTATTCTAACAATCATTAGATGCCAATTGTTCTCATATCAACTCTAACAATAACATGTGTGGTCATAAAAATCTAGGAAATGAGAGGAACACATAGCAATGATGTGGTTATAGACATGCTATGCATTCTAAATTTGTAACAAATGAACATGCAGTTGTATTCCTAAGGTAAAGATGAGATGAGATAGAACAATTACACGACGATAGATTCCACTAGTATAGGCAGCCAATCTGTGCGTCGACCGTGTAAACGATGCCATCGTGCACTATAGCATGAGACAGACATGTTGCCTCAATAGGATTGATGATGAGCCATAACCATGTATGGCGACCGGATTCCAGATAGACTAATCCCATCTTGAACAAGGCAATGAGATTGTAATCCATGTAGTCTTCTGATGGTGTGGGCACTTCTCAGATTACAACTTTCTGCAAACAGAGGTCGAGCCAAAAGCTTGACGCATCTCGTGCGTAGTAGGCAGGAGTGTCCGGCGGGCTGCGAGGCTCGATGTCGGCGGTATCCAACGATGGAAGGGTGATCTCTCGCTGTGTGTAGATATCCACGAGACGCCATGGACTACCGGTGTGGTGGATGAGGACGATCCAGTTGGCCTTCATGCCCGCCCAGTAGTGGTTGTGGATGAAGGACATGTGGACGGGTAGTGGTAGCATGTCGAGGGGCACCACGCCAACCTCCGTAGGATCATCAAGTCGGTGTCCGGGCCACCTGCGAGGATCAGGCATCAGCAAGCAGGGTGTCTTGAAAAGAGCCGGCCGGTTGCAGACGAGTAGAAGGTACAAAGACATCGAGCATGCGGCCAGACGGACGGTGCTGAGTAGGTCCATACGACTACAAATCTGCTCCAAGAGAACATCGGGGAGGGAATTCCAATCGCGGCTCTGCGTGTCAGTCGGTTTTGCCATTGGGGTTTTTGGTGCCTGCGAGCCAGCGGGGAAGTGGATTCGGGCGGGCGAGCGAAGAAGCTTCTCCTTGTGTGGCCGAGCAGTGAGCGGGGGGATATGGTACGCACGAGCTACCAAGGAAGATGGCGCGGGTGGTTGAGCAGTGAGTGGGGGTAAATGGTGTGCGGCCGACGATGAGGAAGAGAGGACGAAGAAGAAGAGAGGAGGAAGAAGAGTGGAAGACGGGGAAGAAAGCGCATTAAATCTCAATTCTACTAGTACTACTACCAGGATATACCGTCCTTCGGAGTGTAAATAGTTACACCGATGACATGTGGGTCTACCACAAGAGGGCCCATGTCACATCCCTGGTCCTGGTATGCAGTAGGCTAGCCCTTCATGTGTGCATCATGTTTAACTTTTCAAATGAACTTGAAATGGGGACTGATCAAGCCCTAGCACCAGATCAAATCAAATAGGTTCAACATAAAATATTTTCAATGAACCCAAAATGCCCTTTGGAATGTTCATCATTTTTGATAAGGTAAAAACCTCTGCCAAAAATGATGAACATATTTATAGGTCATTTGTGGATTTTTGAATTAACTCATATTGTATTTGAATTGGGGCATTTAAATCTTATAAATATTTTAAATGCTCTGATAATTGTGAAACTAGTTGAGGGCTGTTGGAAATAATTTCAACAGTGCCACAAATATTTTCAGGATTTTTAATAATGCTCTGGCATTTTTAATAAAGCCAAAACAATTGCAGAAAATAGAAAATGGAATTAAAAGAGAGTGAGAAAACTGACTGGCGCTTACCTGCAGCCCATCCGGCGCCTCAGCTGGCCCAGCACTGTGTGGCCCACTGGCCCACAGTGCCAGTCACCCTCCTCCTTGCGCCAAAAGGACACCGGCGTGTCGCCTGCGCGCGCACTCTCGGCCACCTCCTGCTTCCACCTCCTCCTGCCTCCCTGCCCGCTTCCTCGACCCCCTGGAGACGCCACGCGGCCCCCTCGACGCTCTCTCACTCTCTCACGTGCTTCTTCCCTCCCCTGTCTCTCTCCGCGCGGCACCACCGAACACACCCGCCGCCGCCGACGAGCTACACCACGGCCACAGCCACCCCCTCGCTCCCTCTCCGCATCCCTGAGCTCCGCCCTGACCCCGTGGAGCTACACACCCGACGCACGCGACCAGAGGAGGCCCCAGTCGACCGGAGCGTCGTCGTCTTCATCTCCGGTGCCCAGAGATCGCCGCCATCAATTCGCCGTTGCAGAAGCTTCTCCGAGCTCGCCGACCCCTCCATTCGATCCACTGTGAGCCCCGCCGCCTTTTCCCCTCCTCCTAGAGCTCGTTCCCGCCCTCTAGCCGCCTCTTTCGCCGTGCCCGAATGTCACCGCCGCCGTGCCATGTCGCTGCTGCGGCCAGAGCTGCCTCCGCCCGCTTTTGAGCGTGTCACCGTTCTCACCGTGCTCCCAGGAGCCGAACGCATGCACGAGCTCCTCCTGCCGTGCTCCCTAACACCGACCCCGAGCTCACCCGAGCTCCGGCGACCGCCAAGGTCATCGCCGGCGACAACTCCGGCCACCCCAGGCCCAACTGCCACCACCACCGGATGCGGACGTGCGTCCGCATCACGTAGATGCCCTCCGCCGGCCGTTTGGTCACCGGAGACACAAACCCGAGGCTCGCCACCGCGGCTGGCCTCGCCGGCGTCAAGCCACCGGTGGGTTTGACCCCGCTGACCCAGGGTTGACCTTGTTTGACCCCCCCAGGGTCGCTGACAAGTGGGCCCAAGGCCCCAGCTAATCCTAGTTTAGTTTTTAATTAAGTCTAATTACTCCACTGACATTTTTAGTTAGTAGTAGTTTAACACTAATTAATATAGATTAGTTAGTTAGTCACTGACATGTGGACCCCACACGTCAGGTTTGACCTGGACCCGGCCCCGTTGACCCGCTGACGTAGCACTGACGTCAGGCTGATGCAGTAAATCATTTTCTGGATTTATTCTTTTTAGGAAATTCCAGAAAATAGTATAAATTTCTAAAAATCATATAAAATCAACCGTAACTCCAAATGAGATAAATTATGTATGAAAAATGATCAGAAAAATCCAATCTATCCATCTATACTGTTTTCATGCATGTTAGAAAAACTTATAGCTGCTATTTAGGACAAATCATATTAATGGCATTTGAATTTCACATATGGAGTTTGGATTTGAACTTAGGGTTCAAACCAACTTCATTTAACTTTGTTGCTAGCTGCATTAGCTCAAATCACCAGCATGTTGCCATGTGATGATCATGCATCATAATGTGCATTGCATTGATTGTGTTTCCTCTCTGTTGCCGGTAATTGTTCCCTCTCAGTAGACATGGTTCCGACGATGAGATTGATGACACCGATGAAGAGCTATACTATCTTCAGAAGTGCCAGGCAAGCAAAACCCCCTTGTTCATTCCGATACAATCCCACTCTCTCGCTCCTGCTCTATTTTACTGCATTAGGATAACAACAATACAACTGTTATTTGTTGCGGTAGTTGAACCCCTTTATCCTCTACATGACCTGTCATTGCCACAGTAAATAGATGAAACCCACTAGCATGAGTAGGAGTTGTTTGAGCCCTGATGTGCCTACTCATTCATGCTTGTTGTCATGCCTGCTATTGCTTAGAGTTGTGTCAGGTCTGATTCATCGGGGATGAATTGGAGGTGTGTGAACATGTCCTACTGTTGAGAGCTAAGTGTGTGAACATGATTTGGTAAAGGTAGCGGTGAGAGGCCATGTAGGACTACATGGTGGGTTGTCTCATTGAAACCGTCCTCAGGAACTGAGTTCTGTGTTTGTGATCCATGACCAGCTACTACCACGCATTGGAATGCTTAAGTGCCCCTCTCGACTTATTAATCAACTTGATCTCTGTCCAGGAGTTGCAACTAGTTTCTGGTGTTTGTAGGTAGTGCTAGTAGTCTACCAAGTGGCACCCGGTACAGGTGGGCTTGGAATAGACTAGGCACAGTGGCACGGTGTACCAAGTGGCACCCGGATGGTGGGATTGGGAACCCTGCTCACATTGTTTGGGGCCATGAGCGACACCCCGGCCGGATCTCCTTGCGATGGAACCCAAATAGGCGATAAACCTGGACGAGAGACTTGTGTGGTTAGTCAGTTCGTGGCCGACACCCTCGCTGGGCTTCCGCTTGAAGGTTGCTGAGTACATGTCGTGTAAACGGCGGTAAGTGGTGAGAGTGTGTGTGAAGAAGTACACCCCTGCAGGGTTAATATGATCTATTCGAATAGCCGTGTCCGCGGTAAAGGACTTCTGGGTTACCTGTACAGTTCATAGACAAGTGAAAGTGGATACTCTAAAATGCGCAAGATAAGCGTGAGTGCTATGGATGGCGTTCTCGTAGCGAGACGGGAGCGGATCCATAGTGGTGTATTGATATGGCGAATATGTGGACTCGTGTGCGCCACCTCAAAAGAGTTACTTGCAGTCGTAGTTTAGGATAGCCACCGAGTCAAAGCTGGCTTGCTGCAGTTAAACCCCACCATCCTCTGGTTGATAATGATGCATAGTAGTTAGATCTGATGTAAGTCTTGCTGGTTACATTTGTACTCATGTTGCTTAATTTTTGTTTTTGCAGAGAGACTTTAGTCTCGCTAGTAGTACCTCATGGACTTTGACGTTTAGCTTGTTACCTCAGCTACGATCTTGTGCCCTCGGCAGGATCTGGTAGATAGTCAGGCTTCTTAGCTTTTTTCATTTGTAGATGTCTGTACTCAGACATGTTAAGCTTCCGCGTGTGCTTTGACTTGTATGATCTGATTGTTGGGTCATGAGACCCATGATTGTAATATCTCGCTCCTCGGAGCCTTTTGAATAAATACTTGAGTCGTAGAGTCATGTTGTGATGCCATGTTGTATTTGCACATATCGAGCATATTGTGTGTATGTTATTGAAATGCTTGGTATGTCTGGGATCTGACAACCTAGTTGTTTATCCTTGGTAGCCTCTCTTACCGGGAAATGTCTCCTAGTGCTTCCACAGAGCCATGGTAGCTTTCTACTGCTCCGGAACACTTAGGCTGGTCGGCATGTGTCCTTCTTTGTTCCTGTGTCTGTCCCTTCGGGGAAATGTCACGCGGTGTCTACCGGAGTCTTGTTAGCCTGCTACATCCCGGTTTACCGGAGTCCTGCTAGCCTAGTTGCTACAGCCAGGATTTACTCGCTGATGACCGACACGTTCGTTGTTGGGTCATGTATGCCTGTCCCTGTAAGTTAGTGCCACTTTGGGTTCACGACTAGCCATGTCAGCCCGGGTTCTTTGTCATATGGATGCTAGCGGCACTATCATATACGTGAGCCAAAATGCGCAAACGGTTTCGGGCCAGGTAAGGTGGCACCCATGGGAATACCGTGCGTGAGGCCGCAAAGTGATATTATGTGTTACATGCTAGATCGGTGTGACTTAGGATCGGGGTCCTGACAGCTTTGGTATCAGAGATTGACTGCCTGTAGGATTACCAAGCCAAACTTGTCGAAGTTGAGTCTACAAATTCTTTAGTTATGTAAGGGAATTGATTGTGGGAAGGAACGTAAGGCTCTTTTTACTCCTTATACCTTATGCCTTCTGATCCGAGTCATCTTATCTTTCCTACGGGGTTAAGGAACTAAGCTTTCTATTCTGTCTATCAGGATCACGTGTTACTAATCTGTAGACTTATAAGATTGTTGGATTTAAGCCTCAGTCCAGTTCCTACTACTTTTGTATGTTAACTGTTGATCTCGAAACCTTGATATTGTGCTTCTGAGTGGTTATGCCACCATTTTGTAGCATGTATCAAACCTTTTCGAGCATTTACAGCCGTTATGTTGTCCGACTCATCCCAGGTTTCTAAATAGTCTGATGCATTTGCAATCCCCCTTTCCCTTCTCGATGTTTCTTTGTGCCAGATTAAGCACACTAAACGTTGAGTTGAGGTATTCTATTACCTCGACATATATGTTGGAGTTATTATTATGACCCTAGGTGTCTTAGGGGATCATCCAGTAATCTAGCCATGATTTGTGTCCTAGTGTGATGATTCTGGCCTTTATTCTCGAAAGCATCCCGTGATGCCATTTAGTTAGTAGGTATTCCACTCCTGGGTTATGAACCCGAGATTTACCCCACTTACTCCATGTTGATAGTGTTTGCTAGTCCCTTTAGGATACTAGTAACCTTTGCATTAGTCCTCGAGGTCCGTGGTATTTCCTTCTTCCAAATACTATGAACCGTTTATGGCAGAAGTCCTTTGAATCAAAAGATCACAACCCGAGTGCTCTTGACGAGTTCTCGATTCTATGTTGTGACTCTGCCAGTTCTACCTTTCCGCATGGGTTGTCCGGAAGAAATATGTTGAACTCGTTCGACATACTAATCCATGCATCCACAAGTCAGGAAATCTTATGTTCTTTTGGGTTGTCCCTCTTTAGTTGTTTTCTGGCCCTCGTCTATCAATTGATAGTCAAGAGTATGCGCATTCATTCATCGATGCCTTTTACTCTTGTGGTCCGTCAAATCATTCTATTCTGGAATGACTAGGAGAAACAAACCCCGGTACCTCATCCATATCCTAGATTGGGTCAAAGTAGTTGTACTCCGCAGATCAAAATACTAATCCAGTTTTTGTTCTGTTCCACCCTGGAGTGTTACCATCTTTATATTAAGATTATCATGGGAATTGCACACCATCCTATGAATTCTTGATTTAGTGATACTCTTGCCATCACTACTCATTCCTCGGTTCCGTGTTGTTGCAACCGGAGTACCGACAAGTGAATCATGATGTGTGAACTCAATACTCCTAGCAATTGTGTTGCTTGGTAGTTAATGGACAATAATTCCATTCTTAGTGTGTTGGTTCTTGAATCATCATTCTAAGACTGATTGTGATACCTAGTCCTTATTTCCGGTGCACTCTTCGATCAATGAGTTAGGATTGTGCCAATCGCTTGCTCATTTGATCATATCATCTTGCCTAGAAAGCGAGATTGCTCTCGAGCTTAGTAACATATCGGTGGTTCGTGATTTTCCATATATCTTCTCGGAAGTATTACCAGGTTGTCACCTGACCGCTATGTTGAGCTCGTGATCAAGTTGGTTTCTTGTAAACCACCCCTTCTCCAAGAATCCGTGTTGGATACCCCTGAGCTAGTTGGTTAAGCTAAACGACAACTTGGAGAGTTGGAAGATAAAAGCATACCTAACTTAGTTATTTTCAAGGGGATATCCTGGTGTTGGTGTGTTAGTTGAAGAAAGCTGATATCTTCATCGATTGGTCCCTGTGATCAGTTAATGGACCTATCATCTTATCCAATCTTTGATTTGAGTGTGGGCTATTCTCAAATCAAATCAGAACCAACGATGTTCGTAATGTTGTCTTACTCGTGGTTTTTCCTCGAGCATACTCCATTATATCTTTTGGTCTGGCCAATGCTATCACCGTGTTCACATAACTGTGGAATTCCATTTATATGGAAACCTGGATGAATTGTTGTTGAGCCCATCGACAACATCCTTATCTTCTTCATGATTTTGTTGGACATTAAGCTAGTATTGGAAACTTCTATAAGCATTATCTTCATGTCCCGTGCATGAAGCATATGTTCGGATGAAAGAAGTGACTCCCTTTAATTCATGTGCATCTGATGCAATTTGTCGTCGTGAATTCGAGGAAGTCAATGTTGCTTCCTCTGGAATCGTCCCAAGTTAGTCATGCACGTGCGAAGTACTCTATGGTTTGATAGGTTGGCCGCCTCCATTCTATATGTGTTCCTAGCACACCAAGCCACTGATTGATTTGTTCAAGGAGAAGTAGTTCCTTCTTAAGACCCGGGCTTATACAAGGACTTCGATATCCTCGATGATGGTTCCCCACCTAAACTCGGTAGTGTTTTTATTATAATACTACTACGTGGTCATGCTTGTCTTTGACAGCATGTTCACAGGTTTGTAGCAAAACTAGCTCATGTTTTGGAGCATGCTATCGTAGTTCATTTTCCTGAGAATCTCGCAACGTCATCTCTTCGGGTTGTGTTGCAAATTTTCTTTTCCAGACATGCCGTCTGAATTGTCCTGTTACCAACCAGATCTGAATCTCAGGCAGATATGATGGTTGGAACTATTCCAAGATCTATGATGAAGGTCCCGACAAGGTTGATGTTGGCCGACGCACCTAGCCAGAAGATCTATCATTGTAGTATCTTGAATGAGCAATTCGACCATCTTCTCCATGAGGATTTGGTATGACTTATTCCATAAGTTGTTCCTTATGGATTTTTGTGCTCCCGAAGTCCGACCTTTACTTGATGGCCATGTTGATGCTTTTAAGCATTGACCGTGGTACCTAGTACATCAAGGAGAACATTAGAAGCGGAGTGCTAAATGTCTCTCGGTCGATTATCCAGATTTCGATCCCTTGGCCTTGCTACGGTGAAATCTAAGAAAGTGTTGTCTTCCTTTGCATCTGCATCCTCCACCAATATTCATCATGGTAGTATGTTGTGTTGCTGGGATCCTTGACACGGATGTTGGTAAAACCCTCATGAATATGGAAGTGCTCAAGTTCTTGAGGGCATGCTCAGTCACTAGGTTATATCCTCGGCATCATCTGGAATGTGCTTTCCGTTTGCTGAGTTGTCTTATAACTCTAGTTCTCTTCTCAAATTGAGTATGCTTTTCCTTCAAACTCTATCAAACGATCGATTGTAATTGCCTCAGGCTGGTATAAAGAGTTTCAATGATCTTTGAATCAAAGGTAATTCTTTTGGCCACTTAAGGGAAGATTCCACGAGTCACCTCCTCTAAGATGTCTCGTTATGGTATCATGGCAATTCAACTCCTCGCTATGTTGACAACCGTTCAACACCTTCTTAAGTGCGGACTTGTTTTCTATCTAGTGAATCCTCGTCATCTGTTCCACTCCGTCCCTCTAGATGTGTGCTTTGTGTCTCGGCTTGAGAGATGTTGCTATGTCTCATTCCCTGAGTTGATCCTAAGTTTTTCGACCTTCAATAAGATCGATCCTTTTAGACTTTCTCCCTATCCTCTCTTTGTCATGTTAGCTTGAGTTCTCAGAGCAAGACGACGAGACAAGATGGTGATTGAATCAACGTTCATTTGAAGTGCAACCTGGGTCGTGAAGATTGCGTTAGTTGTGTTTCCCCTTCATTCTACCCTATGCTTGAATCTCGGGATGAGATTCTTGTTTAGTGGGGGCGAGTTGTCACATCCCTGGTCCTGGTATGCAGTAGGCTAGCCCTTCATGTGTGCATCATGTTTAACTTTTCAAATGAACTTGAAATGGGGATTGATCAAACCCTAGCACCAGATCAAATCAAATAGGTTCAACATAAAATATTTTCAATGAACCCAAAATGCCCTTTGGAAATGTTCATCATTTTTGATAAGGTAAAAACCTCTGCCAAAAATGATGAACATATTTATAGGTCATTTCTGGATTTTTGAATTAACTCATATTGTATTTGAATTAGGGCATTTAAATCTTATAAATATTTTAAATGCTCTAATAATTCTGAAACTAGTTGAGGGCTGTTGGAAATAATTTCAACAGTGCCACAAATATTTTCAGGATTTTTAATAATGCTCTGGCATTTTTAGTATAGCCAAAACAATTGCAGAAAATAGAAAATGGAATTGAAAGAGAGTGATAAAACTGACTGGCGCTTACCTGCAGCCCATCCGGCGCCTCAGCTGGCCCAGCACTGTGTGGCCCACTGGCCCACAGTGCCAGTCACCCTCCTCCTTGCGCCAGAAGGACGCCGGCGTGTCGCCTGCGCGCGCACTCTCGACCACCTCCTGCTTCCACCTCCTCCTGCCTCCCTGCCCGCTTCCTCGACCCCCTGGAGATGCCACGCGGCCCCCTCGACGCTCTCTCGCTCTCTCCCATGCTTCTCCCCTCCCCTGTCTCTCTCCGCGCGGCACCACCGAACACACCCACCGCCGCCGACGAGCTACACCACGGCCACAACCACCCCCTCGCTCCCTCTCCGCATCCCTGAGCTCCGCCCCGGCCCCGTGGAGCTACACACCCGACGCACGCGACCAGAGGAGGCCCCAGTTGACCGGAGCATCGTCGTCTTCATCTCCGGTGCCCGGAGATCGTCGGTGTCAATTCGCCGTCGCAGAAGCTTCCCCGAGCTCGCCGACCCCTCCATTCGATCCACTGTGAGCCCCGCCGCCTTTTCCCCTCCTCCTAGAGCTCGTTCCCGCCCTCTAGCCGCCTCTTCCGCCGTGCCCGAATCTCGCCGCCGCCGTGCCATGTCGGTGCCGCGGCCAGAGCTGCCTCCGCCCGCTTTTGAGCGTGTCGCTGTTCTCACCGTGCTCCCAGGAGCCGAACGCATGCACCATCTCCTCCTGCCGTGCTCCCTAACACCGACCCCGAGCTCACCCGAGCTCCGGCGACCGCCAAGGTCATCACCGACGACAACTCCGGCCACCCCAGGCCCAACTGCCACCACCACCGGATGCGGACGTGCGTCCGCATCACGTAGATGCGCTCCGTCGGCCGTTTGGTCAACGGAGACACAAACCCGAGGCTCGCCACGGCGGCTGGCCTCGCCGGCGTCAAGCCGCCGGTGGGTTTGACCCCGCTGACCCGGGGTTGACCTTGTTTGACCCCCCCAGGTTCGTTGACAAGTGGGCCCAGGGCCCTAGCTAATCCTAGTTTAGTTTTTAATTAAGTCTAATTACTCCACTGACATTTTTAGTTAGTAGTAGTTTAACACTAATTAATTTAGATTAGTTAGTTAGTCACTGACGTGTGGACCCCACACGTCAGGTTTGACCTGGACCCGGCTCCGTTGACCCGCTGACGTCACACTAACGTCAAGATGACGCAGTAAATAATTTTCAGGATTTATTCTTTTTAGGAAATTCCATAAAATAGTATAAACTTCTAAAAATCATATAAAATCAACCGTACCTCCAAATGAGATAAATTATATATGAAAAATTATCAGAAAAATCCAATCTATCCATCTGTATTATTTTCATGCATGTTCGAACAACTTATAGCTGCTGTTTAGGACAAATCATATTAATGGCATTTGAATTTCACATATGGAGTTTGGATTTGAACTTAGGGTTCAAACCAACTTCATTTAACTTTGTTGCTAGCTGCATTAGCTCAAAACAACAGCATGTTGCCATGTGATGATCATGCACCATAATGTGCATTGCATTGATTGTGTTTCCTCTCTGTTGCCGGTAATTGTTCCCTCTCAGTAGACGTGGTTCCGACGATGAGATCGATGACACCGATGAAGAGCTATACTATCTTCAGAAGTGCCTGGCAAGCAAAACCCCCTTGTTCATTCCAATACAATCCCACTCTCTCGCTCCTGCTCTATTTTACTGCATTAGGATAACAATGATACAACTGTTATTTGCTGCGGTAGTTGAACCCCTTTATCCTCTGCATGACCTGTCATTGCCACAGTAAATAGATGAAACCCACTAGCATGAGTAGGAGTTGTTTGAGCCCTGATGTGCCTACTTATTCATGCTTGTTGTCATGCCTGCTATTGCTTAGATTTGTGTCAGGTCTGATTCATCGGGGATGAATTGGAGGTGTGTGAACATGTCCTACTGTTGAGAGCTAAGTGTGTGAACACGATTTGGTAAAGGTAGCGGTGAGAGGCCATGTAGGAGTACATGGTGGGTTGTCTCATTGAAACCATCCTCAGGAATTGAGTTCTGTGTTTGTGATCCATGACCAGCTACTACCACGCATTGGATTGCTTAAGTGCCCCTCTCGACTTATTAATCAACTTGATCTCTGTCCAGGAGTTGCAACTAGTTTCTGGTGTTTATAGGTAGTGCTAGTAGTCTACCAAGTGGCACCAGGTACAGGTGGGCTTGGGACAGACTAGGCACAGTGGCACGATGTACCAAGTGGCACCTGGATGGTGGGCTTGGGAACCCTGCTCACATCGTTTGGGGCCATGAGCGACACCCCGGCCGGATCTCCTTGCGGATGGAACCCGAATAGGCGATAAACCTGGACGAGAGACTTGTGTGGTTAGTAAGGTCGTGGCCGACACCCTCGCTGGGCTTCCGCTTGAAGGTTGACGAGTACATGTCGTGTAAACGGCGGTAAGTGGTGAGAGCGTGTGTGAAGAAGTACACCCCTGCAGGGTTAATATGATCTATTCGAATAGCCGTGTCCGTGGTAAAGGACTTCTGGGTTGCCTGTACAGTTCATAGACAAGTGAAAGTGGATACTCTAAAATGCGCAAGATAAGCGTGAGTGCTATGGATGGCGTTCTCGTAGGGAGACGGGAGCGGATCCATAGTGGTGTATTGATATGGTGAATATGTGGACTCGTGTGCGCCACCTCAAAAGAGTTACTTGCAGTCGTAGTTTAGGATAGCTACCGAGTCAAAGCTGGCTTGCTGCAGTTAAACCCCACTATCCCCTTGTTGATAATGATGCATATGTAGTTAGATCTGATGTAAGTCTTGCTGGGTACATTTGTACTCACGTTGCTTAATTTATGTTTTTGCAGAGAGACTTCAGTCTCGCTAGTAGCACCGCGTGGACTTCGATGTTTAGCTTGTTACCTCAGCTACGATCTTGTGCCCTCGGCAGGATCTGGTAGATAGTCAGGCTTCTTAGCCTTTTTCATTTGTAGATGTCTGTACTTAGACATGTTAAGCTTCCGCGTGTGCTTTGACTTGTATGCTCTGATTGTTGGGTCATGAGACCCATGATTGTAATATCTCACTCCTCGGAGCCTTTTATATAAATACTTGAGTCGTAGAGTCATGTTGTGATGCCATGTTGTATTTGCACATATCGAGCATATTGTGTGTATGTTATTGAAATGCTTGGTATGTGTGGGATCTGACCACCTAGTTGTTTATCCTTGGTAGCCTCTCTTACCGGGAAATGTCTCCTAGTGCTTCCACCGAGCCATGGTAGCTTGCTACTGCTCCGAAACACTTAGGCTGGCCAGCATGTGTCCTTCTTTGTTCCTGTGTCTATCCCTTCGGGGAAATGTCACGCGGTGTCTACCGGAGTCCTGTTAGCCTGCTACAGCCCGGTTTACCGGAGTCCTGCTAGCCCAGTTACTACAGCCTGGATTTACTCGCTGATGACCGACACGTTCGTTGTTGGGTCATGTATGCCTGTCCTTGTAAGTTAGTGCCACTTTGGGTTCATGACTAGCCATGTCAGCCCGGGTTCTTTGTCATATGGATGCTAGCGGCACTATCATACACGTGAGCCAAAATGCGCAAACGGTCCCGGGCCATGTAAGGTGGCACCCGTGGGAATACCATGGGTGAGGCCGCAAAGTGATATGATGTGTTACATGCTAGATCGGTGTGACTTAGGATCGGGGTCCTGACAGCCCATACGTCAGTTAATGGAGGACAGAGGTGCGTAGGCGTATTTGCGGAAGTGTGCTCTACTGGAAAACATGATGGCAGTACTGGGTAAGGCTGATTTAGTAACAACAACACGCTGGTTCAGCTTATTAATTACGTGTCCCATCCACTGCAGCGTGTATTGTCACTTCACAGTGAAGACTAGTTGAATAGTTCTCTCTGACCGAGATGGGGAATAATGGATTGCGAGGACTTCCTTTCTACAGTATCCCTATGCCTCTACGCTCACTTCACTCATTTTGCTCCGTACCAAGTCACTTGTTGAAATCTGTAGAAAGACAAATACTCCGTATTTGGGAATAGAGGGAGGCTTTTACTCCGTACTCTTTGGCAACAGAGGGAGTATCACCATATGGAGTTAACAGAGGAAGCTTGAAATATGAACATGTCAATGGCAGGGAGTAAGCCACATGCATGCATGCAGCATGCAACACTCACACGTACACATGGACGCACGCAACACTCACGCACCCATGCGGCACACAGCACACGATACAACACACACAGCTCACGCTCAAGTGCTCAACCTATTCCCTACGTCTGTGAAATACTGTGCATTTAGAGATTTACACATTGACCAGGGCATAATTAACGCCCAAAAGTAGCAGACTTATGTGTGCATGCGACCATTGAGATAAGAAGATTAAATGAAGGCTGTTGCATGCTGTAATTAAGGATAGACATGTAGTCTATACCTACAGCACAAGTTGGTGCATTAGTCAATCAACATCGATTTAGATTAAAGACTAAATGCATCGGAAGTGTAGATGTACATTATGTACCACACTCTTTGTTTTGTATCCGATGTACACTCTTTGTTGGAACACCGAGGGAGGACACGTGCATGCACTCACATACACAGCCAGGGCGGTTCGTGCGCAAGGGTTGGACTCGTGTCGCGCCTGCGTAAAGTTTTGTTTAACTGATTTCTTTGCTCTGCCAACTGACAGGTGGGACCCAGAAACCAGGTGACAATTTAACCAGTCAACAAAGTTCCACGTTGACTATGTGGCCGGTTAGTAGGGTGCAACACGGTGCTCTACGATGAGCTAGTGATCGTATAATCGCCGCAAAACTATATATAATGACCGTAAAGAGCGTATTGTTACATACGTTGACCGCCAGTGTATTTTTCTCGTTTCAAATTAAGCCATATTAATTGGAAAGGACGCAGTATGGACTACTACTAGTACTAGTACTCCTTTGATGTGTCCCGTCAACTCGCCGAACGAGGAGAAGCTTTCTTACTACGCCTCTACCTCGCCCACGCGCGCGATGGTTCGCAGGACGAGGAGAGGGTTTTGACTACAGCGCCCTCTCCCTCTCCCTCCCTCTCCCTCTCCCTCTCCCTCGCCCTCGCCCTAGCGGTGGACGTGCAACAGTTCAATCGATGTCAGATTGCCAGAAGCATATTGTACTGTAGTATCATCATTGTTGGACCTTCCGAAGAGGCAAAGAGCCAAGTGCAAGGTTCACACGAGTACGAACTGTTGAACCTTCCGAAGAGGCAAAGAGCCAAGAGCAAGGTTTTATAGGAGTTGTCGTCCTAGTAGGAGTGTACTACAACTATAGCGAACGATGCTACTGTATGATGCCGCCACGTCACATATATCCAAAGCTGTGCCACCTTTTTTTCTCAAAGAGTGTGTTGGAGCCCGTGCAACAACCACACAAGTTGCACGTACACATAACACATTTACTAGTAATAAATTCTGAAGGACAAATGCCAGTATGCCACACAAGTTCATCTCCAATTCATGTGATAAATTTGTGCATGACTAGTCTACATATATTCACAGCGCTACCGTTCACAATTACCGTACTCCACTTACACGTTATAGATAGGCTACATGCATGTCCTCCTCTAGGTTCCAGTCCTAGGTGTTCTTCATGGATGTCACGATCCATAGCGGTGGGCAACGGGAATTATTGTCGCAGCTTTCTAGTCCGGTTCCACACGATGGAGACTCATCCAAGCTGAAGCGACATAAATCAGGGATAGCGTGTCGCAGCATGTCGTTCATCCGGCGGTGCACAATGAAGACACAACCATGCTTCATGAACGGCAGGCCTTCCGTGTCATGCACGAAAGGTGGCATCCACTTAACAATGGGGTAGCTGTCCCCGATGAAAATAGAGTACTCTCCAAGAGTGTTCCTCGGCACCCACGTAGCATCACGGCGGTCGAACTCGGCGCCGTTCATCTGGTACACGCGGCATCCCAGATCTGGACACATGGTGATGTACATAGTCAAGGTCCATGCATAATAATGTTGTGCTCAAATATGGCGGTCAGTAATACTGTGCATCAAATAGTACTACTCCGGTATAGAGGAAGTAAAATAACCGGCTTACTATATATAGCCACTCTGGGCTACATGGATGAGATAGTAAGACATGGAAAAACAAAAATGGTGGCAGCTAGTGGGTTCAAGTCTTCAAGGGCCTAGCTAGCTATACGCATCCTCAAAGGTAAAAAGTACTCCTACTAGTACTACTACCTCCGTCCGGATTTATTGGTCCCCATTGTGTTTCGTGCCAAATTTTGACCATAGATTAAACTAACAACGCATGTCACCAAACATTATATTTTTGAAAACTATGTTCAAATACGAATCCAATGAGATAATTTTTCTTGACATGCATTAACATTTTGTTAGTTAAATCTTTAGTCAAAATTTGACACAAACTACAAAGGGGACCTATAAACCAGGGCGGAGGTAGTACTAAGTATACTACTAGTACAACAATGAAAGAGAAGGTGAGAGGGTTAAAAAATGGAATACCTGGGTAGATGGTGACGGTCCGATCGTGGTAGATTGTGTGACCATGTTGCACATCAGTGGTACCATGGGTAACAACTGCTAAGATAGTTGATCCCAATATGCCAAAGTCAGCTACAAGGTTCCAGGTTAGACCGAATCACGGATGCAAATGCACATCCAGGATCGGCGATCTTATTTTGATCGGGGGATGACTGGTCCCTGCAAAATAATGGAGTACCGTTAGGGATGCAGATGATGGTTTGTGCATTCCGTTTGTAATCTCCCGTATCGTAGGATGGCAACCAGATGAAACAAGTCCCCTGGCTTGTCACTGCGAAGATGCGGCCTAGAGGGCGCACGACGTCTTCGAACGTGTAGGGGTACAAATCTTCCATCGCCAACATGCGCCAGCCTCTGCCATTACTGCGCCTTGCATTGATGGCAATAGTTATGTCGAACACCGCGATGAGATAGTAATTGTCGTAGCTGCGACGCTTTGTCAGCGGGTCTGCAATTGCTAGCTTCTTCAATCTCATGTAGGCATCATCATACATATTCAAGCCCAGCCAGTCCGGAAGGCCGATCCCAATGGTGGAGAAGGGGTCTATCGGAACGGCCGCACTGCTGTGGATGTTGTGCAAAAATGATGGTGGTATCCGGCCGGAGGTATGCAAGCCAATCTTCGTTGGCACCGACCTAGACCTATATATAAGACGGTGGGCAGCGGAGAAATCACGGGATGGAAATGGAATAACTAAGTACTACATGATCAAACTCAATTACTGACCTGCTCATCGGACAAAATCCGACTACCTCTCAACATCGGCAACTCTAGCGGAGTCAACGTGCAACAATGGCTAGGGAGCGGTGGACTGTTCGAAGGATTGTCCCATAGAAGAACCTTCTCCTCGAGGACGCATGGAAGACTAACAAGCATGGCCTTTTCCCAAGCCTGTTTAAGCAGCGTCTTGAAAAAGTTGGTGCAGGAAGCACCGAGTCTTGCGGCGGTGAGGACGTCAGAGCGGCGTGCGATTTCTCCTAGAGGATCATCGTCCAAGGTCTCCCAGCCCCGACGAGGAGGAGAACCGCCTGGCGAATCCATGGGAGCAGTGACGAACTGCCTTCTCTTCGGGGGGAGGGGAACTGGCGAGGAGGAGATAAGAGTGTAGTAACCACAGGGCCTCGTCCCTTCCAACTGTAGATCGTTCCTCAGCGAAGGGGTGAGGCTATTATTTACTACTAGTACTAGCATTATGGAACGTTATGGGATTGCATTATACTGTAAATAATAGCACTAGTAAGAAATTTTTGGCACTAGGTAGTAGTTTTTGGCGTGGATTAAGAAATTTTGGGTATGTTTTTGCCATTTTTCTACACGCCAACTAGTGTCAAAAAACATCTTACATTATGTGACGGAGGAGTACGTACTCGTACTGTAGCAGTACTAGTACTACTTTTCTCAACTAGTAGTGCGATGTACTGTACTTCTAGTCTAGTCTAGTATAGTGCACCAGTTTTGAACTCTTGAATCTCAGGGCCAAGGAGCTACAATTGGAAGTGGAGGGTACTACTATTCTCTAGAACCATCGTTGTACTATCAATGCAGGGCACCTGCGTAGTGGCCTAGTGGGTACTCTCGGTGCTATATTCAGCCACTCCTAGGAGTAGCTGGCCTACTCAGCCGCTCCTCTCACGCACAAACTAGCAGCCTGTTTATCAGCGATGGTTACTGCGGGGGCAGAACATTTGAGTTATTTGATACAGCGAGACTAGGCTTTTCGCTTCCATTTGTGGAGGTGTAATGGATCTCGTCAAACTTTGTTAGTAGTAGTTCCTTCTTTATGAATGAGATGAAGCAAAGCTTTTGCCTCGTTTAAAAAAACACGTCAAGAGGAATTTCTTTTATAGTAGAGCTGATAATGGAGTGAAGTCCATGCGTGGAACGCCACAAGCTACAGAGTAGTAGTAGAGCACTTTAGATACGGAGCCATATTGCACAGTTCCCAATGCCCCGCCAGGCTTTTCCGGCTCCTTGGGCTTAATTGGGAGGCGCTAGTTTAAATATGATACTAGCTGATGAGGAAGCTGCAAGCGAGGTGCGGCTAGGGAGAGCACGCGAGCCATGGGATGCTGGGAAGGAAAACCCGTTCACATGGCTAGGCTGTCCAGTGCACCCATATTGTGGGGCCGCACGTCCGTTCGACTTCAAAACTCAAACTACCCGTGTAAAATATGGCTCGCAGCGAAGTGTAGTAGTACTATTCTTTAAAAAAAGGCCACCGTGCGTTCGGCCGGGATCGAACCCACAAAACGAGGTATACACTCCCGCGACCACTAGTAGTACTCATTGGAGTACAATGCAACCTAGAATCGCCTTTTGTCGCTAGTAGTACATACATTATTCCTTACAAGAAACCCCTAATAATGCAAGAAACCACTAAAATACCGAGAAACTACTACCACTTGCATACGTGGCAGACTTAAGATAAGACTACCTTATCAACCATTGTACATGCTCTTACCAACAAAAATCCTCGAGTGACCTCCTACCTCCGGCCCATCCACCTAGTCATCCTCGGCCATGGGACACAGCTACCGCCGCCGGCAGAAGGCGAGGTCAAAACCGCCGGCGGTGCGGAGCCCATGTTGCGGCAGCCCGAATGCCAGCTCCGTCCGGCGCTCGCGGCCGCTAGCTAGCCAAGATAGCTCCGTCCAGCTGCTTGTCTGCAAGGTTTGCTAGCTATATTGGCACGGCAGCGCGGCGGCTTGCTCGCGTGCGCCGCGCTCAGGCCAGCCATCTGGCTCGAGCGAAGGCCAGCGCGGCGGCTTGCTCGCTCGTGAGTCACGCTCGGGCCAGCCTGCCAACCCGTGCGGAGGCTAGCGCGGCGTCCGGCCCATCCGTTGGAGCGGCGGCCAACTCGCTCATCACCGGCGCCACCGACGAACTCGCATCAGTACTGTTTGAAGTAATGTTCAGGAAAATAATGATTTGAGGGGGAATAACAGGATAGAAGGTCAGATGTGGGTCCCTCGTGTCAACGGTCAAACAAAATGTGTTGGTTTAAGCTGCCTCATCAGCAAGGACGTGTGGGCCAACCCTGTCATAAATGGGTTTAAACGAACCTAATCGGTAGGAGTACTAGTAGTAGTTTTTGGCGTGGATTAAGAAATTTTGGGTATGTTTTTGCTATTTTTTGTACAATAGATTCTTCCTAGGGCTGGTTGAAAGTGGTAGTTTTTTGTTAAATACTCTACATATTGTAAGTAGGAGTGAAAGTTAAGCTTTGGAAGCCAATAAGCAGGGCTAGTTACATAGTGCATATGTGTACATGATTGAAAGTAAATATCAACCATGAGTGACTAATATCTTGATGGAAAACTCGAAACTATGGAATACTAGGAAAAATGCATGGTTGGAAATACTAGCAATGTTCATGTCCATCGCAATGAATCATAATTAGAATAATACTTATTCACAAACTTGGTACAAAACACTCTAATTTTGATATACATATGTTTCAATTAGAATATATTCCTTGGGCTGCTTTGGTGAGGTCAGGGAGGGATGTGGTTGGTTTTAAGATACTAATTATGGGGTTTTCTGCAAATTGGTAGACAAGTGGGATGTTGGTGAGAAAAGGCAACAACTTACCTCACAATCGTTAGATGTAGATCTAATGGTCAGAAACAACGGATGGCAGACACACCAGCATCACCAACTTAGTCTTGTGTAGGAGTACTAGCAAAATCCGTGCATTGCACGGAACATCAAGATGCATTTTTTATAAAACACTTGTTGTGATTGACCCTTGCGGGAGTAATCCCATGTGTAAAAACTAATGATATCTCGAGAAATATGAGATAAGGTGAAGAGGAGTGGGGTGTGGTGGTGGTTGGTGGTCGGACTGAGGGGAGGCATGGGGATTGACGACGCTGGCAGCGGTCACCAGGCTAGTATGTTCCAGAGGCTTCCTTTCTTAATTGCTCAACAATGAGGTTGTTGGAGATAGGGATGAACGAGGTAAGGCCTTGTCTGCAAATGTAGAGAGGGGTGCGGGTGTCTTTTAGTTTAATTTCCATCCGTCAGATATAGATCAGACGGTCTATATTGCAAGATGGCACACGTACCATCATCACCACCTCGGGTTTTTATAAGAGAAGAAATATAAGTATGGAGATACAAACGTATTATCGATACTTGCTTCCGTAAACTAGCATCTACATTCTATTCAACTCCTCGGCATGTGGGGCCTTAGCACAATGACTTCTCGACTGTGTAAAAGAAAGATTTTCCCGTCGCCGACAAGGAGGGGGTGACGGCGGCATGCTTTTTGGCTTGCTCTAGTCCTAGTAGTCATACTAGGTGGTCTAAGCACGTGTAGATTTATTCTTTTTCACGTCTCGTGTTCGCGGTACTGCCACGACTGTTGATGAATAGATGGTAAGTTATTCACGGGGAAACCCTTGATGAGCGTGTTTGCGAGAGAGAGAGACAGTGTGCATGTGTGATATGTCGTTAGAGACTGAGGCAATGATAACAGATTCTTTGTGTCTATGTGTGTGGAGGATAGAGAGAGACATGTACATGGGGCTTTGTGTTGTGTAACGTGGAGACACATATACATAATTAGAGAGTGAGTGTGTGAGATACACATGCGGACATGTGGAGAGATGAGGATCCAGATAAATGGGTGTTTGTGCGTGTTTGTGTGTGTTTGTGCACGCGTTTGTGTGTGAGAGGGAGAGAGTGTATGTGCAGTAGAGAAACCACTGATGATGTAAACCTAGTATAAGGGAAGTGTCAGGACCCCGACTCAATGCCACATCGATCTAGCATGTAACACCTCATATCACTTTGCGGCCTCACGCACGGTATTCCCACGGGTGTCGCCTTACCTTTTCTCGGGACCATTTGCGCCTTTTGGCACACGTATATGATAGTGTCGCTAGCATCCATATGATAAGGAGCCCGGGCTGACATGGCTAGTCGTAAACCCAAAGTGGCACTAACTTACAGGGACAGGCATACATGACCCAACAACGAACGTGTCGGTCATCAGTGAGTGAATCCAGGTTGTAGCACTGGGCTAGCAGGACTCCGGTGAACCGGGCTGTAGCGGGCTAACAGGACTCCGGAATTCATCGTGTGACATTTCCCCGAGGGGACAGACACAGGAACAAAGAAGGACACATGCCGGCCAGCCTAAGTGTTCCGGAGCAGTAGCAAGCTACCCTGGCTCAGTGGAAACACTAGGAGACATTTCCCGGTAAGAGAGGCTACTAAGGATAAACAACTAGATAGTCAGATCCCACACATACCAAGCATTTCAATAACATACACACAATATGCTCGATATGTGCAAATACAACATGGCATCACAACATGACTCTACAACTCAAGTATTTTATTCAATATGCTCCGAGGAGCGAGATAATACAAACAGGGGTCTCATGACCCAACATTCAGAGCATACAAGTCAAAGCACAAACGGAAGCTTAACATGTCTGAGTACAGACATCTACAAATGAAAAAGGTTGAGAAGCCTGTCTATCTACCAGATCCTGCCGAAGGCACAAGATCGTAGCTGAGGTAACAAGCTAAACGTCGAAGTCCACGTGGAACTACTAGCGAGACTGAAGTCTCTCTGCAAAAAACATAAATTAAGCAACGTGAGTACAAATGTACCCAGCAAGACTTACATCAAAACTATCTACATATGCATCATTATCAACAAAGGGGTGGTGGGGTTTAACTACAGCAAGCCAGCTTTGACTCGGTGGCTATCCTGAACTACGACTGCAAGTAACTCTTTTGAGGTGGCGCACACGAGTCCACATATTCACCATATCAATACACCACTATGGATCCGCTCCCGTCTCCCTACGAGAACGCCATCCATAGCACTCACGCTTATCTTGCGTATTTTAGAGTATCCACTTTCACTTGTCTATGAACTGTACAGGCAACCCAGAAGTCCTTTTCCGAGGACACGACTATTCGAATAGATCATATAAACCCTGCAGGGGTGTACTTCTTCACACACGCTCTCACCACGTACTGCCGTTTACACGACATGTACTCGGCAACCTTCAAGAGGAAGCCCAGCAAGGGTGTCGGCCACGACCTGACTAACCACACAAGTCTCTCGTCTAGGTTTATCGCTTATTCGGGTTCCATCCGCAAGGAGATCCGGCCGGGGTGTCGCTCACGGCCCCAAACGATGTGAGCAGGGTTCCCAAGCCGACCATCCGGGTGCCACTTGGTACACCGTGCCACGGTGCCTAGTCTGTCCCAAGCCCACCTGTACCGGGTGCCACTTGGTAGACTACTAACACTACCTACAAACACCAGAAACTAGTTGCATCTCCTGGATAGAGATCAAGTTGATTAATAAGTCGAGAGAGCTTGGAGCGCCCGGAGCCCAATGTGTGGTAGTAACTGTTCATGGATCACAAACACAGAACTCAGTTCCTGAGGACAGCTGCAATGAGACAACCCACCATGTACTCCTACATGGCCTCTCACCACTACCTTTACCAAATCGTGTTCACACACTTAGCTCTCAATAGTAGGACATGTTCACACACCTCCAATTCATCCCCGATGAATCAGACCTGACACAACTCTAAGCAATAGCAGGCATGACAACAAGCATGAATGAGTAGGCACATCAGGGCTCAAACAACTCCTACTCATGCTAGTGGGTTTCATCTATTTACTGTGGCAATGACAGGTCATGCAAAGGATAAAGGGGTTCAGCTACCGCAGCAAATAACAGATGAATCGGTGTTGTCCTAATGTAGTAAAAGAGAGCAGGAGCAAGAGAGTGGGATTGTATCGGAATGAACAAGGGGGTTTTGCTTGCCTGGCACATCTGAAGATAGTATAGTTCTTCATCGGTGTCACCGATCACATTGTCGGTACACGTCTATCAAGAGGGGACAATTACCGGCAAACAAGGAAGAACACAATCAATGCAATGCAACAATATGATGCATGATCATGACATGGCAATATGCTATGGTTTGAGCTAATGCAACTAGCAGCAAGTTAAATGAAGTTGGTTTGAACCCTAGGTTCAAATTCAAACTCCACATGTGGTTATTTAAATGCTATTCAATGATTTGTCCTAAACAGTAGCCATAAGTTATTCTAACATGCATGAAAATGCCATAAACAGATTCTTTGGATTTTTCTGATAATTTTTCATATATAAATTATTTGATTTGGAGTTACGGTTGATTTTATATGATTTTTAGAAGTTTATACTATTTTCTGGAATTTCCAGAATAAGATTAAATCCAGAAAATACATATTGCGTCAGCATGACATCACTCTGATGTCAGCAGGTCAACAGAGGTCAGCCGGGTCAAAACTGACCAGTGGGGTCCACTGGTCAGTGACTGGGCCTGATTAGTGTCGCTGACATGTGGACCCAGTCAACGGCCACGTCAGCTGGGTCAATTCTGATGCGTGGGGCCAGTCAACGTGTGACATGGCCAGGTCAAACTGACCTGTGGGGCCCATAGGGTTAGTGTAACCTAAACAGGAGCTAAGTAGGGTTAGTTAAGCAGTGGGGCCCATCTGTCAGTGTCTCTAAGCTTAATTAGTGGGGCTGTTAGTGGCTAATGATGGGCCACGTCGACATCGTCGGAGTTCGGCCGGCGACGACCAAAACCGACGACGGAGGCTTGCCGGGATGGCTGCTCCGGCACCCATTCGATGCACGGAGGGGTTCTACAGGGAGCTCGAGCTCGTGCGCATCCAATGGAGCAAGCCAGAGGAGCTGGGGTTAGCTGTGGCGTCGGCAGCGGCGAGGAAGGCGGCGGCCGGAGTTCGGCCAACGGCGGGTTAGGTGATGTAGGGCGCTAGGGGAGGCGTTGGTGCGTGCTACGTGCTCCTGATGAGGTGTGGAGCATGGTGGTGTGCCCGGCTTTGAGCCATAGTGGTTCTGGCCACGACGGTGACGAGGCACGGCGGCGGCGAGCTTCGGCCGTGGTGGAAGACGGATCTAGGGGACGGGAACGGAGGGAGCGAGCAAAGAGGAGGCAGCAGGAGCTCATAGGGAGAACAATGAGGTGGTCAGCGAGGTCGGGGGCGTCTTCGGTGCTGCGAATCGAGCGGCGGCGATCGCCGGCCGTGGCGATGAAGATGGCGGTGATGACGTGGCTTCAGGGTACCCGGCGTCGCGTGCGTCGTGGTATAGCTTCCTGGATCCCAGGCGGAGCTCGTGGCCTAACTGGCTGGGCGTGGGGATGCTGGTGGCTCCGGTGGTGCTCGTCGGCGGTCTCGGGTGCGTCCGGGGATGAGCGAGGGAGAGAGACAGAGGAGGGAGAGGGGATGCAGCGGGTGAGGGAAAAGAGCGAGGGGACACGGGGCGTCGTCGTGGCATTGCTAGGAGGGGCCGGGGAAGCAGGAGGTGGCCGGGGCGGCGTCGGCGCTCGCCACCGAGCTGCTTCGGGGCGAGGGGGAGGAAGACGACAGAGAGGAGGAGGTGGGCTGGGCCGGCCAGCTCAGATGGGCCGCCAGGTGGGCTAGAACGCCAGGTAAGTTACAGGTGAGTTTCTGTTCTTTTATTGTTTTTCTGTTTCTGTTTTTTTTAATCTTTTGCCACTGTTTTGAATTTAAAACAATTCAAACAATGCCAAAAACTCCTCTGAATATTTTTATTTTGCTAGATGGACTTTTCCAAAAGCTCATAAAATATTTCAGGGGTATTTGAAACTATATTCTAATTATATGAATATAATTCAAATTCAAATAGCTAATGATTTAAATTCAAAGTCCCAAAAATAAATCCTTTCAAAATGTTCATTATTTTTGGTTTGGATCTAAACCCTTGCCAAAAATATTAAACATCTATGAAGAGCATTTTCGAAACAATGAATGAGATTTTAGGGTTTTTGCCCTACTTTTATTTAAATTCTGAGGCTTTCAAAATTGCTCAATTCAAGTTTCACACTAGGCAGCACCAGAAGCTAGGGATGTGACAGCTCGCCCCCACTAAACAAGAATCTCGTCCCGAGATTCAAGCGTAGGGTAGGATGGAGGGGGAACGCAAACTAACATAATCTTCATGATCCAGGTGACACTTCATCAGAATGTTGAATCGATCACCATCTTGTCTCGTCATCTTGCTCTGAGAACTCCAACTAACATGACAAGAAGAGGAAAGGAAAACTCTAGAAGAATCGATCTTCTCGAAGACCGAACAACTCAGGATCAATTCATGGGATGAGATATTGACACATCTCTCGAGCTGAGACACGAAGCATACATCTAAAGAAATGGAGTGAGACATATGACAAGGGTTCACTAGGTTGACAACAATTCCACACTTGAGGAGGTGGTGAATGGTTTCAAGATAGCGATGAAATAATTGCCATGATTCCATAACGGGGCACCTTAGAGAAGGTGACTCGTAGAAATATCCCCTTAAGTGGCAAAAAGAATTACCTTTGATTTAGAGATCATTGAAACTCTTTATACCAGCCTAAGGCAATTCTCGAGCGATCGTTTGGAGAGGTTCGGTACAATGGCATACCCGAATTAGAATGGATGATGTGGATTACCTTGTTGAAAACAACACAAGGAATGATTTTAGTAACTGAGGAGAAGCTCAACAGTAGGGAGTGAGTCCACTGTTTGAGAAGTTATAGCATAACCGAGGAACTGAAAGCAAGCCCAGTTAGTGCCGATGATAACACCTAGCGCTTGTGCGTGCTCTCAAGAACTTGAGCATCCCATATTCATCAAGGTTTTACCAATATCAGTGTCAAAGATCCTTGCAACACAGCATACTACCATGATGAATAGCGGTAGAAGATGCAGATGCAAAGGAAGATAACACCTTCTCAGATTTCACCTTAGCAAGGCCAAGGAAACAAAATCTGGATGATCGACCGAGAGACATTTAGCACTCCGCTTCTAATGTTCTCCTTGATGTGCTAGCATAATCCATAGATAATTATGGTTTGATATCTAGAACATCAAGTAAAGGTCAGACTTTGGGAACACAAAAATCCATAAGGGACAACTAGGGAGTAATTCCTATGAAATCCTTATGGGGAGGTGGCCAACTTCTTCAATCAAGATACTACAATAATAGGTCTTCCGGCTGGGTGTGTTGGCCACGACATCCACTTTACCGGTTTTCGAGGGACCGATATTATAGTTCTTGGGAAATGTTCCAACCATCATATCTGCCTGAGATTCAGATCTGGTTGGTGTCAGGATATTCCAGACTCATCGAGTCTAGGAAGGAAATGAAAGTTTGCAACACAAATTGACGAGATGACGTTGCGAGATTCTCGGGAAATGAACTACGATAGCAAGCTCCAAAACATGAGCTGGTTCTTCTACACACGTGTGAACACGCTGTCCCAGGCAAACATGATCACATGGTAGTCTTACAATAAAGCACTATCGCGTTCAGGTGGGGAACCACCATTGAGGACATCGAAGTCCTTGTGCACTTATCGACGAACTTCTTATCCTTGAACAAATCAATCAGTGGCTTGGTGTGCTAGGGACACATATAGAATGAAGGTTGCAAGTCTCCAAACCACAGAGTACTTCGCACATATGCATGACTAATTTGGGGTGACTCCAGAGGTAGCAACATTGACTTTCTCGAATCCACGGCGGCAACTTTCTCCAAATGCACATGAATTAGAGGAAGTCACTTCTTTCTTCAACATATGCTTCATGAACGGAACACGAAAGCATTGCTCACAAAGTTTCCAACACTAGCTGGATGTTCAACACGAATCATGGGAAAGATAAAAATGTTGCTGATGGGCTCAATAACAATTCATCCAGGTTTCCATATAAATGGAATTCCACGATTATGTGAACAAGGTGGTAGTATTGGTCAGACCAAAAGATATAATGGTGTATGCTCGAGGGATCAACCACGAGTAAGACAACATTACGAACATCGTTGGTTTTAATATGACTTGACGATAGCCCATACTCAAGTCAAATTTTTGACAAGACAATAGACCCAAGAATTGACCACGAGGATCAATCAATGAAGATATCATCTTTCTTCAACTAACACACCAACACAAGGATATCCCTTTGGAATGAACTAAGTTAGGTAAGTTTTTATCTTCCAACTCACCAAGTTGTCATTTAGCTTACCCAACTAGCTCAGGGTATCCGACACGGATTCCTGGAGAAAGGGTGGTTTCGAGAACCAACTTGGTCACGAGCTCAACATAGCAGTCAGGTGACAACCTGGTGATACTTCCGAGAAGATAATCGAAAAATCATGAACCACCGATATGTCACTAAGCTCGAGAACAATCTTGCTTTTCAGGGCAAGACGATATGATCAAATGCATGAGGATTTGACAAATTCCTAACTCATCAATCAAAGAGTGCACCAGGAAATAAGGACTAGGTAGCACAATCTATCTTAGAATGATGATTCAAGAACCAACACACTAAGAATAAAATTATTGTCCTTTAACTACCAAGCAACGGGGTTGCTAGGAGTATAGATTTCACACATCATAGTTCACCTGTCGGCATTCCGGTTGCAACAACACGGATACCGAGAAATGAATAATGAGGGCGACACTACTAGGAAAAGGGCTATAGATGGAAATGACACTAATGGCGCACCAGACACGTGGTGCGCCATTAGTATATACTAATGGCGCACCACCTTCTGATGCGCCATTAGTGTTGAAACTACTAATGGCGCACCCTGCCCACGGTGCGCCATTAGTACCAAATTTTTTTTTGAACTAGTGCGCCTGTCCAAACATACTAATGGCGCATCCACTGGTGGTGCGCCATTACTAGTTGTAACTAGTAATGGCGCACCATCCAGAAGGTGCGCCACTAATGTTATTTTTTTTATTATTGTTTTTATTCCTTTTTTTGCAAAACTACTAATGGCGCATCACCAGGGGGTGCGCCATTAGTAACTTGGATTACTAATGGCGCATTTGTTGCTGGTGCGCCATTAGTAAGTGGGCAGCAACAAGATATTTTGGACAGCCTCTCCTCCCACACTCACTTTCTCCCCACTTCATTCTCTCCACCGCCTCCTCCTTGTCTCGGGTGCCTCCTCTTTTTCACCTCATTTCCACCATAGATTCATTCAAATTAAGTGGTTAAGTTACCTTGTTTTGCTAGGTAAGTAAGGGGGGAAGCTATATTTATGTTGTTCTCCCTACAACAATGTGCACATGCACTTTTTATGGCCTAGCTAGATCTATGTATGTTCGTGGTGTTGCATATGTTTGTGGTGTTGCATATGTGTTTGTGTTTGGAGGTGTACCAGTATTTGAAATGCGATAGTTGCCAATATTTTGCCGGAATGTTGATTCATTTCCGTTTCGGCGAGAATTTTGGCATTAAGCATTCTTTTTGGTCCTATTTTTAGGGAAAGTCATGCCAAAAATTTTCTTGGTTCTAAAATATCGTTTTGCTCTACCCCGCAGGCGACCATGGTCCGCACGATGACCGAAGGCATCGTGAATAGGTTTTTGAGGTCCGCGAAGGCCGAGATGCTTCAAAAGAATGAGACGGAGATAAGATGTCTGTGTCGAAGATGCAAGCTGAATAGCCTTATTGCGGACCTGGATTCCGGGCAGGTGCGGGACCACCTGCTCTTGCGTGGTTTCATGGATGGCTATCGGTGGCAAGGTGATGAAGATGACTACGAAGTCGTCCATGGGGGCCGGGCAAGAAATGAGGAAGGGCAGCAAGACAACCACCGCGGCTCGAGGGGGGCGAGAAGACGAAGAATCCCCAGGAGATGATCATGATGGTGATGCTGTACACAGTCATCATGTAGAAGATGCAGGACATGATGATGATGCCGGCGGAGCAGACGACGCTGGACCATCGATGGGCTAGGTGCAGGACCCTCATATTCAAGAGCTGCTTCTCAAGCAGACGGATAATGCAAGAGCTGCCGCCCGAGAGAAAGCCAAGATGGATCAACTTGAGTTATACGCGGTTACTCCATTGTATGAAGGATGCAGGCCCGAGGATACCCGCCTGAAAGTAACGCTCATGGCTCTGGAGATGAAGGTAAAACACAAAATGACCGACGCATGCTTCGACGAGAACATGTCATTCTGGCACGAACGTCTTCCCAAGGGGAACAAGTGCCCGACCAGTTTGGAGGAGGCGAAGAAAATCGTGTGTCCTCTAGATTTACCGCACGTGAAATACCATGTGTGCATGAACAATTACATCATTTATCGGGACGAGCACACGGAGTCTACCATATGTCCGGTGTGCGGCGTCACTCGATACAAGAAGAGGAAGAAAGCTCCTCGAAAAGTGGTGTGGTACTTTCCGATCACTCCTCGTCTGCAGCGGTATTTGGCCGATCCTAAGGTAGCAAAGCTCCTGCGTTGGCACGCGGATAGGGAGGAGAAGAAGCGAGAAGATGACGCAAATGATCCGGAGATAGATAAAAAAGACAAGATGCTGAGTCACCCTAAGGATGCGAGCCAGTGGCAAGCGTTGAACTTCGAATACCTAGAATTTGGGAACGATCCAAGGAACATCGTCCTGGGCGCGAGCACCGATGGAGTCAATCCGTTTGGCAGCCAGAGAAGCACACATAGCAACTGGCATGTGTTTGTGTGGATGTACAACCTTCCCCCCTGGTTGTGCATGAAGAGGAAGTACATTCACATGAGTATGCTAATTGAAGGGCCGAAACAACCAGGGAACGACATCAATCTGTATCTGGGGCTGCTGAAAGAGGAGCTTGACACGCTGTGGAAAACGCCAGCCAATACGTGGGACGCCGCAGAGAAAGAATATTTCCCTATGAGAGCCGCACTGCTCACGACGGTGCATGACTATCTCGGTTACGGATATCTTGCGGGGCAGGTAGTCCACGGATTTTCTGGATGCGTAAGGTGCATGGATGACACAACGTATCGCCAGCTAGATAGAGATCCCGGGTCTTCGAAAACCGTGTTCATGGGACATCAAAGGTGGCTTCGCGACGATGACCTGTGGAGGAAACGCAAGGATCTGTTCGATGGTGAAACCGAACCCCGAAAACGCCCGTGTACGAGGAGCGGCGAGGAAATAGACAAGCTGTTGAAAAATTGGAAAGACTGCCCACTGCCGGGAAAGAAGCAAAAGGCGCCAGAGCCGGGAAAGAAGCGAAAGGCGCCAGAGCCGCTGCTGAAGGTATGGAAAATGAGGTCTGTTTTCTGGGACTTGCCGTACTGGAAGATCCACCGTGTGCCTCACAGCCTTGATGTCATGCATATCACGAAGAACGTGTGCGAGAGTCTGCTTGGTACCCTGCTCAACATGCCAGAGAGGACCAAAGATGGGCCGAAAGCAAGGGCAGAGTTGAAATCAATGGGCATCAGGCAGGAGCTTCACGCTATATATGATGATGATGATGATGATGATGATGATGATGATGATGATGATGATGATGATGATGATGATGAGGCGAAGCAGGACACAGAAAGTCGTCGCAAAGGCAAAAAGGCCAAGAAGACCGGAAAGGACTACCCTCCCGCGTGCTTCACTCTAAGTCAGGAGGAGATCGAGCAGTTTTTCACCTGCCTCCTAGGAGTAAAACTTCCTTACGGTTACGCGGGGAAGATAAGCAGATACCTAGACCCAGCGAAGCAGAAATTCAGCGGGATGAAGTCTCACGACTGTCACGTGCTGATGACGCAGATACTTCCAGTTGCAATCCGTGGGATCATGGATGTGCACGTCCGTGAAACGCTATTTGGCCTATGCAACTTCTTCGACGTCATCTCTCGGAAGTCGATTGGCGTGAGGCAACTCAGAAGGCTATAGGAAGAGATCGTGGTGATACTATGCGAGCTTGAGATGTACTTCCCGCCCGCATTCTTCGATGTTATGGTGCATCTGCTGGTCCATATAGTGGAGGATATCATCCAACTCGGGCCGACGTTCCTGCACAGCATGATGCCGTTCGAAAGGATGAATGGTGTCATCAAAGGATACGTTTGCAACATGTCACGTCCAGAAGGAAGCATAGCCAGGGGCTTTCTGACCGAAGAGTGCATCTCCTACTACACGAATTATCTAGGCATCGAGAACCCCGTTGGTCTGCCCGTCAACAGGCACCTCGGCAGGCTCGCTGGATGGGGTCACCGTGAGGGTCGCCGCGAAATGCATGTCGACTTCGAGGGTCGACTCGCCGTCTTTGAAAGAGCAAACCTAGTCGCGCTACAACACATAGACGTGGTCGATCCTTGGGTGGTAGAGCACAAAACCTTTATTAAGAAGACGTACAATGACCGAGGCCAACAGAGGACGGACGGAGATATACTCAAAGAGCACAACTCATGTTTCACCCGTTGGTTCAAGCAGAAGCTTCTGTCGTACCCTTTACATGAGGATTCTTCCGCAGAATAACAACTCATATTCGCCTTGTCACAGGGCGCCGAGCACAACCTGATGACCTATGAGGCGTACGATATCAACGGCTACACATTCTACACCGAGGCCAAGGACATGAAGAGCGATGGTTATCAGAACTCCGGGGTAACGATGGAATCCTACACCGGTAACGACAAGGACAGATACTACGAAAGGATCGAGGAGATCTGGGAGCTGAGCTACGCTGGAGAGAAGGTCTCGATGTTCCGTGTCAGATGGGCCAAGAACGTCATAAAAGAAGACCGGTATTTCACCACCATGGTTATACCCGAAGCCAAATCCAAGACCGCGGGCGCAAACGTCACCGCGAAAAATGAGCCATGGGTACTGGCTTCCCAAGTGGACCAATGCTTCTTCATTACCGACCCGCCAAAGCCCAGTCGTGTTGTCGTGAGGAGAGGCAAAAGGAAGATCATCGGAATGGATGGAGTAGCCAATGAGCAAGACTTCGACAAGTACGGCGACCCGAGGATCGAACATGACGACGATGATGAAGTAGCAGTATACACCACAAGAAGAAGCAGGACCACCCTACCTAAAGGATGTCCGTTCCACAGAAGAACTCCATTTGCGAAAAAGAAGGGCAAGAAGATTGTGAACAGATAGCTAGCTAAGATCGATTGTATTTAAATCGTAGCCTTCATTTCTCGATTGTATTTCATGGGTACTTTTTGAACTATCATGAATATTTTTAAATTTCACGGACACTCGATCTCGATCCCCCTCCATCTCGATCGCTATCCCACCTCGCCAGATCCGGTCCCCCTCGCCGCCGAGCACCCCCCAGTCCACCGGCCGCCGCCGCCGACCCCCCGCACCCTCGATTCCCCTACTCAACCGCCGCCGCCGACCCTCCGCACCCCGCGCACCGTCTTATAAAAAAAATAAGTATCAAACAGCTTTTTAAATGCTACTGTCTTATAAAAAAATATTACTGTTATTATTTAAACAAGTTTGAACATATTTAAACACAAATAAGTATCAAACAGCTTTTTAAATGCTAAAAAAAATTGTGGAGCCTGGGAGTCGAACCCAGGACCTCCTGGTGTGAGAACTGGCTGCTGACCAGTCGAGCTAGTAGAGGGGACTTGATGTGGATCAGTTCGGGTGGTACATAACCTGCTGGCTCGAGTTGAAATAAAAAAATACTAATAGCGCACCACGGTGAGGTGCGCCATTAGTATGGATATACTAATGGCGCACCACGGTGAGGTGCGCCATTAGTATTGTGCCCGATCCCCCCTTCCCTCTCCCCATTCGCCCGATCCCCCTTCCCTCTCCCCGTCGCCAGTTCCCTCTCCCTCTCGATCCACCGCCGCCGCCGCCACTGCCCTGACCCACTGCTCGCCCTCGCCCTCGCCCTCTCCCTCCCTCGCCCTCTCCTCGCCTTCCCTCTCCCTCGCCCTCTCCCCGCCTTCCCTCGCCCTCGCCCTCTCCCTCCCTCGCCCT
>NC_041381.1:576871622-576908221 GCF_002162155.2 Triticum dicoccoides | reverse complement strand
TCCTCTCCCCCAGAGCCCAGAAAGCCTCGCCACCGTCGCACCGTCCCGACACCGTCCGTCGCCCCGCCTCCCGCGACGCCGCCCTCTCCTCTCCCGACGCCGCCGCCCCGCCGCCCTCGTCGTCGGCTCCACATCAACCGCCACGGCGTCGGCTGCTGCTGCGGCAAGAGCTGCTGCCTTGGTGGATCTACTACCTCTGCCCCGACCTCAAGCGCGGCTGCTTCTCGCAGCAGGAGGAGGACCACATCGTCGCGCTCCACCGGATCCTCGGCAACAGGTCTGCACAACTGCAAGTTTTTTTTGAAACAAGACAACTGCAAGTTTACAGTGCAATATATAAATACTCCCTCCATACTCCCTCGGGCGGAGGTAGAAAAGGGTCAGCGAGCCAGTGCTGTGCTCGACAAGGTGCACACAGGAGAGGATCGCAACACAAACCTGAGAGGCTGAGGAAGTTGATCTTGGCCACAGTACGCTGTTTGCCATCCTAGTCAGAGGTAGATATGTGAATGATGAGGCCTTGGGGCCCTCTGGCCGGTAGCTGGGTGGAAGAAGCTTTAGCGGGTTGTGGCTGGGTAGAAAAGGGTTTAGTGGATTGCTGCTGGGTAGAAGAAGCTTTGGTGGGCTGCTGCTTGTCTTGGTTCTCATCGAAACAACCCAGCTGCGCGAAATCCTCGATCGACCTGACATGAACCTGCAAAGGAAAGACAATATTAATAAATCACAACTCTACTAGATTGTTAAGTTGGGTGGGATGTAAAAGCAAATCTTCTTCTAAGTGCAGTATACTTAGTGCTGCTATATGAGTGTATAAATATTTGTTGCTATATAAATGTGAACAAAATTCGTGCTTGTAAGTGATATTCTGCCATGAAGAAAGAATAGATAGTGTGGGTCTGACCTTGTTTAATTTATGCAATTCTTGTATATGATATTCTTTGGTGTGTATTGCATTCTCATCGTGGTTTTGATCACAGAACAAGAAGGGAAAGGGCGACTGAAGTACCTACTACAGTAGACAGAAGTATTTGCCCACTTTGCAGAAGGAAGCCAGGCTAAAGAGAAGAAGCCACGTGGAAGGTGATTCTTGGTTATGTTTTTTTCAAAGCAATCCTTGGTTATGTTAGTGCCACTATATAGTACTTTACTATGAACACCCATCTTGGATGACCAATAGAAATTGCAGCCACATGTGCACCGATCTAATTTGAAACATCAATGAAAATTGAAAAAAAATTACTCTCATAGCACTACTTCTATTTGCATTTCCCAAACATATGGTTCTGTCCATCCTCATTTCCTGTCTTCCCTAATAACCATCATTAAGTTATAGGTTTGCTGTGTGCCTGTGCTATTCCCTGTCAGTAATTGATTTCAGAAACTGGCAAGCTTTGATAATGTAAGAGTTACTTACTTGCTAATTAGCCAAGCAGGCATGTATTATAACGGTGGAATTTCAGCCATGATACACATAACGGTGAGTAAAGATGATAATATCATTTATGATTTAGTCAACACAAGACAGTGCCACATACTCTAATTACCTGGAACTTACAGTATAAAAGCAGAACCTTAATCAGCATGATCCTCTGACCTGTAATTTCTACTTTTATGCCTCTGTTACTCCAGTCAAAGATGTGAACCAACATCTTTCATTGTTATGCATATCAAACACCAAGGGTTATTTTCACTTAAAGTTTTAGAATCGGTGCATTACAATTCAGTCTGATATCTAATAAGACACTCTGGGCTGATATAATTATGGAACAGAACCAACCATGATAAATAAAAGGTGATGTTGTCTATGCATTACCAAAAATGTATCTTTGTGAACAAATAAATTGGTACCAACAGCAATGCCATCTTACTGTAGAATTAGAATACATGGACATGATCAACTCAGCTCCCAAACTGCCATTCATCACATCAATTTCCCCTTATGTAACTCCAGTCAAAATTTTATGTTGGTCTACCTAGTAGATGCCCATGGTTTGATTTTATGTTTGTTCCTATCAATACAAATGCTGAGCTATGTTCCATTTTTACTGTTCTTTGTGATAGTTTTTGCAACTTTACTTCCCATCTTAAGGCAAGCCCCATTTTTACTATTCTTTGTTAGCAGAGCTGCTTGTTTCTAAGAACTTTGATACTATTTGGATCAAAGTTAAATGAGCACATAGATGACAAAAAAAAGTTCAGATTGTAAAATGTTCATTTTGCTGCTAGTGCCCATTTTGAGTAATTGCTTAGAGGGATGATCCTGTGTGAGCTGGTGGAGTGATTTGTTTTATACATAAAGCTCTTTAGTCAGGCTGGTTTTCGTGAAATACACATGAAGCTTCACCAGCTCCTGTGGGTGTGGGATCCATGTGACATGTGACATTGCATCCATGTCCACCTGGGATAATGATTTTGCAGGTACCCCGAGAGGCCCTTGAGTTTGCCGGAATGTCGATTAACTTCCATTCCGGCAAATTCGGGTACTCCATATGTCCTATTTTCAGCAAAGGTCATGCTGAAATTTTCCGTGAATTTTAGCATGACTTTGCTAAAAATAGGACATATGGGGTACTTGTGACTAATGCATGGGCCGGGGTATCTTAGTAGTTAATTAAGTAGGATCAAGTGCCCCGGCGTACTTGTGACTAATGCATGGCTTTTAGGGTGCCTCGGTGTCGATAAAAACCGAAATGATGAAAGGTTAGGCTTTTAGGGTGCCTTGGCGTCGAAAAACCCTCAATGATAAAAGCTTAGCTTTTAGGATGCCTCGGTGTCGACAAACCCTAAATGATGAGACCATGATCTTGTTCCTTGACAATAACCAACTTTTTGACCAAACTTTGTTTCTATTTAGAGAGAAACATGGCCCACAACGATGAGGCCGGGGGTTCGGGCGGCAAGGCATTCTGGGAGCTGTCCCAGGAGATGGAGGAACAACCTCACTTGTATGAGGCCGCCACCTTCCCCACCGATCCTGAGACCACGGATGGTGCCGCCGAGGATGACCACACTGATGCCACCAGTGATGGTGCCGCCGAGGATGCCACCACTGATGATGGCGGCGCACGCACAGATGGCAGCCAACCGAAGAGGCAACGGAAGGACCGGCGCCCGATCGTGCTCCGCACCCTCAAGGAGGAAGTTACTGAAGTGGACTCCAACGGGAATCCAACGGCGCCCGAACGAATAGTCAAGGGGTACTCGCTTCAGCTCGGGTGCATTGTCCGGAGCACCGTCTCGATCAACACCGAGAACCCGAGGCATCCTGACCGAGGGAATTTGCGCAACCTCCTGTTCACGAAGCTGCACGAATGATACAAGTTCCCCGCTGAATTTGAAAACACAAGCCTCAAAGGGAATAAAGTGAACAATGCTGCCCTCACGAAGATGAGCAAGGCCCTGTCTACATGGAAAAGCAATGTGAAGAGAATGATCGAGAAAGGTGAGAGTTATCAGAAGATCAAGGAGAAAAATCCTTCGATCACCGAAGATGACTACAACGACTTCAAGATCAATTGCTCGAGCACCGCAAGCTCCCAATCAAGTGAGTGGGGGAAACAAATGCGGGAGCTGAACATAGGGGAACACACACTCGGTCCCGTCGGTTACAGAGTGGCGGAGCCTATATGGGACAAGGAGGAGGCGGACCGTGCCGAGCAAGGTCTACCGCCCCTCTTCGATAAATACGGTGACAAGCAGACCAGGAACTTTGTCAGGGCCCGGTACAAGAAGGACCCGAAAACAAAGGAGCTTACCACGGATCCGTAGACCAGGCAGCTTGAGCTTGTTCTGGTAAGGAATACACCCCCGCGTAATTAGCTCCATATGGTTGCATTCTAATTAATGAAGCCGAATTTCTAAATGGTTCACATTCCTTCCGCAGGCGACTGAAAGCAGTAGCGCGGGGTCGACTAAGAGCAACCTGTCAGGACCCCGACTCAATGCCACATCGATCTAGCATGTAACACCTCATATCACTTTGCGGCCTCATGCACGGTATTCCCACGGGTGTCGCCTTACCTTTGCCCGGGACCGTTTGCGCCTTTTGGCACACGTATATGACAGTGCGCTAGCATCTATATGATAAGGAGCCCGGGCTGACATGGCTAGTCGTAAACCCAAAGTGGCACAGACTTACAGGGACAGGCATCCATGACCCAGCATCGAACGTGTCGGTCATCAGCGAGTGAATCCAGGCTGTAGCACTGGGCTAGCAGGACTCCGGTGAATTGGGCTGTAGCGGGCTAACAGGACTCCGGTATTCATCGCGTGACATTTCCCCGAAGGGACAGACACAGGAACGAATAAGGACACATGCCGGCCAGCCTAAGTGTTCCGGAGCAGTAGCAAGCTACCATGGCTCAGTGAAACACTAGGAGACATTTCCCGGTAAGAGAGGCTACTAAGGATAAACAACTAGATAGTCAGATCCCACACATACCAAGCATTTCAATCATACACACAATATGCTCGATATGTGCAAATACAACAAGGCATCACAACATGACTCTACGACTCAAGTATTTATTCAATAGGCTCCGAGGAGCCAGATATTACAAACAGGGGTCTCACGACCCAACATTCAGAGCATACAAATCAAAGCACAAGCGGAAGCTATCATGTCTGAGTACAGACATCTATAAATGAAAAAGGCTGAGAAGCCTGACTATCTACCAGATCCTGCCGAGGCACAAGATCGTAGCTGAGGTAACAAGCTAAACGTCGAAGTCCACGCGAAACTACTAGTGAGACCGAAGTCTCTCTGCAAAACATAAAATAGGCAAACGTGAGTACAAATGTACCCAGCAAGATTTACATCAGAACTAACTACATATGCATCATTATCAACAAAGGGGGTGGTGGGGTTTAACTGCAGCAAGCCAGCTTTGACTCGGTGGCTATCCTAAACTACGACTGCAAGTAACTCTTTTGAGGTGGCGCACACGAGTCCACATATTCACCATATCAATACACCACTATGGATCCACTCCCGTCTCCCTACGAGAGCGCCATCCATAGCACTCACGTTTATCTTGCGTATTTTAGAGTATCCACTTTCACTTGTCTATGAACTGATATAAGCAACCCAGAAGTCCTTTACCGCGGACACGGCTATTCGAATAGATGATGTTAACCCTGCAGGGGTGTACTTCTTCATACATGTTTCCACCACTTAGCGTCTGCACACGACATGTGCTCGGCAGACTTCAAGCGAAAGCCGACGTGGGGTAGACCACGACCTACCTAAACACTCAAGTCTCTAGTCCAGGTTTATCGCCTATTCGGGTTCCATCCATGAGGAGATCCGGCCGGAGTTTCGCTCACAGCCCCAAACGATGTGAACAGGGTTCCGTGACACCAAACGGGCGCCCGGTATACCTGGCCACGTGCCTACCGCATCACAGCCCACCCCTACGGTCAGCACTGTCCACGGCCTCCAGCATACTACAAACACCAGAAACTACTTGCAACTCCTGGACAGAGGACAAGGGTGAATAATAAGTCGAGCAGGGTCATATTTCAGGGCCCAATGTATGGTAGTAGCTGAATCATGGATCACAAACACAGAACTCAGTTCCTAAGGACGGCTTCAATGAGACAACCCACCATGTACTCCTACATGGCCTCTCACCGACACCTTTTACCAAATCGTGTTCACACACTTAGCTCACACACAGTAGGACATGTTCACACACCTCTGATTCATCCCGGATGAATCAGACCCGACACAACTCTAAGCAGTAGCAGGCATGACAAACAAGCATGAATGAGTAGGCACAACAGGGCTCAAACAACTCCTACTCATGCTAGTGGGTTTCATCTATTTACTGTGGCAATGACAGGTCATGCAAAGGATAAAGGGGTTCAGCTACCGCAGCAAGTAACAGATGAATCGTTGTTGTCCTAATGCAGTAAAAGAGAGCAGGAGCGAGAGAGTAGGATTGTATCGGAATGAACAAGGGGGTTTTGCTTGCCTGGCACTTCTGAAGATAACATTGAGTCTTCATCAGTGTCAACAATCACAAGGTCGGAACATCGTCTACCGGGAGGGAACAAATACCGGCAACAAAGAAGAAATACAATCAATGCAATGCACAATATGATGCATGCTCATGACATGGCAATATGCATGTGTTTTGAGCTAATGCAACTAGCAACAGATTAAATGAAGTTGGTTTGAATACAAGATTCAAATTCAAACTCCATATGTGATTATTCAAATGCCATTAATATGATTTGTGCTAAACAGCACCTATAAGTTGTTCTAACATGCATGAAAATAGTACAGATGGATAGATTGGATTTTTCTGATAATTTTTCATATATAAATTATTTAATTTGGAGTTACGGTTGAATTTCTATGATTTATTGAAGTTTTAATCATTTTCTGAAATTTCCTGAATAATATAAATCCAGAAATGAATTATGGCGTCAGCACCACGTCACTGTGATGTCAGCAGGTCAACAGACGCTGCTGCTGGTCAAACCTGACGTGTGGGGGCCACACGTCAGTGACACAGCGTTGTTTAACTCACTGACAGGTGGGACCGGTCAACGGCCACGTCAGCTAGGTCAACTCCGACGCGTGGGGCCACTGTGGTTAACTTAAACTAAACAGGGGTTAAACCGTGGTTAGTTAAGGGCGTGGGGCCCATATGTCAGTGGCTCTAGGCCGGGGTTAGCGGAGTGGTTAGGCCCTAATGACCGGCCGCGTCAGCTCTCGCCGGAGTTTAGCCGGCGATGACCACAGAGCATGGCGGGGAACGCCAGACTTGCGCTAGGGGCATCGGATCGACGCGCCAAGGGCACCAGGAGGTAGCCCGTGCCCGTGCGCATCTAGGGGGACCAACGGGAGGTGCGGGGGTGGCCGGGGTTCGCCGGAGTGGAGCCCGAGGCAGCGGCCGGAGCTCGGGGTTGGGGCGAGTTAGTGCTACGGTGCGCAAACGAGCGAGGTGAGCGGCTAGCGGGGCGCTACGCGGTGCGGGGAGCGAGTTAGGCATGCCAGGGTGACCAAATGGTCACCGGAGCTACGCCGGCAACGAGCTCAGGCGGCGGCGTGCTACGGCCAGCTATGAAATGGCGGCTACGGCGAGCGGCAAGCCACGGGGTTAGGGGCAAAACGTGCAGGAGCTCACGGTGGTTCGGATGGGGTAGATGACGAGCTCGGGGAAGCGGAGACGGCGGCGAATCGACGATGAAGATCCTCGGCGGCCGGCGATGGAAACGGCGATGGTGGCGGCGTTGCAGCGTGTCCGGGACCTTGTGGCTCGGTGGGGAGAAAGAGGGGGTCGAGGCGGAGCCTTTGAGCGCATTGGCGAGGCTAGGGGGTGGCGGTGGCCGCGAGGGAGCTCGTCGGTGGCGGCGGCTCCATTCGGGCGAGTGAGAGAGAGGTCCAGGGGAGAGGATGAGGACGCGGGAGAGTGATGGAGAGAGGCAGGGAGGTGCGTGGCGTCTCCGGGGCGTCGAGGAGGAAGCAGGAGGTGGCCAGGGGGAAGCAGGAGGTGGCCGAGGCCTCTCGGGCGCGCGCCACGCCTCGCCTCTGCCTACTGGCAGAGGAAGACGACAGGGGGGGAGTGGAGATGGGCTGGGCCGGCCACTTGGGCTGCCGGCTGAACAGGTAAGCGGCCCAGGTAGTATCCCTTTTTATTTCTGTTTTTATTTATCTATTTTGTTCTGTGTTGTTTTAGTTTAGTAAAATACTAAACCATTTTATAAAATCCTGAAAATAGTTATGTGGCTAGAGTTAAAATATACCAAACCACATAAAATGTTCCAGTAATTATTGGACATATATTATTTATATATCAAATATATATCCAATGCAAATAGCTATTTATTTAATTCAAAGGCCCAAAATAATTAACTCTGAGATACCAAAAATATTGTTTTGAGTTTTACCTCTTTGCTATATTTTCAGAGACTAAGAGGAACATTTTCTTGGACTTCTTTGAGGAGATTTTAATGTTGATCATTTTTAGAAGGTTTCTGAGGCTTTGAAAATTCCTCAATTCAAATTTCATTTGAATTAAAACATGATGCTCACATGAGGTCTAGCCTAGTGCATAACAGGACCAGGGATGTGACAACTCACCCACACTAAACAAAAATCTCGTCCCGAGATTCAAGCGTAGGGTAAGGTGAAGGGGGAACGCAACTAGTACAATCTTCATGATCCAGGTTGCACTTCATAGGAACGTTGATTCGATCACCATCATTGTCTTGAAGTCTTGCTCTGAGAAATCCTGTCAACATGACATGGAGGGAAGAAGGAGACTCTAGAAGGGTCGATCTTCTCGAAGATCGAACAACTCACGGAATGAGACATAGGACCATCTCTCGGGTTGAGACACGAGATACACATCAAGAGGGGTGGAAAGAAACGGATGACGAAGGTTCACTAGGTGGACAACAATTCCACACCTAAGAAGGTGGTAAACGATTGTCAACGTAGCGAGGAGTTGAGTTGCCATGATACCACGACGAAATATCCTGGAGGAGGGTGATTCGTAGATTATTACCTTAAGTGGCAAAAAGAATTACTTTTGATTCAGAGATCATTGAAACTCTTCATACCAGCCTAAGGCAATTCACAACGATCGTTTGGAGGGGGTCGGTAGAATGGCATACTCGGACTTGGCTGATGTGGATTACCTTGTTGAAGACAACGTAATGGATGAATTTGCTTATCACCGGAAATGGAAGAGACCCATGGTAGAATGGCACACTCGCGGTGCAAACTGGGAACAAAATGCAAATGATGGGAATGATTCTAGTAACTGGGGAAGAACCCAACAATAGAGAGTGAATTCACTGTTTGAAAAGGTCATAGCATTGCCGAGGAAACTGAGAGGAATCCCAGTTAGAGCCGATGATAACATGTAGCGCTTGTGCGTGCTCTCAAGAACTTGTGCATTTCCATAATCATCAAGGTTTTACCAACATCCGTGTCAAGGATCCTGGCAACACAACTTGCTACCATGATGAATGATGATGGATGATGCAGATGCAAAGGAAGATAACACTTTCTCAGATTTCACCCTAACAATGCCAAGGAAAGAAAATCTGGATGATCGACCAAGAGACATTTAGCACTCCGCTTCTAATGTTCTTCTTGATGTGCTAGTGTAACCCATTCATAGATATGGTTTGATATCTAGAACATCAAGTAAAGGTCGGACTTCAGGAGCACAAGAATCCATAAGGAACAACTAGGGAGGTAAATCCTACGAAATCCTTATGGGGAGGTGGCCAACTTCCTCAATCAAGATATTATAATAACAGGTCTTCCGGCTGGGTGTGTTGGCCACGACATCCACCTTACCGGTTATCGAGAGACCAATATTATAGTTCTTGGGGAAATGTTCCAACCATCATATCTGCCTGAGATTCAGATCTGGTTGGTGTCAGGATATTCCAGACTCATCGAGTCTAGGAAGAAAAATGAAAGTTTGCAACACAAATCGACGAGATGACGTTGCGGGATTCTCGGGAGATGAACTACGATAGCGAGCTCCAAAACATGAGCTGGTTCTGCTACAAACATGTGAACACGTTGTCCCAGACAAGCATGCCCACATGGTAGTCTTACAATAAAACACTACCGAGTTCTGGTTGGGAACCATCAGCGAGGATATCGAAGTTCTTTCATAAGTCCGGATTAGCTCTTATGAAGATACTCCTTCTCCTTGAACAAATCAGTCAGTGGCTTGGTGTGCTAGGATACACATATGGAATGAAGGTTGCAAGTCTCCAGACCACAGAATACTTCGCACGTGTGCGTGACTGACTTGCGATGATTCCAGAGGAAGCAACATTGACTTTCTCGAGTCCACGGTGGTAACTTGCATCAAATGCACATGAACTAGAGGAATCACTTCTTACATCCGAACATATGCTTCATGAGCTAGCATGAACAAATGCTTTCAAAAGTTTCCAACACTAGCTTAATGTTCAGCAAAATTATGGGAAGACAAGGATGTTGTCAATGGACACAACAACAATTCATCTGGGTTTCCTTTTAAAAGGAATTCCATAGTTAAGTGAACACGGTGACAGCATTGGTCAGACCCAAAAGATATAATGGTGTATGCTTGAGGGATCAACCACGAGTAAGACAACATTACGAACATCGTTGGTTCTGATTTGATTTGACGATAACCCACACTCAAATCAAAGGATTGATAAGACAATAGGTCTAGCAACTGATCACAGGGACCAATCGATGAGGATATCATCTTTCTTCAACACACTCTACACAATAATATCCCTTTGGAACGAACTAAGTTAGGCAAGCTTTTATCTTCCAATTCTCCAAGTTGTTGTCTAGCTTAACCAACTAGCTCAGGGATATCCAACACAGATTCTTGGAGAAGGGTGGTTCACAAGAAACCAACTTGATCACGAGCTTAACATAACAGTCAGGTGACAACCTGGTGATACTTTCGAGAAGATATTCGGAAAATCACGAACCACCGATATGTTACTAAGATCGAGAACAATCTTGCTTTTCAGGGCAAGACGATATGATCAAATTAGTGAGGACTTGACACAATCCTAACTCATTGATCGAAGGGTGCACCGGAAATAAGGACTATATAGCACGATCAGTCTTAGAATGATGATTCAAGAACCAACACGCTAAGAATGAAATTATTATCCTTTAACTACCAAGCAACAGAGTTGCTAGCAGTATTGATTTCATACACCACGATTCACTTGTCGGCATTCCGGTTACAATAACACAGGAACCGAGGAATGAACAATGATGGCAAGAAGTATCACTGTACCAAGAGTTCATAGGATGGTGTGCAATTCCTATAACAATCCCGATATAAAGACGGTAATACTCCAAGGTAGAACAGAGCAAAAGCTGGATTGGCATTTTGATCTGCGGAGTACGACTGCTTTGACCCAATCCTGGATATGGAAGAGGTACTGGAGTTTGTTTCTCCTGGTCATTCTGCGATAGAATGGCTTGACGGACCACAAGAGTAATAGGCATTGATAAACGAACGCACGCATACTCTTGACTATCAATTGATAGATGAAGGTCAGTAGACAACTAAAGAGGGACAACTCAAAGGAACATATAACTTTCTGAGTTGTGGAGGCATAGATTAGTATGTCGAACCAAGTTCAACAAGTTTCTTCTGAATAACCCATGCATAAAAGTAGAACTGGCAGGGTCACAATATATAATGGAGAACTCATCAAGAGCACTCTTGTTGTCATCTTTTGGTTCAGAAGAACTCCTGCCAAGATTGGTTCATGGTAATTGGAAGAAGGATATACCACGAACCTCGAGGACTATCACAAAGTTACTAATATCCTAAAGGAACTAGCAACACTATCAACATGAAGTAAGTAGAGTGAATCTCGGGTTCAAAACCCAGGAATAGAATACCTACTCCTAAGTAGCATCACGGAATGCTTTCGAGAATAAAGGCCAGAATCATCACACTGGGAACACAAATCATGGCTAGACCACTAGATGATCCCCTGAGACACCTAGGGTCATAATAATTATTCCAACATAAAGGTCGAGGCAGTAGAATACCTCAACTCAACAATTAGTGTGATTGAGCTGGCATAAAGGAGCATCGAAACCAGAGGGAAAGGATTTTGCAAATGCATCAGACTATTTAAAAACCTGGAATGACTCGGACAGCATAACGGCTGTAAATGCTCAGAAAAGACTTGAGACATTCACAAAAATGGTGGCATAACCACTCAGAAGCACAATATCAAGGTCTCGAGATCAATAATTAACATACAGAGGTTGAAACTGAACTGAGGCTTAAACCAACAATCTTATAAGTCTACTAATTAGAACACGTGGTCCTAATAGCAAGAAGAGATAGCCTAGTTCTTAATCCCCGTAGGAAAAATAAGATGACTCAGATCAGAAGGTCATGAGGTATAAGGAGTAAAAAGAGCCTTACGTTCCATCCCACAATCAATTCCCTTATATAACTAAAGAATTTCTAGACTCAACTTCGACCAGTTTGGCTTGGTAATCCTACAGGCAGTCAAGCTCTGATACCAACGCTGTCAGGACCCCGACTCAATGCCACATCGATCTAGCATGTAACACCTCATATCACTTTGTGGCCTCACGCACGGTATTCCCACGGGTGTCGCCTTACCTTTGCCCGGGACCGTTTGCGCCTTTTGGCACACGTATATGACAGTGTCGCTAGCATCTATATGATAAGGAGCCCGGGCTGACATGGCTAGTCGTAAACCCAAAGTGGCACAGACTTACAGGGACAGGCATCCATGACCCAGCATCGAACGTGTCGGTCATCAGCGAGTGAATCCAGGCTGTAGCACTGGGCTAGCAGGACTCTGGTGAACCGGGCTGTAGCGGGCTAACAGGACTCCGGTATTCATCGCGTGACATTTCCCCGAAGGGACAGACACAGGAACGAAGAAGGACACATGCCGGCCAGCCTAAGTGTTCCGGAGCAGTAGCAAGCTACCATGGCTCAGTGAAACACTAGGAGACATTTCCCGGTAAGAGAGGCTACTAAGGATAAACAACTAGATAGTCAGATCCCACACATACCAAGCATTTCAATCATACACACAATATGCTCGATATGTGCAAATACAACAAGGCATCACAACATGACTCTACGACTCAAGTATTTATTCAATAGGCTCCGAGGAGCGAGATATTACAAACAGGGGTCTCACGACCCAACATTCAGAGCATACAAATCAAAGCACAAGCGGAAGCTATCATGTCTGAGTACAGACATCTATAAATGAAAAAGGCTGAGAAGCCTGACTATCTACCAGATCCTGCCGAGGCACAAGATCGTAGCTGAGGTAACAAGCTAAACGTCGAAGTCCACGCGAAACTACTAGTGAGACCAAAGTCTCTCTGCAAAACATAAAATAGGCAAACGTGAGTACAAATGTACCCAGCAAGACTTACATCAGAACTAACTACATATGCATCATTATCAACAAAGGGGGTGGTGGGGTTTAACTGCAGCAAGCCATCTTTGACTCGGTGGCTATCCTAAACTACGACTGCAAGTAACTCTTTTGAGGTGGCGCACACGAGTCCACATATTCACCATATCAATACACCACTATGGATCCACTCCCGTCTCCCTACGAGAGCGCCATCCATAGCACTCACGCTTATCTTGCGTATTTTAGAGTATCCACTTTCACTTGTCTATGAACTGATATAAGCAACCCAGAAGTCCTTTACCGCGGACACGGCTATTCGAATAGATGATGTTAACCCTGCAGGGGTGTACTTCCTCATACATGTTTCCACCACTTAGCGTCTGCACACGACATGTGCTCGGCAGACTTCAAGCGAAAGCCGACGTGGGGTAGACCACGACCGACCTAAACACTCAAGTCTCTAGTCCAGGTTTATCGCCTATCCGGGTTCCATCCATGAGGAGATCCGGCCGGAGTTTCGCTCACAGCCCCAAACGATGTGAACAGGGTTCCGTGACACCAAACGGGCGCCCCGTATACCCGGCCACGTGCCTACCGCATCACAGCCCACCCCTACGGTCAGCACTGTCCATGGCCTCCAGCATACTACAAACACCAGAAACTACTTGCAACTCCTGGACAGAGGACAAGGGTGAATAAGAAGTCGAGCGGGGTCATATTTCAGGGCCCAATGCATGGTAGTAGCTGAATCATGGATCACAAACACAGAACTCAGTTCCTAAGGACGGCTTCAATGAGACAACCCACCATGTACTCCTACATGGCCTCTCACCGACACCTTTTACCAAATCGTGTTCACACACAGTAGGACATGTTCACACACCTCTGATTCATCCCGGATGAATCAGACCTGACACAACTCTAAGCAGTAGCAGGCATGACAAACAAGCATGAATGAGTAGGCACAACAGGGCTTAAACAACTCCTACTCATGCTAGTGGGTTTCGTCTATTTACTGTGGCAATGACAGGTCATGCAAAGGATAAAGGGGTTCAGCTATCACAGCAAGTAACAGATGAATCGTTGTTGTCCTAATGCAGTAAAAGAGAGCAGGAGCGAGAGAGTAGGATTGTATCGGAATGAACAAGGGGGTTTTGCTTGCCTGGCACTTCTGAAGATAACATTGAGTCTTCATCAGTGTCAACGATCACAACGTCGGAACATCGTCTACCGGGAGGGAACAGATACCGGCAACAAAGAAGAAATACAATCAATGCAATGCACAATATGATGCATGCTCATGACATGGCAATATGAATGTGTTTTGAGCTAATGCAACTAGCAACAGATTAAATGAAGTTGGTTTGCATACAAGATTCAAATTCAAACTCCATATGTGATTATTCAAATGCCATTAATATGATTTGTGCTAAACAGCACCTATAAGTTGTTCTAACATGCATGAAAATAGTACAGATGGATAGATTGGATTTTTCTGATAATTTTTCATATATAAATTATTTAATTTGGAGTTACGGTTGAATTTCTATGATTTATTGAAGTTTTAATCATTTTCTGAAATTCCCTGAATAATATAAATCCAGAAATGAATTATGGCGTCATCACCACGTCACTGTGACGTCAGTAGGTCAACAGACGCTGCTGCTGGTCAAACCTGACGTGTGGGGGCCACACGTCAGTGACACAGGGTTGTTTAACTCACTGACAGGTGGGACCGGTCAACGGCCACGTCAGCTAGGTCAACTCCGACGCGTGGGGCCACTGTGGTTAACTTAAACTAAACAGGGGTTAAACCGTGGTTAGTTAAGGGCGTGGGGCCCATATGTCAGTGGCTCTAGGCCGGGGTTAGCGGGGTGGTTAGGCCCTAATGACCGGCCGCGTCAGCTCTCGCCGGAGTTTAGCCGGCGACGACCACAGAGCACGGCGGGGAACGCCGGACTTGCGCTAGGGGCATCGGATCGACGCGCCAAGGGCACCAGGAGGTAGCCCGTGCCCGTGCGCATCTAGGGGGACCAACGGGAGGTGCGGGGGTGGCCGGGGTTCGCCGGAGTGGAGCCGGAGCTCGGGGTTGGGGCGAGTTAGTGCTATGGTGCGCAAACGAGCGAGGTGAGCGGCTAGCGGGGCGCTACGCGGTGCGGGGAGCGAGTTAGGCATGCCAGGGTGACCAAATGGTCACCGGAGCTACGCCGGCGACGAGCTCAGGCGGCAGCGTGCTACGGCCAGCTATGAAATGGCGGCTACGGCGAGCGGCAAGCCACGGGGTCAGGGGCAAAACGTGCAGGAGCTCACGGTGGTTCGGATGGGGTAGATGACGAGCTCGGGGAAGCGGAGATGGCGGCAAATCGACGGTGAAGATCCTCGGCAGCCGGCAATGGAAACGGCGATGGTGGCGGCGTTGCAGCGTGTCCGGGACCTTGTGGCTCAGTGGGGAGAAAGAGGGGGTCGAGGCGGAGCCTTTGAGCGCATCGGCGAGGCTAGGGGGTGGCGGTGGCTGCGAGGGAGCTCGTCGGTGGCGGCGGCTCCGTTCGGGCGAGTGAGAGAGAGGTCCAGGGGAGAGGATGAGGACGCGGGAGAGTGAGGGAGGGAGGCAGGGAGGTGCGTGGCGTCTCCGGGGCGTCGAGGAGGAAGCAGGAGGTGGCCAGGGGGAAGCAGGAGGTGGCCGAGGCCTCTTGGGCGCGCGCCACGCCTCGCCTCTGCCTACTGGCAGAGGAAGACGACAGGGGGGGGGAGTGGAGATGGGCTGGGCCGGCCACTTGGGCTGCCGGCTGAACAGGTAAGCGGCCCAGGTAGTATCCCTTTTTATTTCTGTTTTTATTTATCTATTTTGTTCTGTGTTGTTTTAGTTTAGTAAAATACTAAACCATTTTATAAAATCCTGAAAATAGTTATGTGGCTAGAGTTAAAATATACCAAACCACATAAAATGTTCCAGTAATTATTGGACATATATTATTTATATATCAAATATATATCCAATGCAAATAGCTATTTATTTAATTCAAAGGCCCAAAATAATTAACTCTGAGATACCAAAAATATTGTTTTGAGTTTTACCTCTTTGCAATATTTTCAGAGACTAAGAGGAACATTTTCTTGGACTTCTTTGAGGAGATTTTAATGTTGATCATTTTTAGAAGGTTTCTGAGGCTTTGAAAATTCCTCAATTCAAATTTCATTTGAATTAAAACATGATGCTCACATGAGGTTTAGCCTAGTGCATAACAGGACCAGGGATGTGACACAACCCTTGGGACACCACTCTAAATAGGGGGTTGAATGTAATGAAGAACAAGGATAAGCTCAGTAAGCCGACGTCAGCTGGTCGTGTGGCCGGCAAAGGCTTGTCGACAAAATGGGGGTCATACTATACCGCTGGTGTGCGGAAGGAGAAAAATACCAGCTCGGAAAGCCAGGCGCGAGAGGTTCAAGAACTCAAGGCACAGGTGGCGCGGATTCCGGAGATTGTCCAAGAGCAAGTGGAACAACGACTCGGAGCGACGATCACCGCCCTTGTGCCTACCTTGATCTCGGGGTTGAGTGCGTGGATTGCGGGCGGCCAACAGGGGCCGCCCCCGATTCCTAGCTTCACGGCCAGCAACTCGCATAATGCGATGGCGGGGCCATTGGTGCCTCCGGCGGAGGCGGCATTGGTGTCTCCAACGCCGGCACGGGAGCTTAATGCACCCGGGTGTACGCCGGCCGACACCTCTTCAGCAAGCGGCCCCTCCGTCAACTGCACGCCCGCCGTTGGCGGTGCATCGACATTAACCGAGCTCGACGCCATCATCACGGTAACTAATTAAGCCTCTCTCGGCTGAGGACTTCATCTCCTTGCCTTTGACTGGGCATCCCTGACGCCCTACATATTTTCGCAGGGCGCCGCCGATGTTCCGTGCACTCTCCTCCACTTCGTGAACAACGAGTTGGTCGATGTCGCCAAGGGCAAAATCGTTCAACCGGGCAACCCCTTGTTCCACGGTACCCAGATGCCACCCAACTTGTTTAGGGTTCAACTGGTTCGGGTGCTGCCAGGCTGCGACGACTTGTTACCTCCGATTCGACCCGTCGGGGCCGACGATGAAGACGTGATGACCCTCAGCGCCTGCCTGAGCTGGCCCCTGCTTTGGCCGAAGAGCCAGATTCGTTTGGGGGCGGGGGACACCACCCCAAATACAACACCGCCAGTCGTGCCGGCGCCAAGTCGGCCCCATGGCAAGACTGCCATAACGGTGCCGGACATCCTTATGCCACTGGATCCAAACATGCATATGGCACAGGATCAGAACGACGACGATGACGACGATGATACATTTGGCAACGTCGATCAGTACTTTGCCGATCATGGGTACGATGGCGACTTCATGGGGCCTCCTTCTCAAGAACCAAACCCAACAAAAGACGTGTGCGATCTAGCTGGTACCGCAGAGAAGCCAAGTTGCAACAGGCGCCGTCTGGCGTTCAGCTCTCAGGAGACACCTCCAGCTGCCGACTTCACCGAGCCTCAGATAGGCGAGGTGCGAAATATTATCAGCCCCAACACACTCAAGAAGGCGGTTTGTGAGCAGAACTCGGTCCCATTACAGGAGAAGAAGAAGGCATGCAAAAGAAAGACTAAGAAGGGTGCGAGCCAGCCGGCACCGAGTACGATCCGTGCTCAGGACGGGCCACCTTCACCGCAGGATATCTCGAGGAGGGTGCATGTGGCGGGTAGGGCGATGCTACCGACAAATATGCTCAATGCTGCAACCGGTGCTATGCGGAGTCTGCATGACAGTGTTCTTGCTTTAGAGAAGCGGCGTCTCAGAGAGAAGGATGTGGCATACCCGGTTTTCGCGGCCAAGGTGCCAGAGGGCAAGGGATTTGTGGATTACTCCATCGGGCGTACGATCGTCCTGCGTTTTGATGACATCCACGCTATGTTGAACCTTCATCCGCTGCACTACACCTTCGTTCGGCTATTTTTGCTGAGTATGGAGATGTGGATCATTCGCGACAAGACCCCGGACATCATGATAGTCGACCCCTTCTACATGCGTGCCAAGATCTTGGGCAGCGCTGGGGACCGGCAAGTTGCGAGTTCTTACCTCGAAGGCGTCATTCTGGCAAACCAAGATAAGGATAACTTCCTCGTGCCTTACTTTCCCGAGTAAGTCCTCCCCTCAACCGGCCCGTAACATATGAATTCTTACATTTCAATCGTTTTTCTTTTAACATTCCGTGTTTTCTGCAGTGACACACGTTGCACGCTCATCCTCCTAAGCCCCAAATATTCCATGGCCACGTAATTTGACCCGGACCGTCAGTTGAACGTAGACTACACAAATGTCAAGAAGGTTCTTGATGATGTTCTCCCCGGCTACGCCAAATCTGGAGGCACCTTCGCCAGGCCTATTCGTAAGTACGGCAAGCACGTATTCTCCCACAATACGACGTTCTGCTGCGTCAAGCAGCCGCCTAGCGGTCAGAAGGGTGCCTACTACGCCATCCATCACATGCGGGCGATCGTACGGGACCATCATCAACTTCTGCTACCGAGTAAACTCAAAGATTGGGCAAAGAGCGTGTCGGCAATCCAGGACGCGGACCTCCGACAAGAATTCTTTCGCATCCAGTCGGAGTTTGCGGAAATCATCCATCAAGATGTCCTTCGTACCTCGGGGCAGTTCAACCTCAACAATCAACCATCCAACAGTGACATCGACACAATGCTACAAATGCAGGCTGACAACGACCGTTATTTCATGACTCCCACAATAGACGGCGGCTTCATCCACGCTCCGGTCCCTTGAGTCGAGTCGAAAGCAGTGATGCTGTGTCTAGTTCTGAAACATCGATTGGCTCATGTTGTAATTAAACTTTAATGAACTTGTAGTATGTCTCTTTGGTTTCGAGAGTCGTTCAACTTAGATGTAATCGATGCTATTAATGTCTTGCTTTTGTCTTCCGATCGTTCTGTTGCATACTTATATATTGCTTATGTATTGTCTGTGAATTGGTACTAACGTTTCGTTTGGCTAGTGCATAGCGATGCCGACGTATGTCGTGTACAAGGGTAAGGTTCCCGGAGTCTACGATGACTGGGAGGAGTGTCGGAGACAGGTTCACCGATTCAGCGGTAACAGTTACAAAGGGTACACCACTAGGGCCGAGGCTGATTCTAGATACGCCTGCTATCTAGCGGGAGAGGGGAGGGAGCGTTGGAGGAACCGGATGAAGACGAGTTTCATCGTGATGATGCTCATCGTGATGACCGCAGCTCTCTTCTATGTGATGGTAGTTTAGATGATCGATATCGACTTGTAATGTGAAGACAAACTCGCTACTCGCGGTCTCGAGACTTGTAATATAATGTTCTATCTTTGTTCGGTCTTTTCAATTCGGAGACTAATATGATAAATTGTATTCGGAGACTAATATGATGAATTGTATTCAAAGACTAATCTTCTATTGTATTCGATGAATATGTTGTTGATGTGTGCTGTCTATATTTTGTCAAATTATACATTTTGTAACCTGTGCAAAAAGCATAAAATAAATAACAAAAAAAAACCTAATATTCATACTAATGGCGCATCACATGACAGTCCGCCATTAGTATGACAGTGCATACTAATGGCGCATCACTGGGTAGTGCGCCATTAGTATGCCGCGGTTACTAATGGCGCATCCAGTGGTGGTGCACCATTAGTATGCAAAAGCACCTGGATATACATGGCCCCTGGGAGGCATACTAATGGCGCACCCTGGCCTATACTAATGGCGCACCCGCGGTGCGCCATTAGTATACCAGATACTAATGGCGCCCCAGGTGGTGCGCCATTAGTAAAAATTACTAATGGCGTGCTATTAATGGCGCACCACAGATGCGCCATTAATGGACATACTAGGTGCGCCATTAGTAGGGGGTTTTCTATTAGTGCGAGAAGTATCACTGTATCAAGAGTTCATAAGAGGGTGTGCAATTCCAATGATAATCTTGATATAAAGATGGTAACACCCCAAGGTGGAACAGAACAAAAGCTGGATTAGTATTTTGGTCTGCGGAGTACAACTGCTTTGACCCAATCCTGGACATGGATGAGGTACTGGAGTTTGTTTCTCCTAGTCATTCTGGAATAGAATTGCTTGACGGACCACAGGAGTAATAGGCAACGATGAATGAATGCATGCATACTCTTGACTATCAATTGATAGATGAAGGTCAAAAGACAACTAAAGAGGGACAACTCAAAGGAACATATGATTTTCTAAGTTGTGGATGCATAGGTCAGTATGTCGAGTCAAATTCAACATATTTCTTCCGGATAACCCATGCAGAAAGGTAGAACTGGCAGAGTCACGATATAGAATGGAGAACTCATCGAGAGCACTCTTGTTGTGATCTTTTGATCCAACAAACATCTGCCATAAGTGGTTCATAGTATTTGGAAGAAGGAACTACCACGAGCCTCGAGGACTAATGCAAAGGTCACTAATAACCTAAAGGAACGAGCAAAACCTATCAACATGAAGCAAGTAGGGTGAATCTCGGTTCAAAACCCAGGAGTAGAATACCTACCAACTAAATTGCATCACGGGATTCTTTCGAGGATGGTGGCCAGAATCATCACACTGGGAACAAAAGCATGGCTAAATTACTAGGTGATACCCTAGACACCTAGGATCATAATAATAGCTCCAACATAAATGCTGAGGTAATAGAGTACCTCAACTCACTGTTTAGTGTGGTTAACCTGGCCAAGGAGACAACGGAAACAGGAGGAAGGGATTTGCAAATGCATCAGACTATTTAGAAACCTGGGATGACTCGGATAGCATAATGGCTGTAAAAGCTTAAAAAGATTGGAGACATGCTACAAAAATGGTGGCATCACCACTCAGAAGCACAATATCAAGGTTTCAAGATCAACAATTACATACGGAAGATAGTAGGAACTGAACTCAAGCTTAAATCCAACAATAATATGAGTCTACGGATTGGTAACACGTGATCCTAATAGAAAGAAGAGAAAGCCTAGTTCCTTAACCCCGTAGGAAAGATATGATGACTCAGATCAGAGGGCATGAGGTATAAGGAGTAAAAAGAGCCTTACGTTCCATCCCACAATTAATTCCCTTATATAACTAAAGAATTTCTAGACTCAACTTCGACCAGTTTGGCTTGGTAATCCTACAGGCAGTCAAGCTCTGATATCAAAGCTGTCAGGACCCCGACTCAATGCCACATCGATCTAGCATGTAACACCTCATATCACTTTGCGGCCTCACGCACGGTATTCCCACGGGTGTCGCCTTACCTTTTCCCAGGACCGTTTGCACCTTTTGGCACACGTATATGATAGTGTCGCTAGCATCCATATGATAAGGAGCCCGGGCTGACATGGCTAGTCGTAAACCCAAAGTGGCACAGACTTACAGGGACAGGCATACATGACTCAGCATCGAACGTGTCGGTCATCAGCGAGTGAATCCAGGCTGTAGCACTGGGCTAGCAGGACTCCGGTGAACCGGGCTGTAGTGGGCTAACAGGACTCCGGGATTCATCGCGTGACATTTCCCCAAGGGGACAGACACAGGAACGAAGAAGGACACATGCCGGCCAGCCTAAGTGTTCCGAAGCAGTAGCAAGCTACCCTGGCTCAGTGGAAACACTAGGAGACATTTCCCGGTAAGAGAGGCTACTAAGGATAAACAACTAGATAGTCAGATCCCACACATACCAAGCATTTCAATAACATACACACAATATGCTCGATATGTGCAAATACAACATGTCATCACAACATGACTCTACAACTCAAGTATTTTATTCAATAGGCTCCGAGGAGCGAGATAATACAAACAGGGGTCTCATGACCCAACATTCAGAGCATACAAGTCAAAGCACAAACGGAAGCTTAACATGTCTGAGTACAGACATCTACAAATGAAAAAGGCTGAGAAGCCTGTCTATCTACCAGATCCTGCCGAAGGCACAAGATCGTAGCTGAGGTAACAAGCTAAACGTCAAAGTCCACGTGGAACTACTAGCGAGACTGAAGTCTCTCTACAAAAAACATAAATTAAGCAACGTGAGTACAAATGTAGCCAGCAAGACTTACATCAGAACTATCTACATATGCATCATTATCAACAAAGGGGTGGTGGGGTTTAACTGCAGGAAGCCAGCTTTGACTCGGTGGCTATCCTGAACTACGACTGCAAGTAACTCTTTTGAGGTGGCGCACACGAGTCCACATATTCACCATATCAATACACCACTATGGATCCGCTCCCGTCTCCCTACGAGAACGCCATCCATAGCACTCACGCTTATCTTGCATATTTTAGAGTATCCACTTTCACTTGTCTATGAACTGTACAGGAAACCCAGAAGTCCTTTTCAGCGGACACGGCTATTCGAATAGATCATATAAACCCTGCAGGGGTGTACTTCTTCACACACGCTCTCACCACTTACCGCCGTTTACACGACATGTACTCGGCAACCTTCAAGCGGAAGCCCAAGGAGGGTGTCGGCCACGACCTGACTAACCACACAAGTCTCTCGTCCAGGTTTATCGCCTATTCGGGTTCCATCCGCAAGGAGATCCGGCCGGGGTGTCGCTCACGGCCCCAAACAATGTGAGCAGGGTTCCCAAGCCCACCATCCGGGTGCCACTTGGTACACCGTGCCACTGTGCCTAGTCTGTCCCAAGCTCACCTGTACCGGGTGCCACTTGGTAGACTACTAACACTACCTACAAACACCAGAAACTAGTTGCAACTCCTGGACAGAGATCAAGTTGATTAATAAGTCGAGAGAGCTTAGAGCGCCCGGAGCCCAATGTGTGGTAGTAACTGTTCATGGATCACAAACACAGAACTCACTTCCTGAGGACGGCTGCAATGAGACAACCCACCATGTACTCCTACATGGCCTCTCACCACTACCTTTACCAAATCGTGTTCCAGACTTAGCTCTCAACAGTAGGACATGTTCACACACCTCCAATTCATCCCCGATGAATCAGACCTGACACAACTCTAAGCAATAGCAGGCATGACAACAAGCATGAATGAGTAGGCACATCAGGGCTCAAACAACTCCTACTGATGCTAGTGGGTTTCATCTATTTACTGTGGCAATGACAGGTCATCCAAAGGATAAAGGGGTTCAGCTACCGCAGCAAATAACAGATGAATTGGTGTTGTCCTAATGCAGTAAAAGAGAGCAGGAGCAAGAGAGTGGGATTGTATCGGAATGAACAAGGGGGTTTTGCTTGCATGGCACTTCTGAAGATAGTATAGTTCTTCATCGGTGTCATTGATCACATTGTCGGTACACATCTATCGAGAGGGGACAATTACCGGCAAACAAGGAAGAACACAATCAATGCAATGCAACAATATGATGCATGATCATGACATGGCAATATGCTGTGGTTTGAGCTAATGCAACTAGCAACAAGTTAAATGAAGTTGGTTTGAACCCTAGGTTCAAATTCAAACTCCACATGTGGTTATTTAAATGCTATTCAATGATTTGTCCTAAACAGTAGCCATAAGTTTTTTCTAACATGCATGAAAATGCCATAAACAGATTCTTTGGATTTTTCTGATAATTTTTCATATATAAATTATTTGATTTGGAGTTACGGTTGATTTTATATGATTTTTTGAAGTTTATACTATTTTCTGGAATTTCCTGAATAAGATTAAATCCAGCAAATACATATTGCGTCAGCATGACATCACTCTGATGTCAGCAGGTCAACAGAGGTCAGCCGGGTCAAAACTGACCAGTGGGGTCCACTAGTCAGTCACTGGGGCTGATTAGTGTCGCTGACATGTGGACCCAGTCAACGGCCACGTCAGCTGGGTCAATTCTGACGCGTGGGGCCAGTCAACGTGTGACGTGGCTAGGTCAAACTGACCTGTGGGGCCCGTAGGGTTAGTGTAACCTAAACAGGAGCTAAGCAGGGTTAGTTAAGCAGTGGGGCCCATCTGTCAGTGTCTCTAAGTTTAATTAGTGGGGCTGTTAGTGGCTAATGATGGGCCACGTCAACATCGCCGGAGTTCGGCCGGCGATGACCAAAACCGACGACGGAGGCTTGCCGGGATGGCTGCTCCGGCGCCCATTCGACGCGCGGAGGTGTTCTACAGGGAGCTCGAGCTCGTGCGCATCCAATGGAGCAAGCCAGAGGAGCTGGGGTTAGCTGTGGCGTCGGCAGCGGCGAGGGAGGCAGCGGCCGATGTTCGGCCAACGGCGGGTTAGGCGATGCAGGGCGCTAGGGGAGGCGCTGGTGCGTGCTACGTGCTCCTGGTGAGGTGTGGAACACGGTGGTGTGCCCGGCTTCGAGCCACAGTGGCTCTGGCCACGACGGCGACGAGGCACGGCGGCGGCAAGCTTCGACTGTGGTGGAAGACGGAGCTATGGGACGGGAACGGAGGGAGCGAGCAAAGAGGAGGCAGCAGGAGCTCACAGGGAGAACGATGAGGTGGTCAGCGAGCTCGGGGGCGTCTTCGGTGCTGCGAATCGAGCGGCGGCGATCGCCGGCCGTGGCGATGAAGATGGCGGTGATGGCGTGGCTTCAGGGTACCCGGCGTCGCGTGCGTCGTGGTATAGCTTCCCGGATCCCAGGCGGAGCTCGTGGCCTAACTGGTTGGGCGTGGGGATGCTGGTGGCTCCGGTGGTGCTCGTCGGCGGTCTCGGGTGCGTCCGGGGATGAGCGAGGGAGAGAGACGGAGGAGGGAGAGGGGATGCAGCGGGTGAGGGAAAAGAGCGAGGGGACACGGGGCGTCGTCGTGGCGTTGCTAGGAGGGGCCGGGGAAGCAGGAGGTGGCCGGGGCGGCGTCGGCGCTCGCCACCGAGCTGCTTCGGGGCGAGGGGGAGGAAGACGACAGAGAGGAGGAGGTGGGCTGGGCCGGCCAGCTCAGATGGGCCGCCAGGTGGGCTAGAACGCCAGGTAAGTTACAAGTGAGTTTCTGTTCTTTTATTGTTTTTCTGTTTCTGTTTTTTTAATCTTTTGCCACTGTTTTGAATTTAAAACAATTCAAACAATGCCAAAAACTCCTCGAATATTTTTATTTTGCTAGATGGACTTTTCAAAAGCTCATAAAATATTTCAGGAGTATTTGAAACTATATTCTAATTATATGAATATAATTCAAATTCAAATAGCTAATGATTTAAATTCAAAGTCCCAAAAATAAATCCTTTCAAAATGTTCATTATTTTTGGTTTGGATCAAAACCCTTGCCAAAAATATTAAACATCTATGAAGAGCATTTTGGAAACAATGAATGAGATTTTAGGGTTTTTGCCCTACTTTTATTTAAATTCTGAGGCTTTCAAAATTCCTCAATTCAAGTTTCAGAAATTTAAACATGATGCTAGCAAGATGAAAACACTAGGCAGCACCTGAAGCTAGGGATGTGACAGGAAGGGGGAATGGTGTGACATGTGTAGTAGCGGGATAGCACGGGTGCGGGCTGGGGGAGCAGACTATTTGGAAGAGACATCGAGTGTGTGTGGGGGGGGAGGGGTGTGAGAGCGAGAGAAAGAGAGAGCTAGCGACGGAGAGAGAGAGAGAGAGAGAGAGAGAGAGAGAGAGAGAGAGAGAGAGAGGAAGAGAGGGGGCGAGAGGGGTCGTTTGTGTCCATAAATGGCGTATAGATAGGGAGACAATGTTGATGTTGTCCGAAATTGGCCTATGAACGGATACGCAAGGTAAGCAAGTCATCGTGTGTGTGATAGGGACTTCATGAGAGATCTAGAATAGATGGTGTACATAACAATGTGCGAAATCGAGAACGATTATACATTAGGGAGCTATGCAAAGAGTCACGACATATATGTATGCAGGGAAGGAGCTGGGGCGGGTCCACATGTGGGAGAGATAGAAAGAGGAGAGTGGTGCACAAGGAGACAAAGTGTGCTTGTTTGCAGTGGGGGTGGTGTGTGAGGTGAGTGCGCGAGAACCACATAACTAGGGAGATAGAGGTTTGGGGGCGATGTTTTGTGTGTATGGGAAATATACACTCTACATAGTGCGTGTGCTTGGGTAAGAGAGATAGCGGGAGACCTAGAGAGTGAGGGAAGAGATGTGTGCATGCCCGAGAGACAAAGTGATAGAGACCTATGTTGGGGTCCGGACTTTACAAGAGAGAGGGGTGTTAATGTGCTCGTGTGTTGGTGTTTGGGGGAGGGAACGACTTCTCTATGTGTGTGTGTGTGTGTGTGTGTGTGGTGGTGGTGGGGGCGGGGGGTTGACTTCAGATAAAGAGTGAGGTGTCTATATTTGAGGGACTTTAGCGTAATTGAGATATTGTGCACTCATGGTTGATCCATTTGTTTCACAGTTTGTACTATGAGATAACGATACTTTTGAACATACGTGATATACCTTGATGTACCAGAATTACAAACCTAAGATTGGAATTTTGGAATTCGACTCCATCATTAGCTTTTGTAATTCATTTAAATGGAGGTACATTTTTTAAGTCGGGATTTCGTGATTTCAAATTCATATATCAAACCTAGAGATATACACATACGGGCATGTTCAAACTTTATAATCATCCACTTTATTCATACACATACACATTTTTGCTTTTGTCATCATATTTAGGATAAACACATTTGGAATTTCATTTGAATTGGACCGTATGATGGTATTTGCTTGTAGTAGCTCAATGATCCATATTTGAATTGAATGGACAATCTAAGTTTCGAGTTGGAGACATTGATTTTCAAAACTTGCACATTTTTTTGCGTGCAAAACAAACAAATTGTCGGCCATGATATCATAGTCGGCCGTACGAGAGCAGAATACTTACAATTTTAGGTGCCAAAAGCTTTCAAACTTCCCACTCACATCGAAATATCACGCGCCCGAAAGTTTAGCCCTGTGATATTCCAGTTTTACCCCTGCCACATGAACGGAAAAGGGCTGCTTTGGTAACTCCATTGTTTTCCCCTCTTTGCCCCCAACATTCTTCCCCAGAGCCCCTCCCCTTCCCCTCCCCGACCCCCCAACCATGGCAAGCCGCCGAATCTAGTGCTTCGCCGTAGCGGTGGACCTCACACCCTGCCGGATCTACCTTCGCACCTTGGAACCCCCAACTGCCAACTCACCACTTCACGGGAGCCGCTTCAGCGACTGGCTTGTCCACCGCTCTAGATCTCCTTAACCGCCATCATGGTCCACCACACCGGATCTGCTTAACCGACGCCCTCCACCACAGCGTAGGCCCTTCACTGACTTCCTCGTCCGCCCCTTCGATGGCCCTTCATACAAGCCCTTGTCCGACGCAACATATCTGCCTCACCGAAAGCACTATACAATGCGCCCGCCGAAGCCTTCGTCCACTACCCCGGACTCGCTCCACGGACGCCATATTCAACTCCACTGGCCCTGCTTTACCGACGCTGCAGCCTCATCAGGTTATTTCGATTTGTACTCCTTCGATTTTTCTCTTTATCGTGCAACTATTCACTTACCATAGATGAGCTTTCTTGTATGTCGACAGGCGCCGCAACCGTAGCACCGTAGCAGCTTCAGCGACGGCGACAGCCGGCCCAAACTCAACCACAACACGAGCACCATCGACGATCCTTAGCTATCAAATATGACAACGATACCCATACGCCGCCGAGAATCAGGTACTATTATCCAACGGTCGGCCCCTATGTTCACTTTCCTAGCATAAGCACCGCACCTTTGAATTTCTTTATGGCATCATTCAGTTTTTCATGAGACGCGTTATTCTGCTTGCACCTGTAGGGCCATACTTCTGGTAGTGAACATGTTACATGTGTTAAATTACATACCAGTGCACATATAGTTAATATGCTTTAGTTTTGTTCTGATGCCACCTGTTGGTTCCATCAGACTGCTTAATGTTCTCTATGCTTAATTACACATCAGCAAACTAGCATGTGGTTCCGCTGCTTTTTGTTCGTTTTACCCTACATTTTCTGATGCTAGCTATTACATCACTGCTCCGAGCGTCTGTTCATTACTTGTTTGTGTGTTCTTGATATTCCCAAGTTGCATGACTAATTTGATGCTTCTATTAATTATGGAGCTGCCAACCCCATCAAGCAAAATATTTGTTCTTTTGGTGCTGGCACCTCGAACAAGCATAAAAATAGAGGGAAGCAGATATATTGTCGTGTATGCACACACCCTTCTTTCATTAGTTTAGATGAACCGTTGATGATCAATTCGGACCAGTGCATGCGATTAAAATTAATTTTACCTAAATAGATGGTGCAGAATAAACTACAACAACTAGATTTGCAACCACGGAATGCTGACGATATCTTAAAAGAACATTGCAACAGCAGCTAGGCTTCACTGCAACATATGGTAAGCCAGTGTGTTTTAGTACATGTTAAATGTAATGTGAGTGGGCTGCTTTCTTGGCTTGTGCCCTCAACGTGTAATCCTACCGAATTACAAATAGTTCAGTTGTTTGCTATGCTGTATTGCTTGATTCGAATGCTTGTTTGTTGTTACGTTATACCTGAGTTGGCCAATATGTCAGCAATGCCTGCTGTACTATCGTAAAGAAATGCATGCCTATTTCATTTGAGTCCTTAACTTTTTCTCTCAACTTCATCACAAGACTGTCTTCGTAGTTTATATGAGGCCACATTGTTAAGTGCTTTCTCAGATTATTTCAACTGCTTAGATGCCTTGGCAACTTAAATATAGTGGTTGTACACTCCCTTTCACCTTTCATCTTACCATTTTAATTTCTTTTCGGCCGATGCTGCTTTGAACCATTTAAATATCGTTTGCCATGCTCGGCAATAATTCATCCGTCGTTTACCATGTAAGCTTACTGCCTACACCATACGATAACTATCTCTTACTTATGTCCAGCGGAAACCTTTCAGGATGCCGTTCACACTAGGACACAATGTACAACCCCAGAATCTATTTGTGGAAGCAGTGCGCCATCCATGTTACCAGATGGTAGCAGTTCAGAGGCAACACCGCCGGAGAGCAGTCTGAGCACATATATTATAGTGCTTGAGGCTCTACTAGAGGCAGAAAGAGATGGTGTGGCTGCCATGAATGAGGTAATCTTTATCTTGAGGCTAGAAATTACGGAATTAGCGGCACGCATTATGCAAGCAACCCAAGAATTGGAGGAAGTAAGAATGTTGCATTTGAAGACGGAGGAGGTCCTGCTGTTTCTGCTATCTGAAGCCCAAGGTAATCACGGTTCTTCTTTAGATACCAGTTGAAATTGTCATTAGATTATTGTACTTGCATGTTGTGTCATGTCTCTCAATGGATTATGTTGCAAGACCCCCTATGTTGTCCGGAATTCCATGTTGTCCATGTGTTGTAATGATCCGAGTTTTTTAGGCAAGGTAATCCTGAGTACTTGTATGATTGACATAAGCTGAACTGTCTCTCGTGTGAGCATATTGTATTGGATGAAATAACTGTTTGAATCAGAGTGTATCCAACCTACTGAATACGAAGATCACGGTATTTCTAAATCATAATCATATATAAAGGTGGAATAAATCTTTGTTGTGGTTTTTGAAGAAATAAATAACAAAACGTATAATTATCTGTGGATATTCGTAATCGAATACAAACTGGATTTGAATTTAGTTTGCCAGGTCCCAGGGCAAACTTGAATGCTAATTCTCCCAAGTTTTGAATGATGCGGCTAAACACCCACTATAATTTGTGGGCTGCCCGAAGCAAATGTTTGCGAGATGGAAATTACTGTCAACCCTTGACACTTGACATCCTTATCAACCGGATTTACACTGCTATCGATAGGGGTAGACTTGTAACTTCAATCAGACGTGACACGACGGCCTTTGAGCCCATTCAGACACGGTGGGCGCCAAACGTGGGCGGAAAAACACATTTGGATTCAAGCTCGTCCGAAGGACATGTGTCTCTTCCTCCATTTCCCCATTCATACACGGTGGGCGGCAAAACAAAATCTCCTCGTCCGAAATCGATGTAGGCTAATATTTTAAATAGGGGCAGATGTGTAACTTCCATCATATGTGACACAACCGCCCTACCTGTCAGCCCCATTCATACACCGTGGGCGCCAACCGTGGGCGGCAAAACACCCTCTCCTTGCCCGAAATAGTTACCGGCAAATATTTGGGAGATGCGAGATTACCGTCCTATCCCCAACCGACGCGATGTCTGAAATTTTAAACAGGGGATAAGTTCGTAACTTTCCCCCATTTCAGAGAAGTGTGTCCCAAAGTTTGAGATCGCCCCCTCCCCTCCATTTCCCCACTCATACACCATCGGCGGCACGACAACCTCCGCAGTGCGGCCAGCCTCCTCCATCCGCCACCCCATCCTCCACCTTGCCGGAGCCGCTACCCCTACCCCCTCGTCCACTGCAAGAGATGGACGTCTCTCATCCACATCGCTGGACCAGGATCCTTTCATCGCCTCCTCTCGCTTCATCAGCGCCGTCGTCCACCTTGTCGTTGCCGCTCATACGACCGCCTCGTCCACGGCAACAGGATATATCCCCTGACCCGGCCGTCTGCCATCTAAAGTCTTCTTCCCCGCCGCCGACAGCCATCACACCCGCAACACCCTCAACGTATCAACATAGGCCTACACGGCGTCGCAAGAGAGGTGGTACTCTTCCATATGTGCTTAAGTTATTGATCTCACGCGGAAAATAGATCATAATTTGTTTACTATACTTTTCTTGTCCGTATCAAATCATGGTGGCTAGTTGAAAGAAAACATTGGTTGCGAAGTAGCTTTGTCCGGTTTGCACCTTCAGATCCGCCATGGAATAGACACTATACTCGTAAAGCTTATGGTTTCCCCCCTTTATATTCACTACCATCATCGTAGGTGCTTCGTGTCGTGCTAGCACTGCTCCTCAAGACCTCAACCCAAAGCTTACGTGTTGAAATACGAATCTGATATGATGCTCATATCACTAAAACAGAGAATGTTTAATTGGTCACCTAATGTTCCTATATTCGTTTCGAAAAGCATGTGCGCCACCCACTGGTCCAGCTAGTTCCACTTTCCTAATTTTTCTCTTGATGCTTAGGGTTTTCCCCTTTTATCTACTCTACTATGATCTCCGTAGGTGCTTTCTGTCTCACTAGCATTACTCCACCCTTCAAGCTAAACAACACAACACTCAGAATTCGAAAGCTTAGTTCTTCAAATATGATTGTGATATGATACTGATATTAGTTAACCGACACATTTAATTGGTTAGCTAAAGGCCCCACTAGAGTTTCCAAATGCATGTCGCGACATATAGAGAGACAGCATACTTGCATTTCTTTGTCACTTGTTGACCGTACTTTCTTGTCCATACCAAATCTTAGTTGTTATTTCAAAGCAAACATCGGTTGCTAACTACCCTTTGTGCGGTTTGCAGCTTCAGATCTGCCATCCCACTGCCATGGTCAACACTGTACTGATCATGCTTATGTTTTCCCCATTTTATGATGACCACAATCAGCCTACGTGGTTTGTGTCGTAATAGCACTGCTCCACCCATCGAGCTAAACAAGCTTAGTTGTACATATTCATATCTGATATTATTGCTCATATTAGTAAAACGGAGAGATGTTTAATTGGTTAGCTAAATGTTCCTACTTTAGTTTCGAAATGCATGTGAGCCACATATGGAGAGACCGGAAAGAATAGTATTTCTCTGTGCACTCTGGTTCATCATGGGTGGCCAACCGACATTGTATTGAAACACTTGTAATATCTTCAATCTGCTTGCTCTTCTGCTCTTCTTTAAGATGATACTCTTCTCTTGCGGTCGACTGGTCAGGTCGAGTTGTTCTCCCTTAGTATATTTTGAATCTGTCAGGTCAGGTCGACTTGTTCTTCTTTACTATATGTTGAAGCTATCATCTGCGAAGTGTCATCACTTCTGCAACTCTCATATTTTGAGGAGTAGGCCACATTATATTAATGCACACAACAAATTACAGCATGCATGGCATCTTTTAAAAGAATTGCAGAGATAGCACAAAGGGGTTTACAGGGAGGCAGTATTGGATTAGAATCACTTCTGCATTACAAAGAAAATATCACTTGTTTTTATGTTTTCATGCATGTCAAATATTGAACATTATCAAAATGAATATGAGAATGGGCGCACGAGAGGAATATTGTGGAACGATCCACTGGCTAACAAACTTGGCATGGTGGAGGATGGCCTATCTTATTCACCCATCAAGGTGCTTGCTCTAACTTTGCAAAGTTGTATTGGTCGCACATATTTTACATCTGACCTCTTGCATTTATTCTATTTTGTTACACCATCTACTTAGTTTAAGCATCATATATGAGTATATGCCATAACTATCCATTTTCTGTACCTATTCCATGTGTCGTCACACTATGTTTTTCCAGTCAAATGTTGTTCTTTCGTGATAAATGTCCAAAAGGAAGAGGGTGAGTGCAGATCCTCAAGGAGTACAAACTAGGTATTTGGAAAAGGTAGTGGTACCTGTTAAATCAGATAGATCAGCAGCCACAGAAAACACAAGCCCAACTGTACCACACTTTACCCCTACTCCAGTGGCCAAACCCCTATTAGAACTGCTGGGAGCCCTGCGTCAGGTATTGTCTATGATATCAATTCAAATTTTGAACTCCTAAATTTCTGCTTGTGCCTTACCTTCTCTCTTGTATGAAAACTAATTTCAGATGAATCTCCTTGCTCAAAGGATCATATGATCTCAAAACAATAATGGGCTCTACATTGCTCTTGTCAGTACCTCTCTCCCTTTTGCCTTGTAACGCTGTACTTAATTAATTGCTATTTGATTATGTATCATCAGTTTGCACCTGAGCTTCATTATCCTCTGTTTCTTCCAATATTATTTGATCTATATTTACTCTTTGTAAAATGTAGAATAATGGCAATGCTTATAAAGAATTTTCTTTGGGGAATTTATTGAATTATCCTTCCATCAACATGGAGAAGGGCTTTGTCCAGCCCATGTCAACATGTAATGTAAGTTCATCCTTCTCAAGCGTTCAGACTTTGTTCTAGTATAGATTTGGATAGGCATCATTGCCTCCACTGCTGTTTGCTTTGCTGTTTACATCTGATTGGATGTTTGCAACAACTACCAGTTTCAAATTGTAGTTGTAAAAACATGTTCCTTATGCAGAACAGATCCATTTATTTGCTTATATAATTGTGAAACATGTTACGTGTCTCTTTGTTTCTCTTTTAGAGTCGTATCTCTTACGCCAGGCAGAACTTTAGGGAAGATAGTGAGCCAAACCATCTTGAGGACAGCGAGATGACCCCAAGGTCATGTCTTGATGAAGACAATGAGTTGAAGCTACTCACCAGCAGGTGTGAGACAACCTCTGTGCAGTCCCTGCCTCAATCAGTTCGACTTCTTCAGTCTCAACTTAAAGCGGAAAGGCTTGCTTCAGCTCAGCTCCGACTTGAAGTCAAAGATGCAATGAAGATGTCAGAGGACTGCCGTGCACACCATCATGCATTAAATCTAGTGTTGATGCATCTATCGTTGACAGAACTGAGGTCTACTCAGCTTCTTCAGCTGTTTGGGGGGCCCGACTGGCCAGGCCTAGTGCCTTCTGAAGTGCTCTCAGTTTTGTATATTCTTTTGTTGGCGCGTTTATTTGCACTGGTGGCGAACTTTGATGCCCAGTGGATGTAATATGTGTAATAGCCGTGATAGCCTAGCGTAAGTTGCTTGCTTATTTATTTCCTTGTTGTCTTGTTTATTTGTTTGCTTGTAGTCATTGCATTTCTTTTTCCGCGGTTTGCTAGTGGCTGCAATAACCTATTTTTTAAAACTAGGCCACAATAACCATGGGCTAATATTTACTGTAGTGACACTGGGCCTCCTACGGGCCATAGAAACAGTGGGCCTTCTACGGGCCGTACAAACAATGGGCCTTCTACGGGCCGTATCATCAATGGGCCTAATACGGGCAGTATGATCGATTGGCCAAACATGGGCCAATAACAGGCCGCATTATGGCAGTAAACGGGCTAGAGTTGGAATCGTCCGTTCATGGGCCGACCATAACGGGCCATCGTTAATAGGCCGTATTTCATGACGCTATGAAAACGGCCCAACGTGTTAACGGACCACAAACGGGCCGACTGTAACCACGGGCTGAATTTGGCCCACAAGCAGAAAATGACAGTAACGGGCCGTAAGTAAACGAATGCTGGAAATGAGCCCAAGAATAAATGGGCTCTGAGTAGGCCGAAAGATAACATGGGCTGGAAATGGCCCAATGGAATAACGGGCCCTTAATGGGTATAAAGTGATACACTGTTCATTACGGGCCAATTTCACCACTGGCCGTTAATGGGTGTAAAGTAATACACTGTTCATTACGGGCCAGTTTCACCACGGGCCGTTAATAGGCCAAGAGTTACGTAGGGCCTCATATGGGCCGAAAGACGTCATGGGCCATACATGGGCCAGAAGTGAAAACGGGCTAGAATCATATTGGGTGGTCCAGATGACGCTACTGGGCCTAATTCGGATAGGGCGTAACGAGCCTTGGGTTAGCGGGCTGTAAATGGGCTATATGCGAATAGGCCGTTAACAGGCTTTACATGGGCCGGCCCGCCACCTTTTGACCAAGTCAAACGGGCCGGCCTTTTCACAGGAATGGGCCTCTGTTGGGCCGTGCCATGTGTCGACATATCATAGGTGCCTTCTGTCTAATGAGTGGATGACATCTGTCCCAACGGTGAGCCGACATGTGTTTCCTCCAGCCAATGATGATTTTACACGTGGAAAATCCCCATTAGTCGGGGCTATTAACGGGTTATCGGATCCAAAACCCGACCCGATAGCATAACAGCGTTCCGTTACGGTGGATGCCACGTGTCGGTCATCCTTGACGAAAGCACTTCTGTGACGCGCGATTTATCGTCATGGAAGTGGACACTTCCGTGATTATAATTTTGGTAATGTCATGGAACACTTCTACAACAACACAGGTATGACTATCTTGATTCTGTCATAAAATCTTCATGGATGTACATGCATGACAAAAAGTGCGACCTACTGTGACAAACACGTATCATCACAGAAGTGTATTTTTTTGTAGTGGTGTGGCTATATCATCTAGAACTACATATGTGTGTGTGGCTATATCATCTAGAACTACATATGATGATCGTCGTCGATATCATCTACAACTACATATGATGATCGCTGTTGATATGACCTTGTACTGCTTGAGGATGCATGTTGACTATGCATGAAATTGTTATCTAGTACTCCCTTCGTTCCAAATTACTCGTCGTGGTTTGAACTAAAACCACGACGAGTAATTTGGAACGAAGGGAGTACTACCCAGTAATGGTTTATGAATTTGATATCTATTAGCAGTACCTAGTATCTAGTATCTGAAAGGGAAACTGAAAGGGAAAGGGGTACGGGGAAAAATGATGAAAGATATAGCAGTAGCAAGGGACTGCAAAATCGCTACAGCTAAGTAATAGTAGCGCGTTCATAAAAAGCGCTGCTGATATCGTCACCAGTAGTAGCGCGGGTAGGGACCGCGCTACTACTATAAGTTAGCTGTAGCGCCTTATTAGTAGCGCGGCCACCCGCGCTGCTGCTAGCCTCAAAACCTGCGCTACTACTAGGGTTTTCCCTAGTAGTGCCTCCCTCCCATCTCTTCCCCCTCGTTGCTGCCATGGTTGCGAGCCCGTGCGACATAGGTGAACGTGGTTGCGAGGCCCTCCTTGCTCTCTCACAGGAAGGACGCCGGAATAATAGGGCGGTGGCCCTCGGGTGGAAATGGCGGCGTCTGCCTGACTAGCTCGCAACATTGGCGCCTGGCTGACCATGGCACAACAGGTAGCGCGGGGCGACCGCGGGCACAATGATGGCGAATGTGGTTGGAGGCACAACGTCATTGCGACAAGTGGACGTTGGATATCCGACGCAATGGTGGCCAGATTCGTCTTGTGTGCATGACACTTGAAGGGTTGTAGTGGGTGATAGCCCTACGTGATTCTTCTTCCTCCGACTTCCCTCATTGTCATCCCCTGCCTAGGGGCTTGACCAGGGCGACGATGGCTATGGTGGTGTATGTTGGACGAAGGCCCAGGGATGTGGCTGGCAAATGTGCAAAAGGTGGCCACGTTGCCGAATAGTCGACAATATATGATTTGTGTGGATCAATCGTTGCAGAAGCCCGAGCTGATCCATTTTTTTCGAAAAACACTGAGCTTTTTAATGGAGCTATTCCTTTGATTTCATATGGGATATCCAGACAAGCTATCTTCTTGAGGCTATGTATCTCGGTACACTTCTCATGTTCACCTTCTGGAACAGCACCGTATCAACTCATATATTCATCCCTTGCCTTGTGTTGAATTGTTACGAACGTTTAACTCTGTATTTAGCTATTATATATATGCTATACGTCTAATTCAATGACCACTCCATATGTAAGTGATTGTGTTTGTTATTTATGCGCTTGGCATTTTTTTTCAGACGATAGTCAAATTTGACACACGCTTTGAGGCTGATACAGGCCACATCACCCCTTGGCAAGGCCTCGCCAGGACCGCGGCGAAGGCGGGAAGGACACTGTTGGCTGTGGTGTCACCGGAGCAGGCCTGATAGAGGGTTGTCGGGTTCGAGA
>NC_041381.1:576808898-576871348 GCF_002162155.2 Triticum dicoccoides | reverse complement strand
TTAACCATTGATAAGATTAGGTAGTACCCAACCTCGAGACGAGAACACCGTGTTTGGCCACGACATCACCGACTAGAGCTCGGCAGAACCTCGAACGATGTAATGTCGCCAACCGTGGAGAGTAAATGTTTGGAGAAGGGGGAGGAGTGGTTGGAGGTGGAAGGAACGATTGTGAAGCCGTTGATCAAGATCGCAGGATGGAGAGCTTCAAAAGATTGGTTGCATGTGGTATAGTCACTCCATAAGTGACTGCACATAAGGATTTCGGTACAGAGGGAGTATATTGTTCTTATTATGATATATTTGTTTTTGCTTTTTATTCTCACACACTATATATCTAGCTAAATATTCATCCGTATGTACTCAAGGTTAATCTCACCCCTATGTACCCCTCAAAAAAAGAAATCACCCCTATGCATGAGCATGTGTGTTTTCAACTGTTCAACCCAATGTTCCGAGACAATACAACAAATTCATGATGCAACAAGGCTCCCATTTCTTCTATTGAATATTGATCCGTTCTTCCACCGTTTCCATTGATGAACAATAAAGAAGACGGTTTATGTGTCATGTCATTTGATCCTTTCTGAGCTACATTATCAACCTAAAACTACTCTCTCATGGCTACATGCATTCCTATCAGTAGTTTTAGTCGCTAATGGTGATATCGGATTAAGCTACCAGCTTTAGTTGGGCGCCCAGGCAGTGGTGAACACGGCTGCATGCCCCTTCCACGTGAGCACTAGCATGTCCTCCTCCCGCTTCACGCCCCACCCCGTCGCGTGCTCGCTCAGCAGGTGCCGCACCTCGGCCACCTCGTCCTGGCCGAACCCCGCGCCGGCGAACCCTTTCCGTCGCATCCTCTCCGCGAGCCTCGCGCCGGACTCGGACCGCTCGGTGCCGTCGGCGCCGACGACGCTCTCGATCTTCTGGCCCACGGCGGCCTCGTGCTCCAGCCGCCGCGGGCTGTCCCTCGGCGCGGATGTGTCGAGCGCGTCGAAGAGGATCCAGTGGAAGTTGAAGCAGCCCGCGATGCGCGTGGCCAGGCTCGGCGAGTCCAGGTCGGCGTCCTCGTCGGTCACGGTGACCAGGCACGGGTCCAGCGCCCGGACCGCGTCCACGAAGCCGTCCCTCGAGCCCGGCGCGACGTGCCGGAGCCAGCTCTGGCAGTTCACGACGAGCGCCTCGCCGTCTCTTAGCCGCAGCGCCGACTGGTCGGAGAGGACGCAGGCGAGCTCCTGGCAAAGCGTCTGCAGCTTCGTCGGAGATGGAGATGACGTGGCCGTGCTCTTGTTGACGACGTTGAACTCCAGGTGCACGCCTTTGGACTTGGCAAAGTTGGCCAGCCTGAGACCTATCTCCTCGTCCGGCACGCCGAGCAGTGGCGGGCCGGCGGGCCGGACGGACGGCACGGTGATGCGGAGCGCCGGCGGCCCCCCGGGCCGCTTAGAGAGCGCGTCGATGAGCGTGGGCCACTGCATGCAGCGCGTGACTCCAAGGTCAACAACGTGCACGGTGTCCCTCCCGGCGACGGCGCGGAGGATGGCGCCGTTGGAAGCGGTGAAGCCGAACCTGTGCCACGGGGTGAGGTCGACGTAGTCGGCGAGCTCCGTCACGGACATGGCCCGCTGCGATCCCAGCGCCGGGGGCGGCCCCATGCTGTCGGCGCGCGGGGAGCCGCAGGTCCGGCAGGCGCGCGCGACGAGGCCGCGGAGCAGCGACGAGGTGAGTCGCTGGTTGGGGTCACCCTGCGCGGAGGCGATGTTGTTGAGCACCCACATGGCCTGCTGCGCCAGCGTCACGTCGTTGGACTCGAGCGCGGCGGCGCAGTGGAGGAGCAGCTGCTGGATTCGGGGCCCGTCCACCAGCGCGCCGGAGAAGCACAGCGTGCTCTGCGCCCTGACCGCCCCGCCGCCCCGCAGCTCCTGCTCCATACCGAGATGACCTCGTGACCTACTGACACGCACTGGTACAAGATTTTGGACGAAGAGACTGTAACACCTGTCAGACTACATGATTGGGCAGGTTGGGATCATCTGGTCTAGAGTTTTGACCCCTGATCAGGAGCTGTGAACGGAGGCAAATCCCTAGAAGGCCAATCGCTACAGATGGTGATTATTGTAGGTTGTTTTGGTTTGCAAGTTGGAATGGCCTGGCCTATTTATAGGACTTTCTGTGAAATATTCGCTCTTCGTTTCCGTGGAGAAAATGGATCGAATTCTTGACTCTTTCCACGGGGTGAAAGGACAACGTGCTATCATTCTTAACGCCTTGCTTTGTCTGATTGTGTCTGAACTCTGAACTGATTAGACTATAGGGTTGTTGGAAGTTTTGTTAGTTGCAGATTCTTCTCAGAAATTCCCTCTTCCAAAATTTCTTCTCAATAGCTCCCCTTTGAAAAGATATGCCCAACAAGCCCTCGTTTGGAACAATAATTTTAGACAACTTTTAAGTTGAGGGCTACGCTTAGGGCTTTTTCTTTTCCCCCAGAAGAGAGTGAAAACCCATGGCCTCTGCATCAATCGATGCATACAATTCTCAATTACTGTGAACCAACCTATGCTTGGATGGTTAGAAGGACAGTGGTATACACAGCCCATCAGAGTTCAAATACTGGTGCTCGTATTATTTCTGTATTTATTTCAGTATTTCTGGCGATTCACTTTCAGTGGGAGGAGACGTTCCCGTCAACGACGAGGCGTCTATGATGACTACATAAATCTCAAGATGATATGTCGGTTCAGTCTCTCAGAGATACTCATAGGATAGGGTGTACGTGTGTGCATTCATAGGAGTGAGTATATACGTGTATGTATGAGTGCTTGCGTCTGTATTGTGTTAAAAAAATCCTCAGTTACTTCTTGCGGAGTTTACAAGCATATGTGTGGACCCGATCTATGCCGAGAGCGGATAGGAAAAACGACTTCGGCCCCCGCATCGCCTAGCCTTGACGACACAGGTGACGATCAGATCTCTGCCATCAACCACCACTCTCCCACCTACTCCTCCTTCCTCTCCGCCGCTGGTGGCCACTGCCAGGCAAAGCCCGTGCAAGGGTGGCGGCAGCGGGGCCTTCTCCCATCACGCAGCGCCCCGTCCTGTGGGGTGCAGCGACTGCTGGTGTTCGACGTTGTGGTGACCGGCGGCTGCTAGCATGGCTGCCTCACGTGTCATCGGCGATGCATTGGCGGTGGGGGTGATACTATGCTAGTGGAGGGTGCGCACATGGCTGGTTGCGATGTGCTGCGTGCGACGGCTAGATCGGGTCATTCTTGGCCAGATCTAGCTTCCTTGGTGCGGCTGTTGCGGGGCTCCATGGCGGGGTATGCTTCTCTCCATGTGGGTGCAACGGCCTTGGATGGTGGTGGTGATCCAGATCCGGTTGGCCGGATGGTGGTGCTAGAGACTATGCTACAGCGACTGCCTACAGCTCCATAACGGCCGTGATCATCGTAAGGTCTTTGGAGTGGGTTTATCTCTCCTGATTCAGTGGTTGACTTCAGCGGTGAGTTGCAAACTATAGTCGAAGGCTTGACATGGCAGTGATGGTTGTGCAGTGGTGGTAGCCGCACATCACATGTAGTTGTTGGGCTCGCAGAAAAGTGCTGGAGGCAACACATGAGTGATGCCAATGAGGGTGCTAGGTGCACTCAGTCTCGAGCTCCGGGGTGAAAGCTTAGGTTTGATCCGAATTGGTTATACCTGGCAACGGAGATAATTATTTTTCCTACTTGAAGGCATTGTTTGAATATGTTCGGACTAATTTTTCAGGGTGACGGCGGCTATGCTAGCGTCGCTCCCTTTATGAGGCGGTTGCTGTTGAAAAACTTTGCCGTTCATGTAGTCATGAGATGGTTGATGCGGATATAAGTATTGCTACAGTTTGTAGATCGCGGATATATTGCCTTGAGATTTATTTTCTTTTTTCCTCACATACGTATCGTTTTGGTCTTATACATGTGTGTCTAATGTGTGCTCTTAGTGTTTATATCCTCTTGATACCTTGTTTTAAGCCAGTAAAATCCACCCTTTTATCAAAAAAAAATTAAAAAGCGTGAAATGCGATAAAAGGCCACAAGGATGACAAACAAAAAGAATACTCCCTCTGATTCATATTAATTGACGCACTCTAAATACAAAGTTGTACAGATTGTGATCGTCGGGAAACTAAAGTTTACAAGCTTAGGGTGTAGGTTTGCCAAACTTTCTTAGGCGTGGCAAAGGTATAGTAGCCTCCAACCAAACGGGCACTCGTTAACAAAACAGGAGCTAAGCCATGGAGTGGACTGATTTGGTGATCAGTCACTGTGGACACTCAACATGCCAGGTGAGTTTCATATTCGCTAACTGCGGCGCCTCCGTTGTCATCATACCAGAATAAACTAGTAGGTTCATACCAGACCAGAGAGAAGGGTAGAAGGCGACATCGGAAGCAGCCGTGGCCGTCGGAGGACGGGGCCAAAGTTGAGAGTAAAAATACCTCGGCCTTGTCACTGCCATCCGCGCCCCATTTTTCTATCGCTCGGCGGCGGACCCTCCCAGATCAGAACAAACAGCAGGTAGGAGAACAATCCACGGGTGCGAGCATCTCTTGCGGATTTAAGAAGCGGTTGCTGTCATTCCGAGCATGGTCAGGACAAAATTAGCAGCATGCTTGTGTCTCTGCTTTGTCGTAATATCTGTATTTTCTTGTTGATTTTGGCGATTTTTAGGTTGGAGAAGGATGCGAGGGTCGTGCAGTTTAGCTCCGGCTGATTGATTTGGAGGCATGTGTAACAGAACCTGTCACTTGTTAGTCAATATCTGTCAAAGATCCACGCCAGCAAACTAACGAAGGGAAAGATGATTTGGAAAGGGCGGAGACATAGGCCCTGTTTGGTTCAGCTTTTATCGATGGATTCCGCTGCGGCGCAGCAGAATCTGAACCAAAGGGCGAACCCAGTAGAATCCGATTCCAGAAATCTGCTGCCAAAAATCTGAACCAAAAGCGGAAGCAGCCCAGGACGTGCTTTCCCAAATCTGATTCCGCTACGGGCCAAACTCTGAAAAAGCTGTATCAGCTGGTTTGCCAAATAACCTACATCCTTTTCATATCAGATTTTCCACAACTGTTTTTCCACAGCAGATTTTTCACAGCTGCTTTTAAAAATCAACAGCCGAACCAAACAGGGCCATAGCACTCCAAGAATGCTACACTATAGTTACTAGCTCATGGGTGTGCCTAGCTCTCATCTAGATAAAAATTAATTATGTCTGATTCATAGGGACTTTTTTTATATATTTTTGTTTGGTTAATCAAATGGCGTAGGAGTTAGATGTGACTTTGTTAATTCCTCTTCACATGCCAAAGCAACAACAGCAGTAGCTGCCGCCTCCTCTCCCGGGTTTTCTCCGCCTCCCGACGGCGCCGTCGCCGGTCCACTTCGTCCCCGGCGGCCTTTGGGCTATGGAGGCGCGGTGGATCCCGACCCTTGCGAGTGGGAGGACTTCGTTTTTAGATGTTACTTTGAATTTTGTTAGGATTTGTGTCCTGCTCAGGAAGGCGAGATGGTGTCGGCTCCGTGAAGATAGAATAAGGTTCTCCTCGCCTAGCCTTCATTCCAGTGGTACGCTCAACATCATTGATGGGCGCGTTGAGATGTGTCTCCAGCAGATTTATCTTTGGTGGATCCACTCGGATCAATTGGTTTGTTCATTTACGTTCGTGGGTCTTCAGGTTGGATCTCCGATCTAGACTACTCTTCATCGATGACGGTTGCTGTTCTGGTATGCTAGTCATATGAGACCTTAGCACGACGACTCTCCGGTTGTCTACTACAACAAGTTTTTCCTAGCTCTGATGAGGGAGGGGCGATGATAGCGGCGCACCTTTGGATCACTTTAGTTCTTATAGTCGTCGCTAGGTGGTCTATGAATCTGGTTGTAATTTTTATTATTTCTGGTGCTCATTGTACTGTCATGATTGGAGATGAATAGATCGGAAGTTTTCTTGCAAAAAAATAATAATTCCTCTTCAATCTCGCCGGGTAAAGGTCCGCTAGAAGGGCGCGGACACCACAACATGGCCGATGGGGGGGACTTTGGCGTCGACGATAAAAGGGGAAGATATGGGGCAGGGTGGCACTGAAGAAGGGGAGCAATGGGAAGATAGGTGGCGAAGTGGCGCTGCCGAGCCGGGGGGTGGGGGGGCAATATTAACCGAGCTGCAGGCGAGATTTAGAGGCCGGGCTGAAACTTCCCCGCACTACAATTAGAGCATGGAACACACTTCTAATCAAAGCCCCACAACCTACAAATATGAATACTCGTGGGCTTGTAGGGATGGCAGTTTTGCCCATGGGTATGGGTGCCCGCGGGTACCCTACCCGAATACAATGGGCATGGGCAAGACTTGAAGAGGTTTTGTACCCATGGGTAATGGGTATCCATAGCCGCAAAATATATGGGTAGGGCATGGGTACGAAATTGCGCCCATGGGTAATCCAATGGATACCCACAAAAAATTAATAAATGAAAGTAAGTCCTATGACATGTGGTGTCAACATCCAACTCCCACAGCCCATACTCCCTAAACAGGCCATAGCTCATGTGCTCACACACGCTTTCTCGCCACTCCCCCTACATCATATATGTCTCCTTGAAAAGATGAAATCTTGAATTCTCGTCGTGGAAAACTCATGTCCATCTCTCGATCGAGCGATCCCCAATTCCCACAGCCATCTCCCACTACGTCGAGATTCCACCAACCGTTGCTCATACTCGCTTGATTCCTACAAGAGGCCACCCACCGGAGGAGGCTGCGTCGGTGCTATACTACTCGCTAATCATCACTTGAATTTTAGACTCATTTCTCTATTTTTTATAAATTTAAATACCATAGACTGTACCCATAGGATACACATTGGGTATAGGATACCCGATGGGTATGGGCATGGGTATCGATTTATACCCAATGGGTATTGTAGTGGGTGGGTATAGAAGGTTTCTATGGATATGGGTTTGGGCAGAAGGAGGTTGTACCCACCCGTACCCTACCCATTGCCTGTTGGGGAACGTAGCAGAAATTCAAAATTTTCCTACGTGTCACCAAGATCTATCTATGGAGAGACCAGCAACGAGTAGAAAGAGAATGCATCTACATACCCTTGTAGATCGCTAAGCGGAAGCGTTCAAGAGAACGGGGTTGAAGGAGTCGTACTCGTCGTGATCCAAATCACCGGACATCCTAGTGCCGAACGGACGGCACCTCCGCGTTCAACACACGTACAGCCCGGTGACGTCTCACATGCCTTGATCCAGCAAGGAGAGAGGGAGAGGTTGAGGAAGACTCCGTCCAGCAGCAGCACAACGGCGTGGTGGTGGTGGAGGAGCGTGGCAATCCCCCACTACCCACGTTCATGTGGGTCCCCCCATGCAGGTGGGCCCCACTCCGGAACCTTCTAGAACCTTCCCGGTACAATACCGAAAAATCCCGAACATTTTCTAGTGGCCAAAATAGGACTTCCCATATATAAATCTTTACCTCCGGACCATTCCGGAACTCCTCGTGACGTCCGGGATCTCATCCGGGACTCCGAACAACATTCGGTAACCACATACAAACTTCCTTTATAACCCTAGCGTCATCGAACCTTAAGTGTGTAGACCCTACGGGTTCGGGAGACATGCAGACATGACCGAGACGTTCTCCGGTCAATAACCAACAGCGGGATCTGGATACCCATGATGGCTCCCACATGTTCCACGATGATCTCATCGGATGAACCACGATGTCAAGGACTTAATCAATCCCGTATACAATTCCCTTTGTCTAGCGGTATTGTACTTGCCCGAGATTCGATCGTCGGTATCCTTATACCTTGTTCAATCTCGTTACCGGCAAGTCTCTTTACTCGTTCCGTAACACATCATCCCGTGATCAACTCCTTGGTCACATTGCGCATATGATGATGTCCTACCGAGTGGGCCCAGAGATACCTCTCCGTTTACACGGAGTGACAAATCCCAGTCTCGATCCGCATAAAACAATAGATACTTTCGGAGATACCTGTAGTGCACCTTTATAGTCACCCAGTTACGTTGTGACGTTTTATACACCCAAAGCACTCCTACGGTATCCAGGAGTTACACGCTCTCATGGTCGAAGGAAGAGATACTTGACATTGGCAAAGCTCTAGCAAATGAACTACACGATCTTTTGTGCTAGTCTTAGGATTGGGTCTTGTCCATCACATCATTCTCCTAATGATGTGATCCCGTTATCAACGACATCCAATGTCCATAGCCAGGAAACCATGACTATCTGTTGATCACAACGAGCTAGTCAACTAGAGGCTCACTAGGGACATATTGTGGTCTATGTATTCACACGTGTATTACGATTTCCGGATAATACAGTTATAGCATGAATAAAAGACAATTATCATGAACAAGGAAATATAATAATAACTAATTTATTATTGCCTCTAGGGCATATTTCCAACAGTCTCCCACTTGCACTAGAGTCAATAATCTAGCTCACATCAATATGTGATTAACACTCAAGGTCACATCCCCATGTGACTAACACCCAAAGAGTTTACTAGAGTCAATAATCTAGTTCACATTTACCATGTGATTAACACTCGATGAGTTCTGGGTTTGATCATGTTATGCTTGTGAGAGAGGTTATAGTCAACGGGTCTGAACCTTTTAGATCCGTGTGTGCTTTACAAATCTCTATGTCATCTCCTAGATGCAGCTACCACGCTCTATTTGGAGCTATTCCAAATACCTGTTCCACTTGGAGCTATTCTAAATTGTTGCTCCATCATACGTATCCGGTATCTCTACTCAGAGCTATCCGGATAGGTGTTAAGCTTGCATCGACGTAACCCTTTACGACGAACTCTTTTACCACCTCCATAATCGAGAAAATTCCTTAGTCCACTAGTTACTAAGGATAACTTTGACCGTTGTCCTGTGATCCATTCTTGGATCACTCTTGTACCCCTTGACTGACTCATGGCAAGGCACACTTCAGGTGCGGTACACAGCATAGCATACTGTAGAGAGCCTATGATAAAAGCATAGGGGACGACCTTCGTCCTTCCTCTTTCTTCTGCCGTGGTCGAGCTTTAAGTCTTAACTTCATACCTTACAACTCAGGAAAGAACTCCTTCTTTGACTGATCCATCTTGAACACCTTCAAGATTATGTCAAGGTACGTGCTCATTTAAAAGTATTATTAAGCATTTTGATCTATCTATAGATCTTGATGCTCAATGTTCAAGTAGCTTGATCCAGGTTTTCTATTGAAAACACCTTTCAAATAACCCTATATGCTTTCTAGAAATTCTACATCATTTCTGATCAACAATATGTCAAGAAGATATACTCATCAGAAATTCTATAGTGCTCCCACTCACTTCTTTGGAAATACAAGTTTCTCATAAACTTTGTACAAACCCAAAATCTTTGATCATCTCATCAAAGTGTACATTCCAACTCCGAGATGCTTACTCCAGTCCTTAGAAGGATCGCTGGAGCTAGCATACCTTTTAGCATCCTTAGGATTGACAAAACTTTTCTGATTGTATCACATACAACCTTTCCTTACAAAAACTGGTAAGGAAACTTGTCTTGACATCCATCTGCCAGATTTCATAAATGCAGCCAATGCTAACATGATTCCGACGGACTTTAAGCATCGCTACGGATGAGAAAATCTCATCGTAGTCAACTCCTTGAACTTGTGAAAAATTCTTCGCCACAAGTCGAGCTTCATGGACGGTGACATTACCGTCCACGTCCGTCTTCTTCTTAAAGATCCATTTATCTCAATGGCTTGACGATCATCGGGCAAGTCCACCAAAGTCCATGCTTTGTTCTGATACATGGATCCTATCTCGGACTTTATGGCTTCTAACCATTTGTCAGAATTTGGGCCCACCATTGCTTCTCCATAGCTCGTAGGTTCATTGTTGTCTAGCAACATGACCTTCAAGACAGGATTACTGTACCACTCTGAAGTAGTACGTATCCATGTCACCCTACAAGGTACGGTAGTGACTTGATCCGAAACTTCATGATCACTATCATAAGCTTCTACTTCAATTGGTGTAGGTGCCACAGGAACAACTTCCTGTGCCCTGCTACACACTTGTTGAAGTGATGGTTCAATAACCTCATCAAGTCTCCACCATCCTCCCACTCAACTCTTTCGAGAGAAATCTTTCCTCGAGAAAGGACCCGATTCAAGAAACAATCCATATTGCTTTCGGATCTGAATTAAGAGGTATACCCAACTATTTTGGGTGTCCTATGAAGATGCATTTTATCCGCTTTGGGTTCAAGCTTATCAATCCTGAAACTTTTTCACATAAGCATCGCAGCCCCAAACCTTTAAGAAACGACAACTTAGGTTTCTCTAAACCATAGTTCATATGGTGTCATCTCAACGGAATTACGTGGTGCCCTATTTAAAGTGAATGTGGTTGTCTCTATTGCCTAACCCATGAATGACAGTGGTAATTCGATAAGAGACATCATGGTACCCACCATATCCAATAGGGTGCAACTATGATGTTCGGACACACCATCACACTATGGTGTTCCAGGCGGTATTTATTGCGAAACAATTTCCACAATGTCTTAATTGTGTGCCAAAACTCGTAACTCAGATATTCATCTCTATGATCATATCATAGACATTTTATCCTCCTGTCACAATGATCTTCTACTTCACTCTGAAATTACTTGAACCATTCAATAATTCAGACTTGTGTTTCATCAAGTAAATATTCTCAACAACTACTCGAATCATCTGTGAAGTAAGAACATAACGATATCCACTACATGCCTCAGCACTTATTGGATTGCATACATCAAAATGTATTTCTTCCAACAAGTTGCTATCTTGTTCCATCTTACTGAAAATGAGGCTTTTCAGTCATCTTGCCCATGTGGTATGATTTGCATATCTCAAGTGATTCAAAATCAAGTGAGTCCGAACGATCCATTTGCATGGAGTTTCTTCATGCATATACACCAATAGACATGGTTCGCATGTCTCAAACTTTTCAAAAACGAGTGAGTCCAAAGATCCATCAACATGGAGCTTCTTCATGCGTTTTATACCATTATGACTTACATGGCAGTGCCACAAGTAAGTGGTACTATCATTACTATCTTATATCTTTTGGCATGAAAATGTGTATCAATACGACCGAGATTCAATAAACCATTCCTTTAGGTGCAAGACCATTGAAGGTATTATTCAAAAATAGAGTAACCATTATTCTCCTTAAATGAATAACCGTATTGCGATAGACATAATCCAATCATGTCTATGCTCAACGCAAACACCAATCTCGGTGGTAGAGGGAGCGTGCGATGCTTGATCATATCAACCTTGGAAACACTTCCAACATATATCGTCAGCTCACCTTTAGCTAGTCTCCGTTTATTCCGTAGCTTTTATTTCGAGTTACTAACACTTAGCAACCGAACCGGTATCCAATACCCTGGTGCTACTAGGAGTACTAGTAAAGTACACATTAACATAATGTATATCCAATATACTTCTATCGACCTTGCCAGCCTTCTCATCTACCAAGTATCTAGGGTAATGCTGCTCCAGTGGTTGTTCCCCTTATTACAGAAGCACTTAGTCTCGGGTTTGGGTTCAACCTTGGGTTTCTTCACTAGAGCAGCAGCTGAATCGCCGTTTCATGAAGTATCCCTTTGTTCCCTTGCCCTTCTTGAAACTAGTGGTTTCACCAACCATCAACAATTGATGCTCCTTCTTGATTTCTACTTTCGCGGTGTCAAACATCATGAATATTTCAAGGATCATCATATCTATCCCTGATATGTTATAGTTAATCACGAAGCTCTAGCAGCTTGGTGGCAATGACTTTGGGGAAACATCACTATCTCATCTGGAGGATCAACTCCCACTCGATTCAAGTGATTGTTGTGCTCAGACAATCTGAGCACAAGCTCAACGATTGAGCTTTTCTCCCTTAGTTTGCAGGCTAAGAAAATCGTCGGAGGTCTTATACCTCTTGACGTGGGCACGAGCCTGAAATCCCAATTTCAGCCCTCGAAACATCTCATATGTTCCGCGACGTTTCGAAAACGTCTTTGGTGCCTCTACTTAAACCATTTAATTGAACTATCACGTAGTTATCAAAACGTGTATGTCCGATGTTCGCAACATCGACAAACGACGTTGGGGTTCAGCACACTGAGCGGTGCATTAAGGACATAAGCTTTCTACTGATCGCATAATCGCTACTATCAACTTTCAACTATATTTTCTCTAGGAACATAACTAAACAGTAGAACTAAAGCGCGAGCTACGACATAATTTGCAAAGAGTCTTTTGACTATGTTCAAGATAATTAAGTTCATCTTATGAACTCCCACTTAGATAGACATCCCTCTGGTCATCTAAGTGATTACATGATCCGAGTCAACTAGGCCGTGTCCGATCATCACGTGAGACGGACTAGCCAACATCGGTGAACATCTTCATGTTGATCGTATCTACTATACGACTCATGCTCGACCTTTCGGTCTCCGTGTTCCGAGGCCATGTCTGTACATGCTAGGCTCGTCAAGTTAACCCTAAGTGTTTTCGCGTGTGTAAATCTGTCTTCCACCCGTTGTATGTGAACGTAAGAATCCATCACACCCGATCATCACGTGGTGCTTAGAAGCGACGAACTGTAGCAACGGTGCACAGTTAGGGGAGAACACTTCTTGAAATTTGTGTAAGGGATCATCTTATTTACTACCGTTGTCCTAAGTAAACAAGATGCATAAACATAATAAACATCACATGCAATTATATAGTAGTGACATGATATGGCCAATATCATATAGCTCCATTGATCTCCATCTTCGGGGCTCCATGATCATCATCGTTACCGGCATGACACCATGATCTCCATCATCATGATCTCCATCATCGTGTCTCGATGAAGTCGTCTCGCCAACTTATTACTTCTACTACTATGGCTACCGGTTAGCAATAAAGTAAAGTAATTACATGGCGTTGTTCAATGACACACAGGTCATACAATAAATAAAGACAACTCCTAAGGCTCCTGCCGGTTGTCATACTCATCGACATGCAAGTCGTGAATCCTATTACAAGAACATGATCAATCTCGTACATCACATATCATTCATCACATTCTTGTTGGCCATATCACGTCACATAGCATACCCTGCAAAAACAAGTTAGACGTCCTCTAATTGTTGTTGCATGTTTTACGTGGCTGCTATGGGTTTCTAGCAAGAACGTTTCTTACCTACGCAACACCACAACGTGATATGCCAATTGCTATTTACCCTTCATAAGGACCCTTTTCATTGAATCCGTTCCGACTAAAGTGGGAGAGACTGGCACCCGCTAGCCACCTTATGCACCAAGTGCATGTCAATCGGTGGAACCTGTCTCACGTAAGAGTACGTGTAAGGTCGGTCCGGGCCGCTTCATCCCACAATACCGTCGAAACAAGATTGGACTAGTAACGGTAAGCATATTGAACAAAATCAACGCCCACAACTACTTTGTGTTCTACTCGTGCAAAGAATCTACGCAATAGACCTAGCTCTGATACCACTGTTGGGGAACGTAGCAGAAATTCAAAATTTTCCTACATGTCACCAAGATCTATCTATGGAGAGACCAGCAACGAGTAGAAAGAGAATGCATCTACATACCCTTGTAGATCGCTAAGCGGAAGCGTTCAAGAGAACGGGGTTGAAGGAGTCGTACTCGTCGTGATCCAAATCACCGGAGATCCTAGTGCCGAACGGACGGCACCTCCGCATTCAACACACGTACAACCCGGTGACGTCTCCCATGCCTTGATCCAGCAAGGAGAGAGGGAGAGGTTGAGGAAGACTCCGTCCAGCAGCAGCACAACGGCGTGGTGGTGGTGGAGGAGCGTGGCAATCCTGCAGGGCTTCGCGAAGCACCGCGAGAGAGGAGGAGCACTTGGGAGAGGGAGGGCTGCGCCAGGGGCAAGGGTGAAGCTCCCATGCGCCTCCCCACTATATATAGGGGTGGAGGGGGCTGGTTTCTTTCCCTCCAAGTCCATTGGGGCGTTGGCAAAGGTGGGAGGAAAGAAATCCCATCATTTCCTTCCCCACCGATTGCTATCCCCCCTTTTTAGGGATCTTGATCTTATCCCTTTGGGATATGATCTTATTCCTTCTAAGGGGGGATCTTGGTGCGCCTTGACCAGGGGTGTGGGGCCTTTCCCCCACAACCCACGTTCATGTGGGTCCCCCCATGCAGGTGGGCCCCACTCCGGAACCTTCTAGAACCTTCCCGGTACAATACCGAAAAATCCCGAACATTTTCCAGTGGCCAAAATAGGACTTCCCATATATAAATCTTTACCTCCGGACCATTCCGGAACTCCTCGTGACGTCCGGGATCTCATCCGGGACTCCGAACAACATTCGGTAACCACATACAAACTTCCTTTATAACCCTAGCGTCATCGAACCTTAAGTGTGTAGACCCTACGGGTTCGGGAGACATGCAGACATGACCGAGACGTTCTCCGGTCAATAACCAACAGTGGGATCTGGATACCCATGATGGCTCCCACATGTTCCACGATGATCTCATCGGATGAACCACGATGTCAAGGACTTAATCAATCCCGTATACAATTCCCTTTGTCTAGCGGTATTGTACTTGCCCGAGATTCGATCGTCGGTATCCTTATACCTTGTTCAATCTCGTTACCAGCAAGTCTCTTTACTCGTTCCGTAACACATCATCCCGTGATCAACTCCTTGGTCACATTGCGCATATGATGATGTCCTACCGAGTGGGCCCAGAGATACCTCTCCGTTTACACGGAGTGACAAATCCCAGTCTCGATCCGCATAAAACAATAGATACTTTCGGAGATACCTGTAGTGCACCTTTATAGTCACCCAGTTACGTTGTGACGTTTGATACACCCAAAGCACTCCTACGGTATCCAGGAGTTACACGCTCTCATGGTCGAAGGAAGAGATACTTGACATTGGCAAAGCTCTAGCAAATGAACTACACGATCTTTTGTGCTAGTCTTAGGATTGGGTCTTGTCCATCACATCATTCTCCTAATGATGTGATCCCGTTATCAACGACATCCAATGTCCATAGCCAGGAAACCATGACTATCTGTTGATCACAATGAGCTAGTCAACTAGAGGCTCACTAGGGACATATTGTGGTCTATGTATTCACACGTGTATTACGATTTCCGGATAATACAGTTATAGCATGAATAAAAGACAATTATCATGAAGAAGGAAATATAATAATAACTAATTTATTATTGCCTCTAGGGCATATTTCCAACATTGCCATCCCTGGCTCGATTTAGACTGGTCTTCATAAATTATTATGCAAGCTGGGGGGCATGATGACTGCTATACCACCCAATTCGACCCCGACCGCACGATCAACACGAGCCCGACCTAGAGCTGCTCTTGAGGGCATCTCTAACACAAACCCGCAAATTTTCTCCGGCATCCATCCATGTATAGAGGGACTAGTCTGCGGACACTGATGCGGGAGCCAACCATCCAATGCTATCCTGTATATGTCTATCAGTAAAGGCTAATCTGAAACTCAAATAAAGTCCCATCCATATGCGCGTTGGATCATACGTGCATCGGATCACAGCAGTGCCGGAGCACATGCCCGATCACATCCAAAAAGAGGCAAGTATGATGTTGTTTTTACATGCTTGATCGCAAAAGAATATCAGACTGGCAATCTGTGCAGAAAAATAGATTTTTTGCCCTACCGAACCGATAGTTCGAGCTTCCGAGCTTCCACGCTCAAGGTGCGGTTGCAGCTGCGTAGGCAGCCTCCGCTTCCTCCTCCTCTGCCGCCTCCATCACCTCCTTGTCCGCTGCCTCCAACTCATCTTTCCGCCGCTCCAACATCTTGTAGCGGACGGCATCCCATGGTGGTATGTGTACGGTGGGTGAAACCGTCGGCGCACTGCGTCCTAGGCCACGACCTCCACCTCGTCAGCAACCAGCACGTCCGCCGACGGCCTGCTTCTTGAGCATCTCCTCCTTTGTGGCTTTTGCTTGGATGCGCTGCCGAGTTGATCTTCCGGACGAGCGTGATGCTTGGATCCTCCAGCACCTCCACCGCGTCCTACATCACCGGCAAGCGAGAGCGAAGAAGAGAGTGGGAGAAAAGGACAAAAAAATAGGTGAAGAGCGGCAGGATGGAAGAAGAGAGTGTGGATTTTACCGCGTTAACATGCAGCTACAAAAGCGCGGGCTCCGTGTGCCATTTGCGTGGGTTGAGGGTTGTTGGGGAACGTAGTAATTTCAAAAAAAATCCTACGCACATGCAAGATCATGGTGAAGCATAGCAACGAGAGGGGAGAGTGTTGTCCACGTACCCTCGTAGACCGATAGCGGAAGCGTTAGCATAACACGGTTGATGTAGTCGTACGTCTTCACGATCCGACCGATCAAGTACCGAACGCACGGCACCTCCGAGTTCAGCACACGTTCAGCTCGATGACGTCCCTCGAACTCCGATCCAGCCGAGCTTTGATGGAGAGTTCCGCCAGCACGACGGCGTGGTGACGATGCTGATGTTCTACCGACGCAGGGCTTCGCCTAAGCACCGCTACGATATTATCGAGGTGGATTATGGTGAAGGGGGGCACCGCACACAGCGTAGAGATCAAGAGATCAATTGTTGTTGTTTATGGGGTGTCCCCCTGCCCCCGTATATAAAGGAGCAAGGGGGGAGGCAGCCGGCCTAGGAGGAGGGCGCGCCAAGGGAGGAGTCCTACTCCCACCGGGAGTAGGACTCCTCCTTCCCTTGTTGGAGTAGGAGAGAAGGAAAGAGGGGGAGAGGAGGAAGGAAAAGGGGGCTGCACCCCTTGTCCAATTCGGACTAGAGGGGGGCTGTGCGCCTCCTTCCTTTTGACCTCTCTCCTCTATTCCCGTATGACCCAATAAGGCCCATATACTCCCCGGCGAATTCCTGTAACTCTCCGGTACTCCGAAAAATACCCGAATCACTCGGAACCTTTCCGAAGTCCGAATATAGTCGTCCAATATATCGATCTTTACGTCTCGACCATTTCGAGACTCCTCGTCATGTTCCCGATCTCATCCCGGACTCCGAACTCCTTCGGTACATCAAAACTCATAAACTCATAATATAATTGTCATCGAAACCTTAAGCGTGCGGACCCTACGGGTTCGAGAACTATGTAGACATGACCGGGACACGTTTCCGGTCAATAACCAATAACGGAACCTGGATGCTCATATTGGCTCCTACATATTCTATGAAGATCTTTATCGGTCAAACCGCATAACAACATACGTTGTTCCCTTTGTCATCGGTATGTTACTTGCCCGAGATTCGATCGTCGGTATCTCAATACCTAGTTCAATCTCGTTACCGGCAAGTCTCTTTAATCGTCCATAATACATCATCCCGCAACTAACTCATTAGTTGCAATGCTTGCAAGGCTTAAGTGATGTGCATTACCAAGTGGGCCCAGAGATACCTCTCTGACAATCGGAGTGACAAATCCTAATCTTGAAATACGCCAACCCAACAAGTACCTTCAGAGACACCCGTAGAGCACCTTTATAATCACCCAGTTACGTTGTGACATTTGGTAGCACACAAAGTGTTCCTCCGGTAAACGAGAGTTGCATAATCTCATAGTCATAGGAACATGTATAAGTCATGAAGAAAGCAATAGCAACATACTAAACGATCAAGTGCTAAGCTAACGAAATGGGTCAAGTCAATCACATCATTCTCCTAATGATGTGATCCCGTTAATCAAATGACAACTCATGTCTATGTTTAGGAAACATAACCATCTTCGATTAACGAGCTAGTCAAGTAGAGGCATACTAGTGACACTTTGTTTGTCTATGTATTCAAACATGTATTATGTTTCCGGTTAATACAATTCTAGCATGAATAATAAACATTTATCATGATATAAGGAAATAAATAATAGCTTTATTATTGCCTCTAGGGCATATTTCCTTCAGTCTCCCACTTGCACTAGAGTCAATAATCTAGTTCACATCGCCATGTGATTTAACATCAATAGTTCACATCTTTATGTGGTTAACACTCATAGTTCACATCGACATGTGACCAACACCCAAAGGGTTTAATAGGGTCACTAATCTAGTTCACATAGCTATGTGATTAACACCCAAAGAGTACTAAGGTATGATCATGTTTTGCTTGTGAGAGAAGTTTAGTCAACGGGTCTGTCATATTCAGAGCCTTATGTATTTTGCAAATATTCTATGTCTACAATGCTCTGCACGGAGCTACTCTAGCTAATTGCTCCCACTTTCAATATATATCCAGATTAAGACTTAGAGTCATCTGGATCAGTGCCAAAACTTGTATCGACATAACCCTTTACGACGAACCTTTTGTCACCCCCATAATCGAGAAACATATCCTTATCCCACTAAGGATAATTTTGACCAATGTCCAGTGATCTACTCCTAGATCACTATTGTACTCCCTTGCCAAACGAGGGCAGAGTATACAATAGGTCTGGTCCATAGCATGGCATACTTTTATAGAACCTATGACTGATGAATAGGGAATGACTTTCATTCTCTTTCTATTTTCTGTCGTGGTCGGGATTTGAGTCTTACTCAATTTCATACCTTTGCAATACATGCAAGAACTATTTCTTTGACTGTTCCATTTTGAACTACTTCAAAATCTTGTCAAGGTATGTACTCACTGAAAATCTTATCAAGCGTGTTGATCTATCTCAATAGATCTTGATGCTCAATATGTAAGTAGCTTTTACTGAGGTCTTTCTTTGAAAAACTCCTTCAAAACACTCCTTTATGCTTTGCAGAATAATTCTACATTATTTCCGATAAAAAATATGTCATTCACATATATTTATCAGAAATGTTGTAGTGCTCCCACTCATTTTCTTGTAAATACAGGCTTCACCGCAAGTCTGTATAAAACTATATGCTTTGATCAACTTATCAAAGCGTATATTCCAACTCCGAGATGCTTGCACCAGTCCATAGATGGATCACTGGAGCTTGCACATTATGTTAGCACCTTTAGGGTTGACAAAACATTCTGGTTGCATCATATACAACTCTTCTTTAAGAAAACCATTAAGGAATGCAGTTTTGACATCCATTTGCCAGATTTCATAAAATGTGGCAATTGCTAACATGATTCGGACAGACTTAAGCATCGCTATAGTTGAGAAAATCTCATTGTAGTCAACACTTTGAACTTGTCAAAAGAATTTTTGCGACAAGTCAAGATTTGTAGATAGTAACACTACTATCAGCATCTGTCTTCCTCTTGAAGATCCATTTATAAAATATGGCTTGCCGATCATCGGGCAACTCCACCAAAGTCCACACTGTGTTCTCATACATGGATCCCATCTCAGATTTCATGGCCTCAAGCCATTTCGCGGATTCTGGGCTCATCATCGCTTCCTCATATTTCGTAGGTTCATCATGGTCTAGTAACATGACTTCCCGAACAGGATTACCATACCACTCTGGTGCGGACTGTACTTTGGAAGACCAACGAGGTTTTGTAGTAACTTAATCTGAAGTTTCATGATCATCATCATTAGCTTCCTCACTAATTGGTGTAGGAATCACTGGAACTGATTTATGTGATGAACTACTTTCCAATTCGGGAGAAGGTACAAATAACCTTATCAAGCTCTACTTTCTTCCCACTCACTTCTTTCGAAAGAAACTCCTTCTCTAGAAAGGATCCATTTTAACAACGAATATCTTGCCTTCGGATCTGTGATAGAAGGTGTACCCAACAATTTCCTTTGGGTATTCTATGAAGACGCACTTCTCCGATTTGGGTTCGAGCTTATCAGGTTGAAACTTTTTCACATAAGCATCGCAGCCCCAAACTTTAAGAAACGAAAACTTTAGTTTCTTGCCAAACCACAGTTCATAAGGCGTCGTCTCAAATGCATAACCCCAAAATGATAGTGATAAATCGGTAAGAGACATCATTGATCGCACCATATCAAATAAAGTGCGGTTATGACATTCGGACACACCCTTACGTTGTGGTGTTCTAGGTGGCATGAGTTTGTGAAACTATTCCACATTATTTTAACTGAAGGCCAAACTCGTAACTCAAATATTTCCTCCATGATCAGATGTAGAAACTTTATTTTCTTGTTACGATGATTCTCCACTTCACTTTGAAATTCTTTGAACTTTTCAAATGTTTCAGACTTGTGTTTCATTAAGTAGATATACCCATATCTGCTCAAATCATCTGTGAAGGTTTAGAAAATAACGATACATGCCACGAGCATCAACACTCATTGGATCGCATACATCGGTATGTATTATTTCCACCAAGTCAGTAGCTCGTATCATTGTTCCGGGGAACGGAGTTTTAGTCATCTTGCCCAAAAGGCACGGTTCGCAAACATCAAATGATTCATAACCAAGTGATTCCGAAAATCCATCTTTATGGAGTTTCTTCATGCGCTTTACACCGATATGACCCAAACGGCAGTGCCACAAATAAGTTGCACTATCATTATCAACTTTGCATCTTTTGGCATCAATATTATGAATATGTGTATTACTACGATCGAGATCCAACAAACTATTTTTGTTGGGTGTATGACCATCGAAGGTTTTATTCATGTAAACAGAACAACAATTATTCTTTGACTTTAAATGAATAACCGTATCGCAATAAACATGATCAAATCATATTCATGCTCAATGCAAATGCCAAATAACATTTATTTAGGTTTAACACTAATCCCGAAAGTATAGGGAGTGTGCGATGATGATCATATCAATCTTGGAACCACTTCCAATACACATCGTCACTTCACCCTCAACTAGTCTCTATTTATTCTGTAACTCCTGTTTCGAGTCACTAATTTTTAGCAACCGAACAAGTATCAAATACTCAGGGGCTACTATAAACACTAGTAAGGTACACATCAATAACCTGTATATCAAATATACCCTTGTTCACTCTGCCATCCTTCTTATCCACCAAATATTCAGGGTATTTCCGTTTCCAGTGACCATTTCCTTTGCAGTGTAAGCACTCAGTTTCAGGCTTTGGTTCAGCTTTGGACTTCTTCGTGGGAGTGACAACTTGCTTGTCATTCTACTTGAAGTTCCCTTTCTTTCCCTTTGCCCTTTTTCTTGAAACTAGTGATCTTGTCAACCATCAACACTTGATGCTCTTTCTTGATTTCTACCTTCGTCGATTTCAACATCACGAAGAGCTCGGCAATCGTTTTCGTCATCCCTTGCATACTATAGTTCATCACAAAGTTATACTAACTTGGTGATGGTGACTAGAGAACTCTGTCAATCATTATCTTATCTGGAAGATTAACTCCCACTTGATTCAAGCGATTGTAGTACCCAGACAATCTGAGCACACGCTCACTAGTTGAGCGATTCTCCTCCATATTTTAGCCATAGAACTTGTTGGAGACTTCATATCTCTCAACTTGGGTATTTGCTTGAAATATTAACTTCAACTCCTGGAACATCTCATATGGTCCATGACCTTCAAAACGTCTTTGAAGTTCCGATTCTAAGCCCTTAAGCATGTGCACTAAACTATCAAGTAGTCATCATATTGAGCTAGCCAAACGTTCATAACGCCTGCATCTGCTCCTGCAATAGGTCTGTCACCTAGCAGTGCATTAAGGACATAAATCTTCTATGCAGCAATGAGGATAAACCTCAGATCACGGACCAAGTCCGCATCATTGCTACTAATATTTTTCAACTTAATTTTCTCTAGGAACAAATATAAAAACATAATAAAGCAAAAAACATAGGGAAGCAACAATGCGAGCTATTGATCTACAACATAAGTTGCAAAATACTACCAGGACTAAGTTCATGATAAATTAAATTTCAATTAATCATATTACTTAAGAACTCCCACTTAGATAGACATCCCTCTAATCATCTAAGTGATCACATGATCCAAATCAACTAAACCATAACCGATCATCACGTGAAATGGAGTAGTTTTCAATGATTCACGCTCGACCTTTCGGTCTCAGTGTTCTGAGGCCATATCTGCATATGCTAGGCTCGTCAAGTTTAACCTGAGTATTCTGCGTGTGCAAAACTGGCTTGCACCCGTTGTAGATGGACGTAGAGCCTATCACACCCGATCATCACGTGGTGTCTGGGCACGACGAACTTTGGCAACGGTGCATACTCAGGGAGAACACTTTTTTCTTGGAATTCAGTGAGAGATCATCTTATAATGCTACCGTCAATCAAAGCAAGATAAGATGCATAAAGGATAAACATCACATGCAATCAATATAAGTGATATTGTATGGCCATCATCATCTTGTGCTTGTGATCTCCATCTCCGAAGCACCGTCATGATCACCATCGTCACCGGCGCGACACCTTGATCTTCATCGTAGCATCGTTGTCGTTTCGCCACCTATTGCTTCTATGACTATCGCTACCGCTTAGTGATAAAGTAAAGCAATTACAGGGCGATTGCATTGCATACAATAAAGCGACAACCATATGGCTCCTGTCAGTTGCCGATAACTCGGTTACAAAACATGATCATCCCATATAATAAAATATAGAATCACGTCTTGACCATATCACATCACAACATGCCCTGCAAAAACAAGTTAGACATCTTCTACTTTGCTGTTGCAAGTTTTACGTGGCTGCTACGGGCTGAGCAAGAACCGTTCTTACCTACGCATCAAAATCACAATGATAGTTCATCAAAGATAGTGATGTTTTAACCTTCTCAAGGACCGGGCGTAGCCACACTCGGTTCAACTAAAGTTGGAGAAACTAACACCCGCCAGCCACCTGTGTGCAAAGCACGTTGGTAGAACTAGTCTCGCCTAAGCGTACACGTAATGTCGGTCCGAGCCGCTTCATCCAACAATACCGCCGAACCAAAGTATGACATGCTGGTAAGCAGTATGACTTGTATCGTTCAGAACTCACTTGTGTTCTACTCGTGCATATAACATCAACACATAAAACCTGACTCTGATACCACTGTTGGGGAACGTAGTAATTTCAAAAAAATTCCTACGCACAGGCAAGATTATGGTGATGCATAGCAACGAGAGGGGAGAGTGTTGTCCACGTACCCTCGTAGACCGATAGTGGAAGCGTTAGCACAACGCGGTTGATGTAGTCGTACGTCTTCACGATCCGACCGATCAAGTATCGAACGCACGACACCTCCAAGTTCAGCACACGTTCAGCTCGATGACGTCCCTCGAACTCCGATCCAGCCGAGCATTGAGGGGGAGTTCCGTCAGCACGACGGCATGGTGACGATGATGATGTTCTACTGACGCAGGGATTCGCCTAAGCACCGCTACGATATTATCGAGGTGGATTATGGTGAAGGGGGGCACCGCACACGGCTAAGAGATCAAGAGATCAATTGTTGTTGTTTATGGGGTGTCCCCCTGCCCCCGTATATAAAGGAGCAAGGGGGGAGGCGGCTGGCCTAGGAGGAGGGCGCGCCAAGGGGGGAGTCCTACTCCCATCGGGAGTAGGACTCCTCCTTCCCTTGTTGGAGTAGGAGAGAAGGAAAGAGGGGGAGAGGAGGAAGGAAAAGGGGGCTGCACCCCTTGTCCAATTCGGACCAGAGGGGGGCTGTGCGCCTCCTTCCTTTCGACCTCTCTCCTCTATTCCCGTATGACCCAATAAGGCCCATATACTCCCCGACGAATTCCTGTAACTCTCCGGTACTCCCAAAAATACCCGAATCACTCGGAACCTTTCCGAAGTCCGAATATAGTCGTCCAATATATCGATCTTTACATCTCGACCATTTCGAGACTCCTCGTCATATCCCGGATGTCATACGGGACTTCGAACTCCTTTGGTACATCAAAACTCATAAACTCATAATATAATTGTCATCGAAACCTTAAGCGTGCGGACCCTATGGGTTCGAGAACTATGTAGACATGACCGAGACACGTTTCCGGTCAATAACCAATAGCGGAACCTGGATGCTCATATTGGCTCCTACATATTCTATGAAGATCTTTATCGGTCAAACCGCATAACAACATACGTTGTTCCCTTTGTCATCGGTATGTTACTTGCCCAAGATTCGATCGTCGGTATCTCAATACCTAGTTCAATCTCGTTACCAGCAAGTCTCTTTGCTTGTTCCGGAATACATCATCCCGCAACTAACTCATTAGTTGCAATGCTTGCAAGGCTTAAGTGATGTGCATTACCGAGTGGGCCTAGAGATACCTCTCTGACAATCGGAGTGACAAATCCTAATCTTCAAATACGCCAACCCAACAAGTACCTTCGGAGACACCTGTAGAGCACCTTTATAATCACCCAGTTACGTTGTGACGTTTGGTAGCACATAAAGTGTTCCTCCGGTAAACGAGAGTTGCATAATCTCATAGTCATAGGAACATGTATAAGTCATGAAGAAAGCAATAGCAACATACTAAACGATCAAGTGCTAAGCTAACGAAATGGGTCAAGTCAATCACATCATTCTCCTAATGATGTGATCCCTTAATCAAATGACAGCTCATGTCTATGTTTAGGAAACATAACCATCTTCGATTAACGAGCTAGTCAAGTAGAGGCATACTAGTGACACTTTGTTTGTCTATGTATTCACACATTTATTATGTTTCCAGTTAATACAATTCTAGCATGAATAATAAACATTTATCATGATATAAGGAAATAAATAATAACTTTATTATTGCCTCTAGGGCATATTTCCTTCAAGGGTGTCAGAGTCCTACGTGTTTGCTGTCCGAACTACCGCAAAATGCCCCCACATTTGGTTCCATTTTGCCTGAAAAACGTGATTCGGATCACTTGACGGACTGATACATGCCCGTGTTGGATGGCACAACACGTCCGGACCGCGCGATCCAGATGTATGCGGACGGGTCGGCGTTAGAGATGCCCTTAGTTATCTTCACGTATTTTTCCTCACTCCTCATCGCTCCTAGGTTTTTGTAAGCCCTTTAACTTATAGATCTGATGGGATGCCATGCCCACCGCTTACCCCATCTATCTCCCCCTCATTGCGAGATCTAGCCTCCACTGGAATAGACTTGGGTGGCTACAAAAATCCGTAGTGACATCGACTAGTTTGGTTAAAGCACGCCTACACCCGAGCCTAGTGTTAGAGCATCTGTAGCAGACCCCGTATAATGCCCCGACCCGCAAAATAACCGCCAAAATGGATCTGTGTGTAAAATGCTGCCCGATCAGACAATGTAAACGCGTCGGACCCGTAAATTTTTTTGAGGGGCATGGTAAAATCCCATCTCCAACCCGCGAAAACGCAGGTCCCACTCGACCCGACGGCGCCCCATATCCCAGAAAATCGGTTGGGGGAGGGACATTTTAGCCCCCGCCCTTTCCCCACCCCCTTTCGCCGCTGCCCGCCATTGGTTGTGCCCATCCACCGCCAGCGATTCCGGCCAAATCTGTGGGCAGAATCGCGCTGCGGGGGCGTCCCTCCCCTGTTCGACCTAGCCACTTCACCGGCTCCCCACATCCATCGATCCGAGCCGCCCCTAGTCGTCGTCGACGCCCCGGGATCCACTGCCGAAGAGCCACCACCCCGAGCCGCCAATGAGTACTTGTGCTTGTGCTTTGGGATGCGGTATGCATAGTTGGTTAATGCGGCATTCACATTTGTGAATTTAGATGGAATTGATCCCATGAAAGGAGTTTTTTCTCGAGGATTCATCCGATTCGGATGACTCGGATGTTGAGACACTGCTTGTGAACTATCGGCAACAGACGTTGGTGATGGCCCTCGCCGCGAAGGAGCACGAAGATGAGAACCGAAAGAGACGACGAGGATCGACCATGGACCGTCTTTGCATTCCTTGAAATCGCCATCTTGGGAACGAGATGTTGATGCAAGACTACTTCGCAGACAATCCAACATATCCGCCGCACCTCTTCCGGAGAAGGTACCGAATGCGCTGATCCGTCTTTGTAAAAAATAGTGCAAGCTTGAGAGGCCAATTGTCGGTATTTTACTCAAAGAAGAAATGATGCGGGCTTGAAGGGGTTTAGTGCATATCAAAAAATCTCGGCAGCTATGCAGGTAATTGCATACACCATTCCAGCTGACTATGTCGATGAGTACCTTCGCATTCGTGAAGATACTACAATTGAGTCAGTGCGTAGGTTCGCCAAAGTGATCATCCGTGTCTTTGGTTCTGAATATCTTCGGGCACCCAACGAGGAAGACACAAAAAATGATGGCATCAAGTGTGAGAGGAGGTTGGCCTGGCATGCTAGCAAGCATTGATTGTATGCATTGGACTTGGAAAAACTGCCCGAAGGCATGACAGGGAATGTATTGTGGCAAGTCTCATGATGCAACAATTGTGCTAGAGGCCGTAGCATCCGAGGATTTATGGATTTGACATTGTTTTTTGCTATGCCGGGTACTCTCAATGATATCAATCTGTTGCAACGGTCTCATTTGTTTGCTAGGCTTGCTAGTGGTGATGCTCCTGCTTGCAACTACACTATCAATGGGCATAAATACATAAAGAGGTACTATCTTGCAGATGGTAACTACCCTTCTTGGTGCACATTTTTTAAGAGCATCAAAGACCCCCAAACTAGGAAACAATGTGTATTTGCAAGGGTACAAGAGGCAGCCTGAAAAGACACTGAAAGAGCATTCGGGATTTTGCAATCTAGGTTTGCCATTGTTCGTGGTCCTGCTCATTTTTGGGACAAGCGATCCTTGAAAAATATCATGACATGCTGTGTTATTCTTCACAATATGATTCTCGAAGATGAGAGATGTATGAACTTGGAGTTCTCCTACAACAATGTGGGTAGCCGTGTCAAACTAGCGAGAGACCCTAACCGCATTAGAGCATTTTTTCAGACCTACAGGAAGATTGAAAATGCAAAGACCCACTTTCAGCTTCAGGAGGATCTCATTGAGCACCATTTGCAAAGGGCTGGGCAGTAATACATTCCATTTTTCCATTCGTTTCATTTAATTCATGTTGTGATTTGTATTCGGGACAAGTTTTGTATTGAATTATTTAGTTTCTTCGGTGATTTCAATAATTATTGTAATTTGGATGATTGTTGTATTGTAATATTGACAATTTTTCCTTATATTAAGTTAGTAATTCTCAATATGTGGCTTGATATGCGGGCCGGCGTGGGCGCTGGCAGAGCAGACACCGCATAGCGGAACTGTGAAACGGAATATCTGCGAATATTCCATATTGCAGTTCCGCTATGCATGGTCTGTTCGGTCGGTGCCCGCGCCGGCCCGCAAAACCGTTTTTCCGTGAACTGTAAACGAGTTTTACGGGTTGGCGACCGCTAGAGATGCTCTTACTCGCGTAATCTGTCCATGCAAACATTTTTCTTCTTCTTGCTAAAACTGAAGTGCACTCTAGGCCCTCAAAATATTATAGGGGTCTCGCATAGGTCCTCGTACTATGAAAATCGTTATCCAGCTCTTCGAAGTGCAGTAAGTGTGTCATACAGGTCCAACATCTGCTTGACAGCATCCGACTAGCCAGCAGGCGCCGTTGACCGTGACATGTCGGATAGGGGGGCCATAGGGCAACGGAATTTGTGAACAGTGCACCAGTGAATAGTTTTCCATACACGATAAACAATGCGCCAGTGAACAGTCACCGGTGCACCGGCTCAAGTCTTTTATCGTTCATGAACATTTCCAAATTTATTGTTTGTGAATATATTTTCTAAATCGTGAACAAATATTTTTCAAATTTATCATTCACGAACATTTTGTTAAAGTCACAAATCACAAATATTTTTTAATTTATTGCTTGCGAACATTTTTTTAAGTGGCAAATCACAAATATAATTTTAAAATATTCACGACATTAAAAAAATGTCCACCAATCACAAATATTTTTAAAATTAATCGTTTGCGAAAATTTTCAAATTTTAAAGTCACGAATCGCAAATATTTTTCAGTTTATCGCTCGCGAACATTTTTTTAAAGTCGTGTATCACAAATACATCTTTAAAAATATTCATGACTTTAAAAAATGTTCACGAATAGTAAATAATTTTAAAACTAATCGTTTGTGAAAATTATCAAACTTATCATTTGCAAATATTTAAATTTTTTGTTCACGGACATTTTGTTTCTAGTCACGAATCACAATTTTTTTAATAAATACTTTTGAATTTTTCATTCACGAATAATTTTTTAAAGTCATGAATCACAAATATATATTTTTAAATATTCAAAACTTTTAGAAAATGTTCCCCGATCACAAATATTTTTCAAAGTTTTCGTTCACGGACATTTTTTTAAAGTCATGAATCACATATATTTTTAAAGTCGTGAACTGATATTTTTTTAAAAATATTTTTCAATTTTATCATCCACGAACATATCAAGTTTATTGTTCGCGAACATTTTTTTTAAGTTGTGAACAAATATTTTTCAAATTTATCATTCTTGAGCGGTACAATAGTGTGCTGCGGGATTTTTTTGACCGTGTTTGCTATTTTTTAAGATTTACTGTTCACCAGTGCACTATTCATCGCGTACGATAACTGTTTGCCGGTGCATTGTCCACCAACGTCTGTTATCCTACTGGCGCTGTCCGACGTGTCATGGTCAATGGTGTCAGATGGCCAGTCAGATGGGTCAGGTAGATGTTAGACCTAAATGACACACTTACTGCACTTCAAGGATCTGAATGATGATTAGTTTGAAGACTTACGTGATACTCCTAAAATAGTTTGAGGACCTACAGTGCATTTCACTCCTGAAACAAATCCATCTAGCTGTGGCCTGACTAACCTGATCCGTGCGTGCAATTTTCCATTGCTGAATCCATTCATCCAGTTGTATATTTGGTTGCTGTTGACTAGCATGTATATTCCACAAGTTAGGCATGTTTGAATCACAAAAGACTAGCATGTATATTCCGTTCTAGCATAATGTATCCATCCAGTTATGGAATCAAAACACACCCCTGAACTATTGTAGTGGAAAATATGAAGAATAATTGTTTACTCATGCCTGCTGCTTGTTCTATTATTATTTTTAGAACAAAGACTCCAGATGCGTCCGGCTTTAAATTAATAAAGCCCCAACGACAGCGTAACACACATCAAGTCTTAAAACATCACCAAAAGCCAATCCGGTCCAAACCCACGCAGTTCAGACGAAACTTAACAAGCCACAAGCGGATTACAAGGTTGAGCCCATACAGAGCGCGCAGGCTCGTCAAGCAACCAAAAAGGACCACGGCCAGAACCGTAGTCAAGACTCCCTAGCTATCGCGTCCACTTGCATCAGACGTTGTTGGGCGGTCTTGATCAACTCAACATCCTTGCGCCTCCTCAACGGACTCCACTGCTGCAATAGAAGGTTGCATTTGAAAATAATATTAGCCGGGTGAGTTGGAAAGCAACCCTCTATAGTGAATTTATTTCTAGTTAGCCACATGGTTCAGAGTAGTGCCCCTACACAACTCCATATAACCCGATACGCAGGGCCCTGAATCGCATCTAAGAGGTGTATGAGCTCTGCAGCCTGAGCGCGGGTCCCATTGGACACCCGCCGCGGTCCGGACAGTGCTCCACGTAAACCTCGCAAGAGGGCATCGAAAGAACACATGATTGGCATCCTCTGGGTCCCCGCACAACGCACATGGGCCGGCGGCCGGACCATTACGTTTGGCCACGTTCAAGGAAGTGGAAAGTTTATCACGAAACATTTGCCACATAAAAAGTTTGATCTTCAGAGGCAGCCGCGCTTTCCACAACCCTGCAACCACAAGTTGTGCCAGCCCTCGACACATCTTGCGGTATAAGGAGTTAACCGAGAACTTCCCCGAGCTGGTGAGCGCCCAGCTCACCGTGTCAGGCTGGTCTGAGAGACCCACTGGGTCAATCAACTACAGCAAGGCCGCGAGGTTAGATTGCTCTTGCCCATTAAGTTCCCACTTAAAATGAATCGCCGGTGGTGTCGCTACGAGCGCATCGGCCACCGTCATCGCGGGATCGAGCGCGATAGCATACAGATCCCACAATTCAGCCCAAAGAGGCTGAGTACCTATCCAAAGATTTGTCCAGAATCGCGCCGACCTTCCGTTCCCTATAGAGAATTTTGCCCCCATGGCAAACGCTGGTTTGATCGCCTGTAGATCATTCCAGAAAGGTGAGCCCCTTGCCCTCCCCTCAAAGAAGTTCCCATTAGGGAAATATTTGGCCCTTAGGAGATCAACCCACAGACCGGTGGCCCCTTGAATAATTTTCCAGATCCATTTGCACAACATTGCGATATTAAGCCATCTTGAGTTGGTGATCCCAAGGGCTTGTTCTATTATTCCGCGCACTCACTGGTACTCCAGGTGCAGTGCTGCATAAATTTAACAATCTGTTGGCCTCACAGTTGAATTTACCCTGTTTATTCAAGCGAAAAGTTTTCAGCCTGCATGATTCTCAAAGGTTTTCAGCCTACATGTTTCTCAAAATAAATAGGGATACCACCGGCTTTCATCTACCAACCGCCAGTAAAAGGAATAGTACTAATTAAAATTCGAAATAACGTATGAACTGACACAAAGAAATATATTATTTGGCAATTACTACTTACATTTCGAATTTCGACTTCTATTCCTTTAATTTTCGAAATACATAACTAAACAAGCTTCAATTAATATGGATCGATGGGGTACTATATTTCGACTTTCGACTATTGGCCTGTGGTCGGAAGCCTGTTGTATTCTTGCAATTTCAGTTCTTTCGTTCTGCTCCTATGGCATTGAGGGACTAGTCATTGATGAATAGAGAACTGATGTTTGATGGAAATGATAGGTTTATGCCTCACTTAAGGATGATTTTGGTTGTTCATCTCACGTTTTCTATGGATGTGTTATGCTTCAGTCAAGTTATATAGCGACGATGTGCTGGCGTTCAACCTAGAAACAGGAAGGACAGAGAGAGCAACACATAAAAGTATACCATCTTACAATTTTTGCGAACTGATGAAAATTCCATGTATCAGATCAGTCAAGGAGGTGCAGTAACAAACCACCTTCATAATGTTTTTTTTACTACATTGCTTTGCTTCCTTTCCGTGGTCTCACAGCTCTTGATGGCGACACTCTCTCTGACAGTGGTTTAAAAAACAGGGGCTATACTTGCTAAGTCCAGATCAACCAATATAATCATCCTAGACTGTACTCCGCAGGTTCTTTGCAATTGATTACCTGCAGATTCTTTGAGTATTTAAATTGTGAGATTGTCTGTTGCAACATTTCTGTTACTAACTGATTTACTTTCATCCTTATTTGTGAATTTATCAATCTAGAGCATAAATGATGCGTTCTACAATATATTACCCGACCTAGTGCCAATCTTGAAAAGTGATAGTGTCCAGTCTTTCCTCGACTTCATTAATAAGAATGGAAAGGGCATGGCTTGGGGTTACATCATCACGGCAGAAACTTTGAACCGGAGGGCCTTGCTCCGGTGCTCCCCTAACTCAATTTCCTAGTGGTATTCTTGACCCCGTCATATATTTTTTCTCCGGCCCGCCACTGCCCATATCCAAGCCCCGTAGCCCATATCCAAGCCCCGTATAACCTGTATAACCCATATGTATGTATACGATGTCCTCCGAAAAAATATATGACACGACCCCATGACAAGGTACGACCTGCCGACGGCCGATCCATCAATCACGCAGCCCCATCATTCACGCAGCTCCTTCATCATTCTGTTGAGGTTCTGTAGGAATATCGGTGGCGGCGATCTCATCGCCGGCGATCTCGTTCGGGAGCGCGCACGGCAACGTCGTGAACCTCCAGCGCTCGCAGGTACTGCATCCAGTTTCCCCACTTTTGTCTCGCTCGCGGCAGCAACAAACGAACTGCCGCCGTTTTCGTCGTAGTGGTTAACCTAGCGGGGCGGGTAACCTAGCTTTCTGGCGGTCCAGGCCATCGCAGATCTTGTTCTGGTAGTGCTGCTCATCGTGATACAAAGTGATCACGCGGGCTAAAGTGGGTTTCTTCTTTCTAGGGTTGACCTAGCGTCGGTTGTCGTCGGTTGTGTGCACGACGGCTCCGTTATTTGATGCGGCGGCTTACCTAGGTATCCGGCGATCCAAAGTGATCACGACTGGTGCCGGGGGCTAGGTATCCGGCGGCGCATGTTATCACGGGTAGCGCAGCTTCTCGCGATCCAAAGTGATCACGTACTGGTGCCGTGAGCATCTTCCTTACTAGGGTTGACGTACCTTAATGCCGATGACTAGTGTGGAGAGGGGGAGGGTGGTAAGACGTCGTTGGCGGCGGTTGTGTGCACGATCTGAACGCCCTCGGTTGGCGCGCTCTCCGGTTGGGGTAGTTTATTTAACATCCGTGATCATGTACTATGTGTTGTATATTTAAGCATTGATAATGTTTGCACATGTGATGATACATATTATTTATTGTAGGAAATGGCGGACGATGAGTTAACTGATATCATGTTTGACATGGAGTTTGGAGAACTGACGAAAGGCTGGATAGAAGATTGGTCAGATGATGAAAATTCAGACTGTGAAGATTAGTCGGAGAATGGGGACGAATGGGAAGATCTTAATGTGAGTGGCATTATCATGTTGTCATTTTTTGGTGGCATCCGACAAGATTATATTTTTGTGTTGAAAATATATAGATGGATGAGCATGATGATGGTCAGGAAAACAACTCGAAGATCTTGAATGACGATTACATTAGTCAGGTATGGAAGTGGAATTTTTTGTTGGCATGCAAATTGAATTTATCCTAATATTATATGATAAGTAATTATGTATTTGTGTTGTATTTTTCAGCTCATTTCCGAATGTCATAATGCGTACGACTATTAGGTGAATCTGACGCGGAGACATGCTTTGATGACGAATCATTAGGTGCACTTGATTCTGAGGAGTCGTAGTCGTCGGTCATCATGAGTGAGGTATGTATGTAATCAATGTTATATGGAAGTAATGTTAAACCATAGAAAACTGTTTTCATGGATATATTATGATTGTGTAGGTGACAGAAGATGAGGGGAAAAAGAATGTCCAAAATACTACTAGTGGAGATGATAAGAGGGATATGTTCATGCAGATAATACAAATGACTTTTATGTCTCACGATGCTGCGTTTGATTTCTACAACAGCTATGCTAGAGAAAATGGTTTCAGCATTAGAAAGGGCAAGGTCGGGTATAGCAAAACTGAGTCACATCATATGCGTTATAGGCACTTCGTTTGTTCTAGACAAGGAAAACGTGACAGCAGGCTGCTAACCGAGGAAGCACACAGCTGCAGGCTCAGGCCCGAAACACGCTGCAACTGTGAAGTGCACCTGACTGCCAAGCTTGACCAAAAGCGTTAGGTTTGGTATGTTAAAAGTTTTGAGGACAAGCATAGCCATACGATGGCAGAACCGGACGAGGTACCTTTTCTTTGGTCCCACAGGAAAATCAAAGAGTACCAGAAAGCTAAGATAATGTCCATGGGAGTTGCAGGGATTAGAATTCACGACATTATGGATTCCTTCATCGCCAAACATGTATGGTATGGAGGTGTTGGTTTTACCAGGCGTGAAATATACAACCTTTACGCCAGGGAGAAGAGTAAGCTGCTTTCAAAAGGTGAGGCTGCCACAGCCATGCATATGCATCATGGCCAGTAGGAAAGAGAGGGATCCTAGCTTCTTTTTCGAGTACAAGCTAGATGAGGAAGGACATATGAATAGGATGTTCTGGTGTGACTCTTAGTCTCGTCATGACTATGAGGATTTCGACGACGTGCATGTATTTGACAGAACGTACAAGATGAACCGGTATGGTACGCCATTCATACCTTTTGTTGGTCTTAACAATCACCGTAAAACCACTATTTTTGGTTGTGCCATAGTTTCAGACGAGACTGAAGAGACATATGTGTGGCTGCTACAGACTTTTTTGAGGTCCATGTGTCAAAAGATGCCGAAGAGTGTAATCATGGACGCCAACACTACGATGATCAAGGCAATTCGCAAAGTCTTGCCAGACGTGTGGCACCGTATATGTACGTGGCATATAGAAAAAGAAAATGAAGATTCACCTCAGTCACAAGTCTTTGAAGGAGTTCCGAACTCTTCTGTACTACAGCACGTCCACAACCACGTTTGAGGAGAGATGGCACACGTTTTCCAAAAGATGGCAGTCAGAAAAAACAGTAACATGGTTGAGACGGATGTAGAAGAGGAGACTGTGGGTCACAACTTATCTGACAGAGGGGTTTTGGCTTGGCATGAAAAGCAACCAGAGGAGTGAAGTCTAAACTTATGCCTTCACCTCCACCTAGACGGTAAAATGATCCTGGTGGATATGATTTTGCACTATGAGAACGCCGTTGTACGTATCCATGAGAACGAGGCGTGAGATGACTGCACAACCTCACAGAATTTACAGGTGCCAGTTACTAGCTCGAGGGAACTTGAGATAGCTGCTTCTCACGTCTTCACTCCAGCAAACTTCTATATGTTGCAAGATGATCTTAGGAAAATTGGCGGCATGGAGATTGTAGAAATAAAGGTCAGGGACATATCACAACAGTACATCGTGGCCTGGAAGAATAACCGGAAGAGCCGTTTTTGGGTGGACACTACTAGGGAAAAGCCTATACACAGGATCTTACCAGCAGCGCGCTTTAAAATCAGGCGCTGCTGCTACTTAGCAGTAGCGCTCGCTTTAAAACCTCGCTGCTGGTACAAGTTTATCAGTAGCGCGCACACACCAGGACGCGCTACTGCTAAAATTCCCACGACGCCGCCACGAGGCCAATTATAGCAGCAGCGCGTTGGAACAAAGGGCACTACTCCTACAGATCGTAGCAGCAGCGCATTTACGCAATAATCGCTACTACTAAGGTTACTACAAAAATTTAGTCCCACCTCGCTCTGTGAAGAGAGTTTAAACCACCTTAAATATGTTACTTCTACAACTTTCACAAGCACTTGGTCTTCATTGAACTCTATTTGTAGGATCTGTGGCCGCAATAGGAATCCTCGCCTGTTCCTAAACCAACCGTCGAGGATTCCTATTGACAAATCAGGTTGTACACAAAAAGACAATTGATGATCAATGTATTTTTTATGTCTATGTCTAACATAGCAGTAGCGTGTTCTCGGCCAAAGGCGCTACTGATAGGTCGTTTAGCAGTAGCGCACTTTGCTATAGCGCGCTACTGCTAAGCCATTCCATCTCCCCCTCACCTATCCGATCCAGATCACACTCACACACACACTCGATCTCCCCCTCGTCGCCCCTCCTCCGATCTGCGCCGCCATCACCTCATCCTCCTCGCTGGACTCGGTACCGGCCTCCTCCTTCGTCCTCCCTCCACTGGCCGCTGGCCGACCCCTCCTCGCTCCGCCTTTCTCCTCCATTCTCCCTCCACTCGCCGCCGGCCAGCCCCTCCTCGCTCCGCCTTCCTCCTCCATTCTCCCTCCACTCGCCGCCGGCCAGCACCTCCTCGCTCTGCCTTCCTCCTCTGTCCTACTCTCTTCTCCCTCCTCGAGTCGCCCCTCCTTCTCCCTCCTCCCTGCTACATTTTGATTTAGTAGGCTAGTTCATATGCAACATTCTGATTTAGTTGATATGATTCAGTTGATTTAGTAAGCTAGTTGATTTAGTTGATTTAGAACATTTTGATTTAGTTGATTTAGTAGGCTGGTTGATTTAGTTGATTTAGTAGGCTAGTTGATTTAGTTGATTTAGTAGGCTAGTTGATTTAGTTGATTTAGAACATTTTGATTTAGTATGCTACTGGATTTAGTATGCTAGTTGATTTAGTTGATTTAGGATGCTTTGCTCATATTGCTTTAGGAAAATATCACATGCTACTGTTTTTCTTTCCTGTGAAGTGAATCATTAATCCTTTGCTCATATTGCTTTAGGAAAATGGCGCCACCACCACCACTATGTCGACTGTGCAAGTCAAGGTGCGCCAGCAGCCTTGCAACTGGCAAGCTGTTTGGCATCTACTTCCAGCCGAGTTTTCGTCATGCGGCGGTAAGAAATTAGATGAAATGTAACAACTATTTTATTTTTAGTGGTGGCATTACTACATTGTGTCATTTTTCTTTTCTTACACAGACCGTCCCATGCAATGTGAGGTTGACATTCAAAAAGCTGACAAGAGACACTGTGACATTTGAGGCTCCTGGGGGGCCGTACACTATGGAGGTCGAGAAAGGACGCAATATGTTGCAGATTGAAGGAGATGGATGGGCCCGTTTCCTCGCCCGCATGCGTCTTACTGGTGGTGAGTTGATCAGCTTCTCCTTCAGAGCAGAAAGACCCAAGCTGGCAGTCATTTATCTCAACCTGGTGGAAGATGATGAAGATGACGAAGATGATGAAGATGACGAAGATGATGCAGATGAAGAAGATGATGAAGATAATTTGGACCCACTCGATGAAGATGATGAGAACCCACTTCATGAAGCCATCGTAGCTCAAAGAATGAGGCTGAGCGAGGAGGAGGTGTGCAACCTATGGAACATAATTCCACCACGTGCTGACTTTGTCGGGGTGCCATTCATGACCCGCCTGACAAGTACCATGGTCGATCGACATGATATGTTATGCTATACTTACAAATGCAAATTATCCGATGATATGCTTAGTGTAGAGTCCAATGATATGTTGTGTGGAATCTAGTCATTGATATGCTTTAGTGTAGAGTCTGATCACATGCTTATTAGTGTAGAATCCAAGGAACTATTAATAGTGTAGATAATCCATATATACTTATTAGTAGAATTCATGATTAATTAGTACAAATGCATAGTACTGTGTCTTTTGATAGTGTAGAAATCTAGACTTAATAGAAATATATTTGCAAGAGTATGTGTGAGGCTATTTATTAATTGATATATTTTTCTTATTCAGAAATTGCCAAAGAACCTATCTGTGAATTGTGGTATCGAGCCTGATGAAGAAGGCTCAGCTGGACTACGCCTTACCGCAAGGGGCTCCGTCACCACCTGTACTTACCGCATGGACACAGACGGTCGCACACACTTAAACTCGGTTAGGTGGAAGAGATTCCTTGTTGGCAAGAATCTTCGTGTTGGACAGGCCATCCTAATTACTATCAGGAACACCCACCGCCCAGGCTTGAGGATGATGATCGTTGTCGATATCATCTAGAACTACACATGTGTGTGTGTGGCTATATCATCTAGAACTACATATGATGATCGTCGTCGATATCATGTAGAACTACATATGATGATCGTCGTCGATATCATCTAGAACTAAATATGATGATCGTCGTCGATGTCACCTTGTACTACTTGAGGATGCATGTTGAGTATATATGAAATTGTTATCTAGTACTCCCTCGGTTCCAAATTACTCGTCGTGGTTTTAGTTCCAATTTGAACTAAAACCACAACGAGTAATTTGGAACCAAGGGAGTACTACCTAGTACCTATAATGCTTTATGAAATTGATATCTAGTAGTACCTAGTATCTGGATATTGCAGTTTATTGAAGCTGGAGTGGGAAATGGTGAAAGATATAATAGTAGCGCGGGCTTAGGAAATCGCTACAGCTAACTAATAGCAGCGCGTTTCCCAAACGCGCTGCTGATATAGTCAATAGTAGTAGCGCGGGCGCAGACAGCGCTACTACTAACAGTTAGCTGTAGCGCCTTATTGGTAGCGCGGGTGCCTGCGCTGCTGACAGCCTCAAAACCCGCGCTACTACTAGGGTTTTCCCTAGTAGTGGGAGTATACACCAATAAATTCCGCAGAAACTATAATGTGCAGCTGCAGAGAATGATTCGAAAGGGTCTACCTTGCAAGCACATATTCCATGTACTAAAGTACTTGAATATATATGAAATACCAAATTGTTTAGTTCTTGTGCGGTTCACGAAAGACGCAAGGTTGGGACTGCCCGTGAGGCGCACAAGCGATCTATTGGGGTTTGGATGAACCGGGCCAGCTGAAAGAATGAAATATTGCCAAGTCAGTGTGTTGGCTTCAGAAGCTATGCATGCGACATGCAAACACCCAGGTTTGTGGGATCAGTTACAGGAGAGTTTGAAGGCCGTGATAGCTAAGAGCCATGAGTATGATCAGCTAAAGGAAAATTTGAGTAAGAAAACGGCTGATCTCAGTAGGTGTGCAATTGAATATGTAGGCGATGGTGAAGGCAACATAGTTGAAGTTTAAGATAATATTAAAGTATCAATGAAAGGTGCAACTAAGGTAGATGAGAACCGCCCTATGTCGAAAAATGGTAGGCCACTTTCGTACGACGAGCTCAGAATCAGGTGCGGCGCATGCAAATTGCTAGGGCACACTAAAGCAGCAAGAAATGCAAACTACATAAGAAGTAAGTTTTTGTACGCATTGTAGGTTATAATTGTTTTTAACTTGTCATTCATTGTCATTCATTAAATGTTCCTATCTGTTATCATGTGCAGAAACATGGTGGACGAAGAAGAGTAGAACACTTGCTAGAGTTATGTACGGATGAATCCGGCGATCTAATAGTGAGGTGTTTACAATGTGTTACTGCATACATTATATATACTCTTGCAAGAGGGCAGGACCTTGAGATAGCGCTTGTAGCATATATGGACTAAACATGTGGCGGTCAGTAGGGACTTTAATCATGGAAATGGATAGCATTTTAGCCTTTGTAATGATGGCATCTTTTGTGTTGTCCACTCAAGTTATATTACATTAGAAAACTAGATGATACCCCGCATGTTGTTGCGGAAATGTTTTGCAATATATTCATAGAGAATTGGTTACATGGAACATGTATATGTTGTTGCGGGAATTTATTGATTGCATGTTGTGGTGGACCTTTCTCCATGCATGTTGAATGATGAGGTGGCATACTTGCATTTTAAGAGAAATAGGTTAGTGGGGGCTAGTTATTTAGATACAAAAGATGTAATTATGTGTGGTAATAATTAATTTTTTTCATTCCTCTGGTTTATTTACCGAAAACTAGCACACTTGGGTCTAGAGTATAGACTTGGTACCGAAAAACCCACCATTTTCCCCACAAAAAGAAAAGAAAAACCCACCATTTTATGGCTTGTTATGTAACTCGGGCCGCTTGTCGCGATGACATGGAGGGAGGCGACGTATGCCGTTAGACGGCATGACACATGGCCGCTCCCGTTGCCGAGACCATTTAACAATTTTTATTTTGATTACAGCCCGCTTACATGGGCCGCGCTGGCCACCTGGTCGGGGCGGTTCTTCCCTCACGATCTCCACGCTCGTTCTGTCTATCCACTGCGACCGCCGCCGCCGCCACTGATCCACGTCTTGCCGTCGGTCGCGTTACGCCGTGGTTTCATGGAGCGACGAGTCGAGCTCTTCTTCGAACGGCAAATCCGTGACTAGCCTACAGGTACGCTCCTGCTATATAATCTCTAGATAGTGCTAGGCTTAGGGTTAGGGTTCTTCATTTCCGGTATTTAACGCAGGAGGTTCATTTGTGCATTATCTCTGTTGTTTAGCTTCCTACGACTATCCCTTGCTATGAATGGAGTGGCATTTCTCACAATTTGTCTTCTCGTTGTCTGCATCGAGAACCTTGCGTCAGGCTAGTTGCTTTTGATTCCTTGGACAGTGGCAGGCGTTGTCTTGCCTGTGGTCAGAAGGTATGTTGTTCCGTACTATAAATATATGTTTACATTAGCTCGTGCTTGATTTACTTTGTAGTAATCCATTGTTCTGCCCATAATTGCATACAATATCAATTATTTTGTGCATTTACATAGTCCGTATTTATGATGTCTTTTTTAAGGTCTAATATTTGTTTTAGCTCATAATCGCATATACTTGTTAGTATATTATTGCAGATTTTCTCAAACAAAAAAATGGGTACGTTGATAAGATCAAGAAGCTGAAGGAGATTTGTGATGAATTTTAAGTATGTTTTGTGGTTTATTGTTGAACTGAATAATCAAGTCCTATCTGCATTGTGGGCAGTTCAATTGTGTAAGGCCTAAGTATATTATATTAACTAATAAATTATATCACTTTCGAAACAGTTTTCCCTTCTCTAACTTGCATCCTAATGCGGGTGCTCGGCTAAGTGTTGAAATTCTTTTGCTTCCACCGGAGCTCCTAAATCCTACTAATCAAGGGGGCAAAAGAAGAGTTGTTGATCATGTGATCGATGGTGCTACTGATCATGATCTTCATGATGCAGAAAAGGAAAAGGGTAACAAAAATGCAGTAGAAAATGCAGCACAAAAATCTGTGCAACGTGATTTCATGCAACACATAACGCCAAGGGAGTGTGGCGCAAGACATGAGGAAGATCCACCTGCGGACGCCGATCCCGAGAGATCCAGCGGCAATCATGTGCACTGGATCCCAGGCGGATCCGCCTACTCCACCCACCGCAAGATCCACGGGTGGCCTGTCCGCGTCCGACACGCGGGCTGTCTCGGGCGGGACCGGACCTGGCGCGTCCCGCCGAGACAACTAGTGCTCGTCGACTGCATCGCCCGTGCCTGGTCCGCTACGCATTGATGATGCCGATAGGCGGTCCCCAGGGCATGTGTCGCCCATGTGTCAGTCAGATCTATTGTTGTCTCAGGCGCGGGATCCCATACCGGATCGCACGACAACCGAGGGAGATTCTCAGGCCACATCACAAAAAGGAAGACATCAGCATCAACAATACTCTTCCATGGAAGAAAAGAATTAACACAGCAGCAAAAAACATTAAGCTAGTACAAATGAAGGGAAGCAAAAATGTATTGGTATGAACATATAGTATGACTGCATTATACATACACTCATATGCGAAAGAGACCAAAAATGCACGCAAAATTCAAGGTATCGTGCTTATTACATGAATGATAGAAAATCAAAGTTGTCCATGCCCCGGAAACATGCTTCCGAATTTAAAACAAACGACTAAATCTAGAATCTCAAATCATGTAAGACGTCTTCACGCCTTGCTTTTCTTTGCGATGTCGCGAATTTTGTTTTTCACACATTCGAGTGTGTTGGTAGGTGAGAGAACCAACTCGGCGACGAGACGTCTTCTTCTTGGATTAACTGTGGCCTACAATTTTTAGAAGAAGGTTTAATGAATAGAAGTTGGTATTGCATGACAATTGTACTAGTGTACGAACAGAGAGGACAAATTACCTAGGTAAAATCAGCGGTCCATCACCGTTTCCCGTCCCAATGCTCCATAACTTCAATGACAAAAAATCCACAAGAGTTCCTAATATATACGCAAACATTGGTCACCGTGCACACAAACATGTATTTCATAAGTAGAAAATGATGAACCATAACTCACGCGTCCTCTTGTTGTGGCATGTCCATCTGAGCTGTGATAAGCCACTTAGTGATGTCTGGATATTTGCCAAGTGTAATACGGTTTGCCTCTTCCATATCAATTGGTTATTGCTAGTCGCTATTTCAAAGAAAGTAGTAGTGAGAAACCATACGGCATTTCATATGAAGAATGCTCGATGTTGGGGAGAGTACCAGTCCTTTCACAGTGTCGAGAGAGAAGTCGAGAGGATAGAGCGAATCCATAACTTGGAATTCTTTCTTGCGCATGTGCATGACCACGGTGATCCATGTGTATTGCCCATGTTCAACAGGATAAACGAATAAAGTGTGGAACACATTTGTAATTAGATGCAATAATGCTTGTTAAAATGTGTGTTAATGAACTAGTAAGAACATATCGATATCATACCTTATCACAGACGGTATACTCGTCCAGAACCCTACGTACTGCTCCAGCTCTGCTCAGCGCACTATCCATGTTGTATTTCAATGGTTTAGGGTTGTCTCGTGCCTTACCACGATCAACAAGGTATTTGGACCTCCAGGCTGGACAAAGGTGCCGATCATGACCAATGCGCAGCGCCAAATGTGTCTGATAAGCATCGATAATCTGCATAAAATAATAGAACATTTTATGTTCATAGCTGACTCCTAGATTATGCACTTAAATAGCAGGACATGCTAATAGAACTTACGTCATCCGCCAGCCATGTATGCTCAAGTACCGGTCGTATATTCTCCACAGTCACAAAGGTGCCACGTTCATTGTAGTAAACACTTTTTGTCATATTCTTCTCAGACCGAGCAGCTGCCTCCACAAACGTAACAACAACATCGATGAGTTCCGGCGTCAAATTGTCCTTAACAACCCCTTCCACGTCATGGTCATTAAACAGAGCTGCATGAAAAATTATGAATGTCAAGAATGGTGACTACATGCATTGCTAGTAAATTAAGCAGTAAGTTTGCTAGTAATGGTACCTCTATTTGCGGTAGTGTTGCCAGATGGCTTTGTACCACGTCCGCTTCACTTGCTGGGCTTGTCAAGTGCAAAGGGGGATTCAAATTTCTTGGGAACGGTCCGTCGGCGCTTCCCGGATATAACATCGTCTTGTTTTGCAGTTGCTGCAGACTTTTTCCCCTTGCTCTTACCCACCATCCTGTCGATAGAACTTGCAGAAAGGTCAATCCCGGACGATTCTGCTCGAGATAATTACCTATGATCCTAGGGTTCTCCGGTGTTGCACCGCACTCATTAGTAGGCTTCGTTGGCTTGTCGACATTTAACTTTGCAGGTGTTTTCTGGTTAACAAGGAAATAATGTGATAGCTTCAATTTACGAAAATGAAGATGCATAATTGAGATAAATGAAGACAAATAAATGAAAACATACTTCCTCGTCATTGTTGTTCTGGTTTTCAACAGGCTCATCAGGTTGTGTCAAATCAATCACCGGCTCTAGACCGTCAGAGTCATCCTTGTACATGAATTCTTTTTTTTTCTGGCGGACCATTCTGAAAGGAATCCACTTCTTCGTCTGCATCGTTGTTGCTGGAAGCCACAGCAGCCGCTGGCTTGTACATCACACCATTTTGGTTCAACTTCTCTAACGATCTCTGCATTACATAAAAAAGATTAATTAATGTGGGCATGGTTTTGCAACTTCATAAATGTTGTAAACATAGAAGTAAGGGTGTGTCACCTCAGCTACTTGATCCGGTATTTCCTTCATTTGGTTGTGTATGTAATCCATACACCGCGTCATGATGAGCTTCATTGTCTTGTCTGCGTTAAAGGCTAACTTGGACTTCTTTGTCGCATCAACCGCGGGCTTCATTTTTGGCTTTTCTGGTTCGGGTACTTTGCGCTCCTGCGCCCTATACTCCTTGGTTATGTTGTCTTCAATCTGCATGTGAAATATAAGTACATGTGATAAAAAAATTAATATAATTAATTATGTTATATAAAATATTTAAGAAGTACCCAACACAATGAATTACCTTGATGTTACCACGGCCATGACCGCGGTCATAATCAAACTTGTCTCTCCTAGAGGCTGCAGCTTCCTTCCAATTCCCCATGAGAGGTTGCATGGACAAGCTAGGATTGAACGCGCAATCACCTTCCAGACACTACTAGGGAAAAGCCTAGCAGTAGCGCTGGTTTTTGGCCTATCAGTAGCGCGGGTAAGCACGCTACTGATACGGTGCTACAGCTAAACTTAGCAGTAGTGCCTACTGGCACTCGCTACTACTATATCTACTTAGTAGTAGCGCTTTCCAGAACAACCGCTACTGCTAATTACTAGTAGCGCTTTTCAAGACAACAGCTACTACTATTATTCCGTATTCTATTTCTTTTGAATATTAGGTTGTATTCATACACCTTTATACAATTTTTCATACTGTAGCAATTTAGTGATTGTCTTTACATTATAATGAGTTATTAAATCACTAGGTGAAATAGCCTTGGATTAGTTTCAAGTGCATGGATCCAAAGTAACCAATGGTCACTTTGGATCCATCCATGTGAAACTAATCCACAGTTCTTTCACACAATGACATAATAACTTATCATCATCATCATCATCATCATCATCATCATCATCATCATCATCATCATCATCATCATCATCATCATATCATTAACAACTTATCATCATAATATATCATTGTCATATAACTCATCATCATCATCATCATTTTCGTCCATGAGACATCATATAACAACTTGGTAACTAGTTATAATAACAACTCCTCCTCATCATCATCATAGTACTCATAATCAGTACTCCTACTTAGCATCACCATCAATTATAAGACATTGTAGCACATAATAAAAGCTTCTCATCATCATCATAGTCATATATAATCAACACTAACTAATTATTCTTAATACTTAGGACATACTCCTCTCTCCTAGCTAAAATACCATAGATAAACCGGTCCTTCTCCATAATGGAGAATGGACATAAGCCTATCTCCAACTTGTCGCTTGCACACATTCATTTTGTATCCAATTATATGTGTGTGCGCATTCATCATTTTGCTCCATTCTTTGATTTTGAGCCTTCCATCATTTGAAGAAATCGAGTATGTAGTATGGTAAGCCTTCGAAGGAGTTGGTCGCAAGCTAACCATATGCATATCACCTTCGGTAAATAGCATGTCAGGCACAACCTGCTTCGGGAGCCTTTGTTCAAAAACATAATAGTAACATATATAGTTAGCAATGCAGTTTACTTAAGAATAATGTATGCAATGAAGTTACCATCATTAACAAAATCTTACCAAGTTTTTGGCAATGAAGTTACAATCAAGCAATTTATGGACTAGTGGCATGTACCCAGTATAATTTGGGCTGATAGAGTGACTAGTTTTGAAGGCCCCAACATCTTAGATGAATGAGACAAGATAACCTTTCTCCTCACAATTAAGCTTGGAGTCATAGCTGTGATATCTGATGTCTACTACCTTATGAGTATTTCTTGAAGATAAGAAATAAGCTGACAATTATAAATAAATAAGTTTAGTACCGAGGAACACCAAATATTTTTAAATTAACAACATAAATTACCGAACTTAACAAATTAGTTTGACAAACTCACATCAAGGCAAAACTGGAGGCATATTGTCGGTGTACTAGAATAGGGGTACCCTAGTACCCCGAAGTTGTGCACGGGCAGTTGCAGCGCCCCGCGGCAAGGGCTTACCGGGTGACCGCCAAGATACTCCGTGGCTCCTTTGGAGCCATTCAAGAACAAAATATTCAAGTCAAAAGGACAAGGCCCCGGCAAAAGGAGCTTGCCGGGAAGGCCAACCGAGGCTTCTCGAGGAACTTGCCGCGACGCACCACGCGTCCCGGCAAGGCCCGGCTAGCGACAAGCTTCCGGGCGCGACAAGACCACGACCGCGGCAAGGCGCTTGCCACGGCGAGCGGCCACTCTGTGCCCACGCTCCAGCGCATCCACCAACGTGTCGCCCTGGGGGCCTCTCCAGGCGTGCGTGGCGGAGGGCTGTGCAGCCAGCGGTGCACGGAGGCACGCGGCGCTGAGAAGATCGCCGTTGTGGCGAACGGTGGCGCCCCTAATGGTCCTTTTCTGCACTATTTGGGCGACACAGGTGGGCATTTAATGCCCTTGTTCCCTGCCGTCAGGGTTAGGTAGAGTATACTGTGCAAGTAGCTGTACCAACTACCTCTCTTTTTACGTTTTCACCCTTCTCTGAGTTGCCACCTGTCGGTGACCCCTTGTGCATATAAAAGGAGGCCCGTGCGCAACGTAGGGGGGGTTCGAGTGGTTCGCAAATTCGGCTGATTCGTACCATTCGAAGCCAGGAAAACACTTAGCTCTCTTGAGCAAGAACATAATATAATCAGACAAGCAACAGTAGGAGTATTATCTCTCCGGAGAGCTCCGAAGCTGGGTAAACTGCTCGTGTGCTTCACCTCGATCTGCTCTTCGTGCGACCTCCACCCCCCGCCGAACCGAAAGGGGCTCGGTCCACCGGCCCCATAGGTGTTCGTGGATCAGTTTCCCCGACATCTTTGGCGCACCAGGTAGGGGGCGTCGAGATTGTGTGAACCTGATCCGGCGTTCACACGAGCTAGATCTTCATTTTCTTCATCAACATGCCACCGAAGAAGAAGGCTTCGGAGGCAGCTGCTCCGTCCGCGTCGATCTCACCGCCACCAGAACAAACGGGTGGTGGGGTTGACGCTGGTGGAAGAACGGACATCGGCGAGGAAGCTCACGGTGCTGCCAGGTCCAAAGACAAGGCTGCACAAACTGTGGTGTCTTCACATCCGCCGTGCCCCTCTCAGGAGGCGCAGGACCGACAGCGTCATGGTGTTCGCAGTACCATACGCTTGTTGGACCAAGATCAAGCTGGTGGGTCTCGGGGCGCTCAAGACCAGCATGCACGCCAACATGCTGGCACGAGTGAGGCACGGTTGCCCGGACGGGGTACTGCTCCTTCTAACATAGTTAGAAGTCCGAGCACATCCCGCTCCTCGCACCGATTGCCACTACCGCCCACCACTCCAGCAGAAGCTCTGGCGCGAGCTCAACTGCTCCTGGACTATCCTCCTGCGAAAGACAAGCTCGACCAATGGAGGGCCACCATTCAGAGCCTCATCGGCTTCGCCAACGGAGACACTCCACGGCAGCCGAGCACGTCGCTGCCGCGACAGGACTGCCAGGCGCAAGCCGGTGGCGACGAAACTGGTGGGGGTGCAACCACCATGCACTCTCCACCCCGAAGGCCAAGATCGCCGACTCGCCGGATCCACCTCGACAGTGACTCCACCGCATCGTCGGATCCACGAGCTTGTCGCGATCAGCGCCAAGTTCTTCGCGATAGACAGCAAGAAGACGCTCGAACTCGCATCGAGCGCCGAAGAGAAGCGCGACGTCAATCTGACAAGCGCGCTGGGACCTCTGTTGACATGCACGCGCCCGGAGAACCAGGCGACTTGCCGTACGCGGTAGGTTGCCCTGCGTTCACTCGTGAGCTGCGGCAGGTCCAGTGGCCCAGCACGAAGAATTTCAAGCCAGATGTACCAGAGAAGTACGACGGCAAGATGCACCCGTCGGAGTTCCTCAGCATCTACACCATTGCGGTGCAAGCTGCTGGGGGCGAGACGACAAGATCCTTGCCAACTACTTCCTGCTGGTACTCAAACCCAACGTCAGATCCTGGCTCATGCACTTGCCGGACAACTCCATATCCTCCTGGGCTGACCTGTGCCATCAGTTTGTCGGCGCCTTCACAGGCGGCCACAAGCCTCATGGCCAAGAGAGTGACCTTCACCTGCTCGCCCAGAAAGAAGGAGAGCCCTTGCGCAAGTACATACAGAGATTCAGCCGCGTACAACATAACATCCCAGATGTCCACCCTGCCGCAGTGATCTGCGCGTTCCATCAGAACGTGCGGAACCGCAGGATGCGGGAGGAGATGGCGATGTGCAAGATCAAAGACGTCAGTGAGCTATATGCCCTGGCCAACAAGTGTGCACGTGCTGAGGAAGGGAGGAGACTCCCCGGAGACAACACAGGAGCAGGAGGATCTGACAGTGAGGATACCGCCCCGGCAAGGAAAAACCGGCGGCGGAATAACAGAAAGAAGAAAGGCAAAGAGGTCCTAGTTGTTGAGCAGTCCGGCAACACAGGTGGCGCCAAGAAAGCCAAAGCTGGTAGCTCCGGCAAGGAGATTGCCGCAGAGGCTGTGGCGGTCACCGACAAGCAGGACGACACCAACAAACAGTACTGCAAGATCCACCACACCAAGGGCCATGACCTCCAGAGCTGCAAGAAAGCCGAGCAGCTTGTCGAACAGCAAAAGGCTGAATACGAGCGGCGCGACAAGGAGAAGGCCCAGGAAGGTGCTGGAGGATCCGGCAAGAAACGTCCCGGCCGGGGAGGACGCCGGGGCAAGGCCAAGCAGCGGCAAGGAGACAGACCACCTCGCGGCCACAACAAGGATGAAGATGACGATGATGACGAGGACATGGATGATGACGAGACTGATGAGCAGGAGTTCCAGAAAGCCACAGAGGTCCTGTGCGTTGACGGCGGTGCTTCTCTGCATACTTCACACCGCCAGCTCAAACAATGGGTGCGGGAAGTCAATGCGGCAGAGCCACCCGTCGAGTCGCGCAGGCCTTTGTAATGGTCCAGCACGCCTATCATCTTTGATATTGAGGACCACCCAGATCGCATAACTGCGGTCGGGTGCTTGCCGATGTTGGTTTCACCAACTATCCGCAACCTCAAGGTCACTAAGATGCTAGTTGACGGCGGGGCCGGCTTGAACCTGATCTCCTCCGTGGTGCTCCAGAAACTCCAGATCCCTGACAGCGAGCACGAAGAGACCGACACATTTCAAGGAATCAATCCGGGAAGGAGCAAGCCGAAGGGAAAGATCACGTTGCCTGTGACATTTGGCAGTGAGATGAACTTCAGGACTGAGAGGGTCACGTTTGACGTTGCCGATTTCCCATTGCCTTACAATGGGATACTCGGCCGTCCAGCACTCGCCAAATTCATGGCAGCCTCTCACTATGCATATAACGTACTGAAGATGCCAGGCCCGATAAGCGTCATCTCTGTCCCTGGCGACAAGAAGGATGCTCTTATCTGCGCCGACAAGATCTACCGGGAAGCAGCAGCCGCAGCGGATCGCACGTCACTTGTCGCTGAAGCTCCCGGGGGGAAGAAGAAGACCAAGTCCGACAAGAGTTCTGATGCCCACTCCGGCAAGCGCACCTCTTCGGAGTGCTGCGCTACGGTCGAGGACGCACCATCGAGCTTCACCGGCAAGTGTAAGAAGGCAATGGCAGCTCCACCAGAGACTAAGAAGGTGTCCGCCAAGGAGGACGGCACTGGTGGTACTTTCACCATCAGTGCCACGCTCGACCCTAAATAGGAAAGCGCGCTCGTTGCTTTCCCGCGGGCGAACGTCGACGTGTTTGCGTGGCAACCGTCTGACATCCCCGGTGTTCCCAGGAAAGTAATCGAGCACCACCTTGCCGTATGTCCTCATGCGCGGCCCGTCAAGCAGAGAGTTAGGAAACAGGTAGTGGAGCGCCAAGAATTCATCGCAGAAGAAATCAAGAAGTTGGAAGCAGCAGGCCTTGTCAGAGGAGTGCTCCATCCTACGTGGTTGGCCAATCCTGTTGTCATACGCAAAGCTAACCGAGAAATGGAGGCTTTGTATCGATTTTACCGATGTCAATAAAGCTTGTTCCAAAGACCCATTTCCCTTGCCGCGCATCGACCAGATTGTTGACTCCACAGCCGGATGTGACTTGCTTTCATTTCTTGATGCATACTCAGGATACCATCAAATCTTCATGGCAGAAGAGGATGAGGAGAAAACTGCGTTCATTACCCCATGTGGCACATACTGTTTCGTACGGATGCCCTTTGGTTTGAAGAACACTGGTTCAACATTTGCAAGGGTAGTCCATCACGCTTTTGAGCCGCAAATGCACAGAAATGTGGAAGTCTATATGGATGACATAGTGGTCAAGAGCAAGGACAAAGCAACTCTGATCCAAGATTTAGATGAAACCTTTGCAAATCTGCGCAAGATCAACCTCAAGCTGAACCCCGAGAAGTGTGTGTTTGGAGTCCCCTCCGGCAAGCTTCTTGGGTTCTTTGTGTCTCAGCGGGGAATTGAAGCCAATCCCGACAAGATCAAGGCCATTGAGCAGATTGAAGCACCAAAGCGCGTCAAGGATGTACGAAGACTTGCCGGTTGCGTGGCTGCTCTCAGCAGGTTTATCTCTAGATCTGCTGAGCGCGCCCTGCCGTTTTTCAAAATATTGAAAAAGGCAGGTCCAATGAAGTGGACTCCGGAAGCGGAGGCTGCGCTGCAAGACTTGAAGAGATACCTGTCCTCCACTCCAACACTTGTCGCACCTAGGCACAAGAGAAGTTGCTCCTATATATAGCGGCAACCAATCAGGTCGTTAGTGCTGCGTTAGTGGCGGAAAGGGAGGCAGATGATGAGCCAGCAACCACGGCAGATGCATCCAGCGACAAGCAGGGGGCTTCACCGGCAAGCTCTGGTCCGGCAAGCTCTAGTCCGGCAGGCTCTTGTCCGGCAGGCTCTGGTCCCGACAAAGATGGATCTGCGCAGGAGCATAAGGAGATGCAAAAGAGAATGGTGCAGCGCCCAGTTTACTTTGTCAGTTCCCTTCTACAGGGGGCTAGGTCAAGGTACTCTGGTGTGCAGAAATTGCTTTTCAGCCTTCTCATGGCCTCGAGAAAGCTGCGCCATTACTTCCAAGCACATGAGATCACAGTTGTCACTCGCTTTCCGTTGAAGAGGATACTGCAAAATCCAGAAGCAACAGGCAGGATTGTCGAGTGGGCATTGGAGCTGTCAAGCTTTGGCCTCAAGTTTGAAAGCACTTCAACTATCCAAAGCAGAGCATTGGCAGAGTTCATAGCAGAGTGGACTCCAACACCAGATGAAGAAATTCCAGAGACGAGCATCCTCGTCAAGGAGGCAAGCAAAGAGTGGCTGATGTACTTTGATGGTGCCTTCTCGCTGCAAGGCGCCGGTGCGGGCGTGCTGCTTGTCGCACCCACCGGAGAGCACCTCAAGTACGTAGTCCAGATGCACTTTCCCAAGGAGCAAGCAACGAACAATACTGCAGAGTATGAAGGCTTGCTTGCCGGTCTCAGGATCGCGGCAGACCTTGGGATCAAGAAGCTCATTGTCAGGGGTGACTCACAACTTGTCGTCCGCCAAGTGAACAAGAATTATCAGAGTCCGTTGATGGAAGCTTATGTTGATGAAGTCAGAAAGCTAGAAGAGCACTTTGACGGCCTACAAATGGAACATGTTCCAAGAGCTCAGAATGACATTGCTGATGGCCTGTCAAAGTGCGCCGCACTTAAGTTACCTGTGGAACCAGGGATCTTTGTGCTCATGCTGACTCAACCATCCGTGACACCATCAGCTGGACAGAGCAAGAAGAGAAAGTTGATTTCCGGCGACTACTTTCCGGCGAAGCTTCCCGAAGGAGCCGCCAAGAAGGTCCCCAAAATCAACACTAAGGGTGCTGACGAGCAGTTTGCTCCGGCAAGTCTTAGTGCTTGTTCTGTCGAAGCAGACACTCCCGACAAGTTTTGCTCTGGCAAGCTTGTCGGGGAACATCAAGCTCCGGCCGAGCCGCAAGTTCTCGCCGTAGAAGCGGATGTTCCCGCAGCAGCAGATGTGCCTCTAGTCCTTGTTGTCGAGCCGCAAGCTCCATCATGGGCACAGCAGATTGTCCATTTCCTTCAGACAGGAGAACTTCCCGAAGAGCAAGAAGAAGTGGAAAAAGTAGCCCGGCAGTCAAGTATGTACCAGTTTGTCGACAACATACTGTACAGAAGAAGACTCAACGGTGTGAAATTGAAGTGTATTTGCCGGGAAGACGGACAGAAGCTGTTGGCAGAGATACATGGAGGCATATGTGGTCACCACATTGGCGCAAGAGCACTTGCCGGCAAAGCTTTCCGGCAAGGTTTCTTTTGGTCGACAACCCTCCAGGATGCAACTGCACAAGTAACCAAGTGTGAAGCGTGCCAGTTCCATTCCAAGCAGATACATCAGCCAGCTCAAGCTCTCCAGACGATCCCTTTATCCTGGCCATTTTCGGTCTGGGGGCTCGATATCCTCGGCCCTTTCCCCCGAGCTGTCGGGGGCTTTGAGTACTTGTACGTTGCAATTCACAAGTTCACAAAGTGGCCGGAAGTGGAACCAGTGAGGAAGGTGACAGCACAGTCAGCAGTCAAGTTCTTCAGGTCGATTGTTTGCCGTTTCGGGATCCCTAACCGGATCATCACCGACAACGGCACACAATTCACGAGTCGCACCTTCATGCAGTACGTCCAAGACCTTGGCGCCAAGGTCTGCTTCGCTTCTGTTGCTCATCCGAGAAGCAACGGTCAAGCGGAGAGGGCAAATGCTGAAGTGTTGCGTGGGCTCAAGACCAGAACTTTCGACAGGCTGCACAAGTGCGGAAGAAACTGGATCGAGGAGCTGCAGGTGGTTCTTTGGTCGATCAGGACGACGCCAAATCGAGCCACTGGCCAGACGCCTTTTTCTCTAGTCTATGGAGCGGAGGCAATTCTCCCCACGGAACTCGTATACGGGTCACCTCGAGTGCTCGCTTATGACGAGCTTGAGCAAGAGCAGTTGCGACAAGATGACGCACTGCTCCTTGAGGAGGACCGTCTTCCGGCTGTTGTACGAGCTGCTTGATACCAGCAAGCTTTGCGCCGCTACCATAGCCGCAAACTTAATGCCAGAAGCTTTGAGGAAGGCGACCTTGTTCTTCGGCGAGTTCAGTCCGCCAAGAATTCCAACAAGTTGACGCCGAAGTGGGAAGGCCCTTACCGGGTGAAACGAGTCACTAGGCCTGGCGCTGTCCGCCTTGAGACCGAAGATGGCATTCCGGCGAGCAACTCCTGGAACATTGAGCATCTTTGTAAGTTTTACCCGTAGGGAGCGGTTGCCAGAACCTATTCCGGCAACCACCTTTTGTACAAGTCTTGCCGCTGTTGCATGTAATCCTTTGTACAAAGCCGAGCGCAGATCCCGTGCATAAGTAAAGCTCATGTGCTCCGCACATCTTGTCAGTTTCATGCTTTTTACTTTACATTTGCATGCTTTATCTGACACTTTGTGCAGCACTTACCCCCGGTAAGCAATAACGAGCCGAAAGGCCCCATATCTTTATTTTCCCTCCTTTCTTTTTCTCAAACAAAGGAAAAGAAGGTTCCCTCGCACACAAGTTTGCCGGGGGGGAAGGAGAAGATAATGGTGTGGACCAGGCGTCGTTTAAGGAAGATTCGCCTTGCCGGGAAGCAAACCACAGAAAAGCTAAGTTGCCAAAGTTTGAGCAATTAGTTTTAATTTTTAAAAGTTATCTTCCTCGAACGACTGTGCTTTGTATGGAAAACCTGTGCGCGGAGGAACCAACTCGTAGCTAGATGCGCCCTTACTTTGTTTCGAGTCCGCTCAACAACTTAAGTGTGCTGCAACTAGTCGCGACAAGGTTTCTTGTCGGAGCGGCACCGCCAGCAGGCTGCTGACGTCCCACACTCAGCGCTCGCGGCTCGGGTGCCTGCGCCGACAAGTTCCCTAAAAGCGTAGGGTGAAACATACAAAGCAAGGGATTTAAGTAAGGGAAATAACATAGCGATCATCATCCAAAATAAAGTTATATTACAAGATAACTTGCCGCAGCTCTAACAAATTGTTCCCATGACATGACCAGCAGCGGCAAGGAAAAAGATAAAACGGGCGGCCTAGTCTACGCGATCGCCCTCAACCCTCTTGATCCCACTCACCTTGTCCACAATGGGTGCGACAAGGGTCTTGAGCGCTTCCAGATCGGCGTCGGGCGGCAGGGATCTGAGGACGTTGGTGAGGTTGAGGCCCGGATTGCGGAAAGCCACCTTCACCAGCACCTTCTGAAGAACTCCCGCGCAAATCTTGCGCGACTCGTCGGCCAGCTGCTTTGGGATCTTCTCCCGAAGCCGCTGGAGGGCCATCGCCACGCCCTTGAAGAACAGGCTGAGCTTGGCGCTGGGTTGGAGATGCTCGTCGGAAGAGTACCCGAAGTCTTCCATCCCCAACTGCGCCAGCTCCTCGTCGATGACTGCGGCGATATTCACCAGACCCTCGGTCCAGTGCTCCACCGTCTCCCTGAACGAGTTCTGGGTGACGGCAATGCTCGCCAGCAGCGCCTCATCGCCCTTGATCTTCTCCAACAAGGTCACCTCTCGCTCCTTAGCGGCGTCCAGCGTCTGCGTCAGCATTGCTAGCTTCAGCTCGAGATCCGTGTTGGAGTCCTTGGCGGCGCTGAGCTCCTTTCTCCTCTCCGCGAGAAGACATTGCAGCTCACCGTGGGCAGCAGCATCCTTCTCGCGCTCGCATTTGAGGGCGACGAGCTCCTCGCCGCTCATCCGGAGATTGGCCTCCAGCTGTGCCACTTTTACCTCCAGCTCTTTCTTGGCCGCCTCGGCAGCCGCGGCAGCATCCCTTGCTTCTTGGAGAGCGCCGCCAATTGCTTGCTCCTGCGCGGCGAGCTCTTCCTCGTGGCTGTCAAGGTTCACCTTGCGCTGCGCCAACTCTCCCTCCCGCGCAGATAGCCTCTCAGCAGCAAGCCGCTGCTGCTCTTCAACCTCAGCCTTCGCGAGGAGGAAGGCCTTCCTCTCCTCGGCGACTTGCTCCCGCTCCTCCGCCAAGCTCCGGAGAGTTTCCTGCCTGAGATCCCGGAGCTCCTCCGCGCGCTTCTCAATATCGACTCCCGCCCTCGCGACAAGCGCTTCTTGGGACGCCAACTTGGCTTGTCGGGCACGGTAGAGCGACGTTAGCTTCCGTAGCAGCCGCTCCTCTTCGGGCTCCTCGCTGCTGCTTGGCGCGTCAACCAGTGCCAATCCGGCGGAAGCGAGCACCTCTCCGTCAAAGGTTTCTCCCTCGACTGGCACCCTGGAGCTCGAAGCCCATGGGAGCTTGATGAAGACGCCATCACCGGCCTTCAAGTAGGCGCCGGGCTGGGGCTCCTCGGGGTCTGGCTCTGCGGCAGCGGCGGGAGGATCGGCGGTCGGTGCAGCGCCTGGCGCTCCTGCGGCCTCAGGGCCGTCAGTACGATCGCCGGATCCCTCCCCGGCTTCTGCGGCGGCAGCCTTGGCGGCCTCTTCGCCGGCGGGTTCATCAGCGCCGGCCTCTCCTTCGGCGGCTTCGGTCTCCATCGGCTTAGTGGCGGACGGATCTGAAGAACGAAGAATGGAGAGGAGTCAAGCCAATATGCAAAAACAAAGTCAGAAGAACAAAAACCCAAGGGCAAGTTTTTAGGCAAGCGGATTACCTGTGATGGGATCTGCGGTCGCGGTCTCAGCCGCCAGAGGATCACTGGTGTCGTCCCTTGCCAGAGAATTGGCCCTTGCCGGAGAGTGCTCCCTTGCCGGAGAGTGCTCCCTTGCCGGGGACTCCACCCTTGGAGGCGTAGTCGAAGCAGATGGCGCTTCGGGGGCGGCTTCCGGGCCCTCCTAGTGAGGCTGGTCTGCTCCTACACAGATCCAACAATCAAGATATCAGTAAGAGAAAAGAGCACCCATGCGCACCTGACGGCGGGAAGTAAATTATAAACTTACGCTGGGGGCTGCTTTAGGGAGTAGTTGCTAGGTCCATCAAGGTGGGCTCAGACACGCCCCCTGCTGCCACGGTAGGATCGTCTTCGATGACGATCACCGAGGCTTTGGCCCTCTTCGCCGCTCTCTGGGCCAGCGTCCTGAAAAGGAACGGATTCAGATTGAAGCAAGTCAGATACAGAATGAAAGCGACAAGATTGAAGAACTACGAGGACAGCAAGAAAGCTTACTCTTCTTCTTCATCATCGGAGCTGAGCGCGGAGAGATCGAAGTCCGGCTCCCCTCCGGTGCGGCGAGGCGGGGAAGTAGTTTCCCTTGCCCGCTTGGCGGGGGCGGTGGCAGTGGGCCGGGAAGGTCCTGCTCCAGTTGCCGCAGCAGCGTGAGGCGCTCCCGCGGCAACGGAGCTTGCCGCGATAGAGCGTGTCGCGCGGCACGGCGGCTCTTGACCTGCCTGCCGCCCCGCAACGTCCCCAGCCCTGCGGAGACGCCTTCTTGGTGCAGCCGGGGGCTCCACTTGTGGCAAACTGTCTGAGGGTTCGGGCTCTTCCTCGCCGGGCTCGCTCGGCTCAACTTCAGGGCCGGCAAGATCTTCCTCGCCGACAAACTCCTCGCGCTCGGCAAGGCTTGCCGCCTCTGCTGCCACTGCCTCCTCCATGGTGAACCCGAACTCACCCGCGGCAGCTGCTGCCGCAGCCTCTTCCGTCCTAGTGGCGATGCGCTGCAGCTCCGCGTCGGTAGTGTCACGAGTGAGGCTCTTCTGCTCATCGGCGCGGATCGGCACTTCCTCCAGACTGTCAAAGAACGCCCGCACGACGTCATCCGCAGGCTCTTGCCAAGTTGGGGCGATTCCGTGTGAATCGCACAAAGGCATCATCGCGCAGATCCGGTCGAGCGAAGAGTTGTTGCACAATGGAACAACGCCCCTCGGCAACATGAATGGGTGCTGAGGGTCGCGTTTGAACAGCTCCAGGAGCATCGCATCCAGCTCCAGGACGGTGAAATTGAAGTTGAGGCCCGGGCGCAGCCTCGTGATATCCGCCGAGTTCTTGAACTCCCAGGCGGGTCTCCCTCTCTCCTGCAGGGGGGCGATGCGGAGGCGAAGGAAATCTGCGCCGACAGCGCCTACAGTGAGCCCGGCAAGCCTAAGGCGAAGGATTCGGGTGACGGCGATCTTCAGCCTGTCATCTTCCGGGGCCACATTGCTCCAATCGTTGCCGCATACTATCGGGGCTTGGCGTACGGTAGTGAACGGCTGCGGGTTCTCCTCGACGAGCCAGCACCACTCCGCTCTCCACTCCTCCCATTTGCTGCGAAGCTCACCCTCCAGATACGCTTCCTTCTTGCCGACTCTTGAGATCCAAGCGATCCCTCCGGCAAGCGGCTCTCCTCTCTCGACCCGAGGCATGAAGAAGTGGCGGAAAAGGGCTACATTGGGGTGGACTCCGACAAAGTTTTCGCACAGATGTGCGAAAACCGCCATGGTCAGGACGGCGTTGGGGGTGAAATCTAGGAGGCGGAGCCCGTATGTGTTCATGATATCACAGAAGAACTCCGAGAAGGGTGGGCAGAGCCTGCAGTAGAAGAACAATGCGAGGAACGGGTACCCGTTTGGAGCCAATTCCGATGCGGCGGCCGGAAGTACCCTCGTGCGCGGGTGCGCCCGTGTATCCGTCGACCAGAAAAGGTAGTAGTGCTCCCTCAACTCCTTGGCATCGAGCTGAGGGGGGAAGATGGCCCGCTCCTTCCGCAGCGCCGCGAGCCGCTGCGCCTCGGCCGACTTCACGCCCTTCCCCTTGTCGGCTTTCGGAGCCATGGCGGAAGTGGCAGGGGAGGTCGACGGCGTTGGTGGTGCTGGTGGCGACGGGGGGCAGAGCACTGCTCTCTTTCGGCTTTGAGAAGAAAGGGGGAGCGACGGAGATTTTTGAGGACGAAGCAACAAACGGCGAAGTGGGGAAACTGCCCCTGTTTCCCCTGCTTATAAAGAGGGAAGGGGCGGACGTTTCACCCTTCCGAATAAAGAATCCCCCCATGATTTCTCCCACGATGCCGCGTTCAACACGTATCATTGGGGGAGGGCGCGGTGGATACGGAGCAAGATTCGGCGTTACCCAGGCCGCGCGTGCCCGTGCCCTGTTTTGGGCCTGGCCCAACAGCGCTCGGCACCGTGTGTGGCCCAGGCCCGGGGGCTCCTGTCAGTGTACTAGAATAGGGGTACCCTAGTACCCCAAACTTGTGCACGAGCAGTTGCAGCGCCCCGCGGCAAGGGCTTGCCGGGTGACCGCCAAGATACTCCGTGGCTCCTTTGGAGCCATTCAAGAACAAAATATTCAAGTCAAAAGGACAAGGCCCCGGCAAAAGGAGCTTGCCGAGAAGGCCAACCGAGGCTTCTCGAGGAACTTGCCACGACGCACCACGCGTCCCGGCAAGGCCTGGCTAGCGACAAGCTTCCGAGCGCGACAAGACCACGACCGCGGCAAGGCGCTTTCCGCGGCAAGCGACCACTCTGTGCCCACGCTCCAGCGCATCCACCAACATGTCGCCCTGGGGGCCTCTCCAAGCGCGCGTGGCGGAGGGCTGTGCAGCCAGCGGTGCGCGGAGGCATGCGACGCTGACAAGATCGCCGTCGTGGCGAACGGTGGCGCCCCTAACGGTCCTTTTCTGCACTATTTGGGCGACACAGACGGGCATTTAATGCCCTTGTCCCCTGCCGTCAGGGTTAGGTGGAGTATACTGTGCAAGTAGCTGTACCAACTACCTCTCTTTTTACGTTTTCACCCTTCTCTGCGTTGCCACCTGTCGGTGACCCCTTGTGCATATAAAAGGAGGCCCATGCGCAACATAGGGGGGGTTCGACTGGTTCGCAAATTCGGCTGATTCGTACCATTCGAAGCCAGGAAAACACTTAGCTCTCTTGAGCAAGAACATAATATAATTAGACAAGCAGCAGTAGGAGTATTATCTCTCCGGAGAGCTCCGAAGCTGGGTAAACTGCTCGTGTGCTTCGCCTCGATCTGCTCTTCGTGCGACCTCCGCCCCCCGCCGAACCGAAAGGGGCTCGGTCCGCCGGCCCCATAGGTGTTCGTGGATCAGTTTCCCCGACACATATCCACATCCACCCAGATGTCGATATTATCATCATCATCATAATCTTCGGGACGAATATCAAATCTTATTCGCATTCCCTCCTCAAATCCATATGCCTTGCAGAGAGCTTCCCAATTAGAGCAACTGAAATGGGAGCGATCGACCGTATTATACAGCTTAACCAGAAACTCATAACCATGTTTAGTTCTTAAGTGAGCCCTCCTTGTCTCCACATTCTCAAAGTCATCTAAACCAAAACCAAGCTTCTCCAATACATATGGTCTAGCATGGCACGGGATGTACTAATCGAATTGAAAAAAATCCATAAATTACATGTTGAACAAAAGAAGCACAAGTGATGATATTCATTATGATGAAATGCTTGTCGTTGCATACCGTACAAACATCAAAGGTTCTTCCAGCTTCACGGTGAATAACCTATCATTTTGCAGGTGAGGAAACCTGTCACACAAACCCCGGTCATCGTAGCAGTACCCGCACTCTGGGAACCCATCATCATCAGACATCTCCTGTGTTCAAAATTCAAAGATTATAACTCGACAACAAAATCCAAAAAATCCGGCATGACCTTTGCTAAAAAAAGGACATATCGAGCGCCTGAAATTTGCCGGAACAGAAATTAATCAACACTCCAGCAAAACATAGAACACTTATCGATGGTCATTGCATTTCAATGGTTGAAAATATGAACAAAAACATTTCGAAATATCTTATATATAATTTCTTTTTTCATTGCATCCACTTAATTTCAATCAGGTCAAAATAAAAAAATCCTAACACTAAATAAACTAGTTTAAAGTAGTTTTATTAACTACTTACTAAATAAACTAGTTCTATTAAGCACTTACTAAATAAACTAGTTCTATTAAGCACTTAATATAAATAAACTAGTTATATTAATCACTTACTAAATAAACTATTTCTATTAAACACTTGCTAAAAATTCTATTACCCTAGTTCTACCCTAAATTTTCTTACTTCTATTTTTTTCAAAACACCTAAAATAGTCAAAAAAAATATTCTAATAAAAAACCTACATTCTACAATGTCTACATTCTAAAATCTACATTTAAATTACCTACAATTTGGAAGAACAGAGACAAGGAGGGAGGGAGGAGAGAGGAGGGGGAGAGGGCGGCCGGAGGAGGAGGGGGAGGGGCCGGCCGGAGGAGGAGGAGGGAGGGGTGGTGGGAGGAGGGCAAATTTACCTGCTGTATAGTACTAACTGTAAATTGGCAAGCATAATTTTTTTTTGCAATGGTACAAGTCTGAAAGGTGTACCTGCACGATAGCTAAGTTGCCTCTCGGCCATTGGCGGAGGTGTTTGCCTTTCCTCATGTTGCGAAGGCAGTCCAGCAGAACCCGGAGGGTGAACGCATTCCAATTAATATTGGATATATGCTTCACATCGTCCACTAATGCGTAATATTGCTTTGGGACAATCTTGCTCGACATGGGAGAAAGAACTGTTCCAAGCAATGCGAGGACAACTTTTCAAAGGAAATAATCATCGGCAGATTTATTTTTGGTGATGTCCACAATCAGATCATCGATGACTATATTACCTGTGGTCTTGCTCAGGAACTAAGGCAGCACTCTTTCTTTAACATCCTCACCTTCCTCACTGAGAATATCTTCTGCCGACAGTCTGTGGTTCTCCAAGGACAAGATGCACTCAACACCCACGGCACCGAGAGAGACTTCGCCAACCCAGTCTTGTATAATGAATCTGCCCTTGCTAGGATCAAAAATCTCAACCATGTATCGGATCAAAAGTGCACGCATCTTCAACAAAGGTATTTGAAGCATGCTACACAGTCGTGTTTCGGCAAGTGCAGCATGTTGACTGGAAGATAGATGGGCAAGAAGTTTGCACCATTTTTCAATGGTGCAAACTATTTCTCCATTGAGTTCATCCATCTTGTTGAAAAAATAGACTTGGTTACACTAGCAAAAATTGTTTAATCAACTTTTTCCTACCATACTGTTGGCAAAAACATAATAATGGAATACACTATCCAACAGTAGATCGACAAATATACAATATAATTCATTCATACTAAAACATTCAGCAGAGACACGTGCAACACATAAATTGACAGTTTAGGAAGTACTTATTTCATCAACTAGTTTCAGAATCAAAAGTAACATAATTTATTTAATCATTTATTTTCATATGGTGTTGTACAAATAGATATAAGAATCGGGGACACTTCCTAATTAACAGTGAATCAAAAACAAAAATACAAAATTATGCATACTGCAACATGCATCAAACAAACGTGCAACACATACAATATTAGTGGGCGTCTGATAGTTGCAACATGCATGTCTTAGGGCATTGCTATAACTTAAAGTGACTATGCTATAACTAAAACTGATTGAAAATTCTTATTTATTCATCAATCCAACCTAAAAGTGAAAGACATCAAACTACATGCAGAAACTAGTTTGGAATTGTAGGGCTATCTAATCTAATACACGCGCAAACAAATATAATGTCATAGGCCTATCTAATCTAATACACGCACAAACAAAAAACATCTAATCCAACTGATGTAATGCGAACATTATGCACTAATTAATCTTAGGCCTGTCGAATCTAACACACGCACAAAGAAAAGCATCATGAATGCGGTACAACAGCCAACATACTGGATCGCTCGATGAAGATGGAAATTGTCGGTGTTGCAACATGGACGCAGTTCATCCATGGCGGCCAGCACGCGCTGATGGTCGCGATGTTCTCGACGATCTTGCTGGATTTGGGTGGATGCTAAGGACGTAGTTGTCGTCGACTCGACGGTAGGAGCCGTCGCAGACGACATGTACAATGATGTCGAGACTATATAGGAGGAGGAGGATCTCCTAGGTCGTCGTAACCACTAGGGAAAATACATCCGTGATCTTTGCTTTTCTTGGTTGAGGAGAGGCAGTACGTGCTCCTAAATCAAAGGGATAGGCTTCCCACGCTCGACGTTTTTTTTTGGAGATTGCGATCCGGGAATTGTGTAACAAATCCCGACCACTCCTCTCTTTGAGCGACGAGGGACTCGTGTCATGGACATGCGTAGGGATTTCCAGTTTTTTGTGTTTGTATTTTTTATCTTTTATTTTTTTTCTTTTCTTTTTCATATTTGAATTTTTTTAATCAAATAATCATTTCAACTCAAACAAATGGCTCCAAAATATTTCCACACAATGGGATCACCATGATAGCATGCATTCCAATTCTCGTTGATTTCCGACAATAGATGCATTTACTAGGATTTTCCCGGCGAAAAAACCCCGAAATATTGCCGGACGTGATCCAATGTTCGTTGGGTGTCCAGAATGGCTCAGATGTTGCATGGGGACCTACATTGGGCATCCTCACATGGTGCCAAACTTTGGTGTCATTTCATGCAGGCGACCACATAGCACATGTGGAACCAGCAGCATTTGGGTCTGCCGGAGGGGGAGCCCGAAGGACTTTGTTTTTCTAGACTCAACCAAATGGCCCAAAAAATTTCCACACAATGGGATCACCATGGACAATATGCATACCAATTCTCGTCAATTTCTGACACTCGATGCATTTACTAGGATTTTCCCAGCGAAAAAACCCCGAAATGCTGCCTGGACGTGAAGCAACATTCGTTCGGAGTCCAGAATGGCTCAGATGTTGCATGGGGGCCTACATTGGGAAACCTCACATGGTGCCAAACTTTGGTGTATTTTCATGCAGGCCAGCGCATAGCACATGTGCAACCAGCAGCATTCGGATCTGCCAGAAGGGGAGCCCGAAGGACGTTGTTTTTCTAGACTCAATCAAATGGCACCAAAAAAATTCCACACAATGGGATCACCATGGACATCATGCATGCCAATTCCCGTCGATTTCCGACACTATATGCATTTAGTAGGATTTCCCCGACGAAAAACCCCCAAAACACTGCCCGGACGTGACGCAACATTCATTCGGTGTCTGGAATGGCTCAGATGTTGCATGGGGGCCTACATTGGGCAACCTCACATGGTGCCAAACTTTGGTGTATTTTCATGCAGGCCAACACATAGATCATATGCCGGAGGGGGAGCCCGAAGGATGTTGTTTTTCTAGACTCAAGCAAATGGCACCAAAATGTTTCCACACAATGAGATCACCACGGACAACATGCATGCCAATTCGTCAATTTCCACACTAGATGCATTTACTAGGATTTTCCCGGCGAAAAAACCCCGAAACGCTGCCCGGATGTGAGGAAACGTTCGTTCGGTGTCCG
>NC_041381.1:576790902-576808630 GCF_002162155.2 Triticum dicoccoides | reverse complement strand
ACCATGGACAACATGCATGCCAAATCTTGTCGATTTTCGACACTCGATGCATTTACTAGGATTTTCCCGGCGAAAAACCCCTGAAACAGTACCCGGACATGACGTAACGTTCGCTCGGTGTCCGGAATGGCTCAGATGTTGCATGGGGGCCTACATTGTGCATCCTCACATGGTGCCAAACTTTGGTGTCTTTTCATGCAGGCCAGCACATAGCACATGCGCAACCAGCAGCATTCGAGTCTGCCGGTGGGGCATCCCGAAGGACGTTGTTTTTGTAGACTCAAGCAAATGGCACCAAAATTTTTCCACACAATGGGATCACCATGGACAACATGCATGCCAATTCTCGTCGATTTTTCCACACACTTGCTATAAAACGATTTTTCAAATAGAAAACATATTAAAATATTATAATTAAGAAGTGAAATAAATGACAACATACATTCTTGCAATTTTTAATTTTAAAACTATAAGAAGAAATAAAAGAGAAAAATATATTTGATGTACTTTTTTTGAAATAGAAAACAGAAAAGATATATTATAATTAAGAGGGAACATATTATCTTGCATTTTTGAATTTTAAAAGAGTCAGAATAAATGAAAGAGGAAAAATAGATTTTATTTCAAAATATTTTAAATATAAAAAGAAAATAAATATTTGATTGAATAAGTGAAATAGAACACATTAATTTTTCGTACGTTAGCGAATTTAAGAACTGTCACAGAAAAAATCATACGTTCGTGAATTAGTGAAATAGAACACATCAACGATATTCTACGTGCGGGTGAAGCTGGCCTGGGACGGCCCACCTGAATTAGGCCCAAGCCAGTGTCGCGCCGGGCACATCTGAGGGGTGCTGGGAGTTTAGTCCCTCCTCGCCAAGCGAGAGGAGCTCGCACTGGTTTATATACCGGGTTGAGCTTCCCCTCTCAAGTTCCTCTCTAAAGCGGGAACCACACTGCCTAACCCTAACCGTCCCTGTCGTGTGGGGCCTACTAGCAGTCTATATTTACAATCCGGCGGGCCTGCAACATCCTGGCCCAATAAATGATTGGGTTACTAGTCGTATGCAGGCCGTTGAATTGTGAACTATGCAGTTAGTAGGCGGGCTTTTTTCGTATTTCATTTTTTGCATTTGTCACATGTCAATTATTTGTTGTTCTTCAAATCACCTCATAAATTTGTATACACGCTCACTTACATGTATACAAATTTCAAGAAGCCAATCTGAAATATAGAGAATTCTAAAGAATATAACACAACATTTTTTCGCACATTTCTAACTTTTATAACTGTGAGAACAAATAAAACAAAAATATATATGATTTAAAATTATTTAAAACATAAAATTTAAAAGAAATATTATAATTAACAAGTGAAATGAAAGAGAACATATTATCTTGCATATTTTGAATTTTAAAAATGTGGGAATAAATGAAAGAGGAAAAATAGATTTGATTTTAAAATATTTCAAATATAAAAAAGAAAAGAAATACCTAAACATCATGGCAATGCACACATGGTCAGGGAAGCAACAAAGAAAAAGAAACATGACAAAGAGGAATTGTAGATATCTCCTAAGCAAATCCTATCTGCAGTACAATAACATCTGCATTTTTTATCAAAGAAGAGCTTCCCCCTTTCGATTTTCATTACTGAAAACCTCAAGCATCCAAAGCATCCATCGTAGAAAAAACAACTAGAACGATAATCCAGCAACAACAAACTAAAAAACAAGTCTGTAGCCTGCACTGACGAACACCAGGGAATTACATAGTTGAAACGATCATCAAAAGTTCAAAAACTACAAAATCAGAGTAGCTACGCTCAGGAACAACAGCTTCAGCAGGTAGCAGGGTCTTTTCCTCCTTCCAGTCTTGCTACATTTATCGTCCACCCCTGCGATGTTGTGTATACTTCACTTGCTGCTCGCTGTAGCAATCTTGCTCCCAGGTCCAGCACCTTTTTTGTGGCTCCTTTATCTGCAAAATAGACCAATCAACAATTCAATGGCTCATTAGTTTGATTATGGAGAAAGTAGAAATGGGATTATTTTTGAAAATAAAATGATAACATATGCATTACATTAACAACGGCAGTACATAACTTAACAGGTTGAACACATCAAATTTGCAGTACATAAACTTCATCAGTACATAACTTAACATCAAATTAACACCAACTGCGGTTCTCTGTGTTTGATAGCATAGTACTATATAAACCAAAGTATTAAAAACTAAAGTAAATTTGCCTATACGTATGAGATACCATGGTTTTACTAAAACAGAGTATTTTGGAGTATTGACAATACATAGAACTGTTTGGTTGTTACCGCACAATGTTGTAAATTGTGCTGCCTAGCGATTGCATTTAAGCACTCGCGACTCTATTTAGAAAAAAAGAGGCTACACTTTTTATGCAGAGAAATAACTACAGTTTTCCCAATACTACAATATTAAAATCACAATTGTTAGGGGCAACCAAACAGCTCATTATAAATAAAACTACGTAATCTCAAAAACTGAATTATTCTCAAAGAACTTAGAAAATACTTTGCTATCAAATGAGGCCGAACTGACTCAGACAGATAGACTAACTAAAGACACTGACATGCCTTCACTCTGTCTTCTTGTCCTTCAACTTCTTGATGCACTGCGAGTGATGAACGCCAATGCAGATGTAGGTCTTCGCTTCAATCGGCATGGTCCTGTCTCCGAGCCACGGGATCCCTGCCCCCACAATCTGCACGTCCATCGGCTGCTCCTGGACAACATCTTCCTGCTCCTCCTCTCCATTATTGTCGTCCAGCAGCACAACAACCTCCTCTTCCCCGCTCTCATCCTTGCTCTGCTCTACATCTTTGCTATCACTCTCATCCTCGCTCTGCTCAACATCTTCACTATCACTCTCATCCTCGCTCTGCTCGACATCTTCACTAACAATCTCGTCCTCGCTCTGGTCCACATCACTGCCAGAGTGAACATTGGACTTCTCAACCCGAGCTGGCACCGCGAGCACCACTCCGAAAAGATCTGGCACTGGATCAGGCGGGGCATGCCGGCAGGAGCGGTACATGTACCACCTTGCACGCTGCCGCGGATCCGGGGAGTTCTCCGCTTCGTTCATAGCCTAGAGGAAAACCTGGACTGGAACAACTCCTCGACCAGGACCAAACAAGGACTTCTTCTCATTGCCCGTAAGCACTTTGATGAGACCCCCAGCATGGTCGATGAACATCTGCAAGCTGGGAAACCAACTAGAGATCTCATGCATGTGCGCCCTCTACTACACAACGCCCTGACAGAACTTCCCAACTGCCTCCTCCCACTTTTCTTGAGCGCGGCGGCAATCACTTGCGGACCGTGACCTCCTTCGCTTCTTGGCCCCCATCGACGGCATCGCCAGATGTAGGATGTGAGCGCAGGGAGTGAATGGGGAACGACAACAAGGCCTAGGGTTCATCTTTGCGAGATGAAATGGGGAATTTTTCCTCTTTCTAGCTGATAACCGCGTGTGAGGCCGGCCTGGAACGGCCCACCTGAATTAGGCCCAAACCAAAGCCGCACCGGGCACAACCTCAGGGTGGTGGGAGTTTAGTCCCACCTCGCCAACCGAGAGGAGCTCGCACCGGTTTATAAACCCGGCTGAGCTATCCATCTCAAGTTCCTCTCTAAAGCAGGGAGCTCATTGCCTAACCAGTCCCTCTCTGCTCTGTGGGGCCTACCCGCAACTTATATACATTCCCCGTAGGCCTACATCCTGGCCTAATGGATTACTAGTCGTATGGAGGCCATGTGGTTTGAAATATGCTATTGGTAGGCGGGCATTTTTAATTTTTTTTGCATATGTCAGATGTCAATTTTTGCACACAACTTTGAATCATTCAAATTTTCTATTTCAAATTAAATAGAAATTTGACAAAAATTGAAAATGTTTGGAGCAAACATTGCCACCATGTGAGGATGCCCAAAGTCGTTTTTTAAATTTTTATTTAATTTTTTGCATTTGTCACATGTCAAATTTTGCACATGTTTGAATCAATCATTTTTTCTATTTTAAATTAAATAGAAATTTGACAAAATATGAAAAATGTTTGGACCAAACATTGCCACATTGTGAGGTTGCCCAAAGTCATTTTTAACCTCCTCCAAATCACCTAAAAATGTGCACACATGATCTCCTACTCAAACATAGAAAGGTTTCCAAGGTTTCACATTTTTTTAATTTTTTTAATTTTTTATGCCGTGGCCAATGCCAGTTTGAAACACGTGGTGATTTTTTCAACCACCTCTAAATCACCTCAAAATTTGCACACATGATCTCCTACTCAAACACTGCAAGGTTTCCAAGGTTTTATATTTTTGAACTTTTTTGAATTTATACTGCACTCTAGACTGACTAATCAAAACATCGGTCTATACCTCAAGGGGGCATTGTGTCGGGGAAACTGATCCACCAACACCTATGGGGACAGGGCCCCTTTCGGTTCGGAGGGGGGCGGAGGCCGCACAAAGAGAGGATCGAGGCAGTACACGCGAGCAGTTTTACCCAGCTTCGGGCCGCACGGATGCGTAAAACCCTACTGCTGCTTGTTTGTGTGTATTGAATTCTTGCTCAGGAGCGATGGACGCTGCCAGACTGAGCGTGAGAGTGTTTCTGGTGTTTCCAATGAGCCGAACCTCCCCCGCACCCCCTCTACGTTGCGCTTGGGCCTCCTTTTATACTTTCAAGGGGTCACCGACAGGTGGCAACATAGACTAGAAGGGTAAAAATGGAAAAGGATGCGGTAGGTGCAGCTACCGCTACTGTAGACACAGTGCACCCTACCTAACTCTGACGGCAGGGGACAAGGTCATTTAATGCCTGTCTGAGTTGCCTAAACAGTGCAAAAAGTGACCGTTAGGAGCACCACCGTTCGCCACGATGGCCTTCTCTTCATCTCCGCTTGCCACCGCGCACCCCTAGCTGCGCGGCCTCCTGCCACGTGTGCTTGGGAGAGTCCTGGAGCGACACGTTAGCAGGTGTGCTGGAGCGCGGGCACGAAGTGGGGGTTTCCCGCGGCAAGCTCCTTGCCGCGGTCGTCGTCTTGTCGTGTTTGGGATCTTGTTGCTCACCGTGCCTTGCCGGGACGCATGGCGCGTCGCGGCAAGCTTTCTTGGTATGCCTTGAGTGGCCATCCCGGCAAGCTCCTCTTGCCGGGGTCTTGTCTCTTCCCGGCAAGATCCTCTTGCCGGGGCCTGGGTTGGCCTTCCCGGCAAGCTCCTCTTGCCGGGGTCTTGGTTTGAGTACTTTGTTCTTGAATGGTCTTCAAGGGAACCACGGAGGGTCTTGGCGGTCACCCGGCAAGCCTTGCCGCGGGATGCTGTGACCGCCCGTGCACAAGTTCGGGGTACTAGGGTACCCCTACTCTAGTACACCGACAGGAGCCCCCGGGCCTGGGCCACACACGGTGCCGAGCGCTGTTGGGCCAGGCCCAAAATAGTGCACGGGCACGCATGGCCTAGGTCACGCCGCATATCTCTCCGCTCCCACCGCGCACGCCCAGAACGGCACACGTCAAACGCGGCGTCGTGGCTGACGCGGGCGGCGTGCGCGGGGCTAAGCCCCTCGAGCATGCATCAGGCCATGATGATGGGGACGGTTCACGCCCTCCTCCCAAAACGGAGGTAGGCGTGGGGGCGTGGTGCATTTACTGGACGGGGCCGGTGCGCGGTTGTCGTCTTGGTTCTGCATCCCCGCCACGCGGCTCCCATGCGCTTGGGGTCACGGACGGTGGAAGTGGGAAACTGGGCCGTCGCGAGCAGAGGCAGCAGGTTGGCCCCGACTCCCTGCTCTTCCCATGCCTTGATTCGCTGAGCGGGGCGGCCGAGCTCCCACCTCGCTCCTTTATAAAGAGCGGGAGGGGAGCACAGAAACCCGCACTCTCTCATCTCCTCCTTTCTTTAGCTTTTGTTCCCCTTTCTCCCATTCGCCATGGAGAAAGGGAACCCAGGCCCTTCATCGGTGGCGGCGAGGGTCGCCGCCAGACAGCGCATCTCTCCCTCTCCCGCGCCCGTGGTGGCAGAGCCAGCCATAAGGGGAAGAGGGAGGGGGCGAGGTCGCGGACGAGGTCGAGGCGCTCTGGGAAGAGGCGGGCGGGGCGGCGCGCCAACTTCGCCTCCGCCGGCGGCTCCTCCCCCCACGGCGGTCCATATAGGGGACGACCCTTGTGAGTTCTTCGTCAAGCTGCGCCGGGCGCCTCGTCGTCGCCTCCGGCTTCCAGCTCCGTTTGCGAGCGCGATGGAGTTGGACCCGCCCGAGACACTGAGACTGCACATGAGGGGCTGTGGGATCAGCGGCACGCGAGTCCGCGTTGTATTCCCAGCCCCTAATGTGATGTATCTTGATCGAGGGTGGAAGACGTTCGCCCGTATCCACAGCTTGATGGAGGGGTTTACCCTCCATTTTAAGTTGATGGAGGGCGATCTCCTCTCCGTCAAGGTCTTCGGGTGCTTCGGCACTCGGGCGAAGTGCTGCGTGGACAGCTCCTCCGACAGCGAAGGCTCCTCCTCGAGCGAGAGTGACGAGGAGGAGAGCGACAGCGACGATGAGGGTAGCGGGCGGCGGGGTGGCGGGTCCGACTAGGCATCGGGCGCCGCTTCGCGCGGCACCGGCGACCCCATCATCCGTGTCGCCGGCTCCTTGAACTCCCCGGGGTCGTCTCCTTGGGCGGCTGGCGTAGGGACGCTGCGGAAGGGGAAGAGGGCTGGCGACAAGGCCGTCAGGTCGGAGTACGAGGGCGTGGTGCCCTCGACAGCGTGCTGATCTCTTGCCGCCCCGTCTTCGAGCCCCGCTTCCAGCGCCGCCATCGCCGTCCAGCCTTCGGACGGCCCCCGGGATGTTCTCTTGGTGTCTTCTGGCACCCGTAGCTCGCCTAGGCGCTCCTTTTGCCCTTTTCGCCTCCTTGCCCTGCCTCCTGAAGAGAGGGACAGGAAAGGGATTACGGGCATCTTATCTTTTTAATTTGTAAGCCTTCGGGCCTTAGCTGTATCTAAAACTTGTAATCCTCTCTTTCATGTTTTTCATCCTCTATTGACTGTACCTGAGTGGGATGTTTTTTAATGAAAAGGGGATGCTTGCCGAGTTATTTGTCTCGCGAGTTGAACCCACGCCAAGGAGCAAATCCTTGGTATCCCTCGGACAGACATTTCATCTCCCGGCAACAGGCCCTGCCGCCTTCCCACGTCGCTCGGCCTTTCTCACGCCTTTGACGGAGGCGGGAACGAGGTGGGTGCGGTCTCCTCGTTTCATCCCTTTGCTGCCGCGACTACGACCAAACTTGGCCCCGGGAACGAGCCCCACGGCCTAGAGTTGAGGGAGCACGGCAGTTTTCGGGAAGAAACGCGGTTTCGCATTCCCCAGTCCATAAGAGGATGCATGATGAGGGATGAAAGACTTATCTGATATTACAGCCCCTGGCAACTCTGGTTTGCCGTGGACGATTCTTGGCACTCGCAGCCCCCAGCGATACTGGCTTGACGGGGCCCAGGTGCCGTCCGTTTTCTTCTTTTCTTGTCGCTGCCAGTCATGTCACGGGAACACTTTATTAGAGGCGCGACAAGTTATTTTGTAATATACCTCTATTTTAGGCAAAAAAAATTGCTGTGTTATTTCCTTTACTCGACTCTAGGCTTTGTATGGTTCTGCCCTACGCTTTCTAGGGAAACTTGCCGGTGCAGGCACTCTTGCCGCGAGCGCCGAGTGCGGAACTTCAGCAGCCTGCTGGCGGGGTCGCTACCGACAAGCAACCTTGTCGCAACTAGTTGCAGCTCACTTAAGTTGTTGAGCGGACTCGAAACAAAGTAAGGGCGCTAGCGGCTCACTTAAGTTGCTGAGCGGACTCGAAGCAAAGTAAGGGCGCTAGCAGCTCACTTAAGTTGTTGAGCGGAATCGAAACAAAGTAAGGGCGCAACTAGCTACGAGTTGGTTCCTCCGCGCACAGGTTTTCCATACAAAGCACGATCGTTCAAGGAAAATAACTCAAAAATTTAAAAAACTGATTGCTCAAACTTTAGCAACTTAGCTTTTCTGTCGTCTGCTTCCCGGCAAGGAGAAACTTTCTTGAACGGCCTGGTCCACACCATTATCTTCTCCTCCCCCCCCCCCCCGGTAAACCTTGTAGGCGAGGGAACCTTCCTTATTTTGAGAAAGAAACAGAGAAATAAAGTAATGATATGGAGCCTTGGGCTCGTTATTGCTTACCGGGGTCTGGTGCTGCACAAAGTGTCAGATAGCATATGCGAAAAATGATTATAGCATAAAAAAACTGACAAGATGTGCGGGGCACATGAACTTTACTGGTGCACGGGGTCTGCGCCCGGCTTTGTACAAAGGATTACATGCAACAGCGGCAAGACTTGTACAAAAGGTGGTTGCCGGAAAAGCTTCTGGCAACCGCGCCCTACGGGTAAAACTTACGAAGATGTTCAATGTTCCAGGAGTTGCTCACCGAAATGCCATCTTCAGTCTCAAGGCAGACGACGCTGGGCCTAGTGATTCGTTTCACCCGATAAGGGCCTTCCCACTTCGGCGTCAACTTGTTGGAATTCTTGGCGGACTGAACACGCCGAAGAACAAGGTCGCCTTCCTCGAAGCTTCTGGCCTTAACTTTGCGGCTATGGTAGCGACGCAAAGCTTGCTGGTAGCGAGTGGCTCGCACAGCAGCCTGAAGACGGTCTTCCTCAAGGAGCAGCGTGTCATCTTGTCGCAGCTGCTCTTGCTCGAGCTCATCATAAGAGAGCACTCGAGGCGACCCGTAAACGAGTTCCGTGGGGAGAACTGCCTCCGCTCCGTAGACCAGAGCGAAGGGTGTCTGGCCAGTGGCTCGATTTGGCGTCGTCCTGATCGACCAAAGAACCACCGGCAGCTCCTCGATCCAGTTCTTTCTGCACTTGTGCAGCCTGTCGAAAGTCCTGGTCTTGAGGCCTCGTAGCACTTCAGCATTTGCCCTCTCCTCTTGACCGTTGCTTCTCGGGTGAGCAACAGAAGCGAAGCAGACCTTGGCGCCAAGATCTTGGACATACTGCATGAAGGTGCGGTTCGTAAATTGCGTGCCGTTGTCGGTGATGATCCTGTTAGGAATCCCGAAACGGCAAACAATCGACCTGAAGAACTTGACTGCTGACTGTGCTGTCACCTTCCTCACTGGTTCCACTTCCGGCCACTTTGTGAACTTGTCGATTGCAACGTACAAGAACTCAAAGCCCCCGACAGCTCGAGGGAAAGGGCCGAGGATGTCGAGCCCCCAGACCGAAAATGGCCAGGATAAAGGGATCGTCTGGAGAGCTTGAGCTGGCTGGTGTATCTGCTTGGAATGGAACAGGCACGCTTCACATTTGGTTACTTGTGCAGTTGCATCCTGGAGGGCTGTCGGCCAGAAGAAGCCTTGTCGGAATGCTTTGCCGGCAAGTGCTCTTGCGCCAATGTGGTGACCACATATGCCTCCATGTATCTCTGCCAACAGCTGTTGTCCATCTTCCCGGCGAATGCACTTCAATTTCACACCGTTGAGTCTTATTCTGTACAGTGTGTTGTCGACAAACTTGTACATACCTGACTGCCGGGCTACTCTTTCAGCTTCTTCTTGCTCTTCAGGAAGCTCTCCTGTCTGAAGGAAACTGACAATCTGCTGCGCCCATGCTGGAGCTTGTGGCTCGACAACAAGGACTAAAGGCGTATCTGTTGCTGCGGGAACATCCGCTTCTACGGCAAGAACCTGCGGTTCGGCCGGAGCGTGATATTCCCCGGCAAGCTTGCCGGAGCAAAACTTGTCGGGAGCGTCTGCTTCAACGGAACAAACCAAGAGGTTCGCCGGAGCAGACTGCTCCTCAGCACTCTTGGCGTCGATCTTGGGGACCTTCTTGGCGGCGGCTTCGGGAAGCTCTGCCGGAAAGTAGTCACCAGAAACCAACTTCCTCTTCTTATTCTGTCCAGTTGATGGTGTCACGGATGGTTGAGTTAGCTTGAGCACAAAAATCCCTGGTTCCACAGGTAACTTTAGTGCTGCGCACTTTGACAGGCCGTCAGCAATATCGTTCTGAGTTCGTGGAACGTGTTCCATTTGCAGGCCGTCAAAATGTGCTTCTAGCTTCCTCACTTCATCAACATAAGCTTCCATCAATGGACTCTGGTAGTTCTTGTTCACTTGGCGGACGACAAGCTGTGAGTCACCCCTTACAATGAGTTTCTTGATCCCAAGGTCTGCTGCGATTCTGAGACCGGCAAGCAAACCCTCATACTCTGCAGTATTGTTCGTTGCTTGCTCCTAGGGAAAGTGCATCTGGACTACGTACTTGAGGTGCTCTCTGGTGGGTGCGATAAGCAGCACGCCAGCACCGGCGCCTTGCAGCGAGAAGGCACCATCAAAGTACATCAGCCACTCTTTGCTTGTCTCCTTGATGGGGATGCTCGTCTCTGGAATTTCTTCGTCTGGGGTTGGCGTCCACTCTGCTATGAACTCTGCCAATGCCCTGCTTTGGATCGTTGCAGTGCTCTCAAACTTGAGGCCAAAGCTTGACAGTTCCAACGCCCACTCGACAATCCTGCCTGTTGCTTCTGGATTCTGCAGTATCCTCTTCAACGGAAAGCGAGTGACAACTATGATCTCGTGTGCCTGGAAGTAATGGCGCAGCTTTCTCGAGGCCATGAGAAGGCCGAAAAGCAATTTTTGCACACCAGAGTACCTCGACCTAGCCCCCTGGAGAAGGGAGATGACAAAGTAAACCGGGCGCTGCACCATCTTCTTCTGCACCTCCTTGCATGCCTGAGCAGACTCAACTTTGTCGGGACCAGAGCTTGTCGGAGAAGCCCCCTGCTTGTCGCTGGATTCACTTGTTGCGGTCGCTGGCTCATCATCCGCCTCCCTCTCCGCTACTAACGCAGCACTAACCACTTGATTGGTTGCTGCCAGATATAGCAGCAACTTCTCTTGTGGCTTAGGTGCGACAAGTATTGGAGTGGAGGAGAGGTACCTCTTCAAGTCCTGCAGCGCATCCTCCGCTTCCGGAGTCCATTTCATTGGACCTGCCTTTTTCAATATTTTGAAAAACGGCAGGGCGCGCTCGGCAGACTTAGAGATAAACCTGCTGAGAGCAGCCACGCATCCGGCAAGCCTTCGCACATCCTTGACGCGCTTCGGTGCTTCAATCTGCTCGATGGCCTTGATCTTGTCGGGGTTAGCTCCAATTCCCCGCTGAGACACGAAGAACCCGAGAAGCTTGCCGGAAGGGACTCCGAACACGCACTTCTCGGGATTGAGCTTGAGGTTGATCCTGCACAGATTTGCAAAAGTTTCTTCTAAATCTTGGATCAGGGTAGCCTTGTCCTTGCTCTTGACCACTATATCATCCATGTAGGCTTCCACATTTCTGTGTATCTGTGGCTCAAAAGCGACATGGACTACCCTTGCAAATGTTGAACCAGCATTCTTCAACCCAAAGGGCATCCGTACAAAACAGTATGTGCCACAAGGGGTGATAAATGCGGTTTTTTCCTCATCCTCTTCTGCCATGAAGATTTGATGGTATCCTAAGTATGCATCAAGAAATGAAAGCAAATCACATCCAGCTGTGGAGTCAACAATCTGGTCAATGCGCGACAAGGGAAATGGATCTTTGGGACAAGCTTTATTGACATTAGTGAAGTCTATACAAAGCCTCCATTTCCCGTTCGCCTTGCGCACGACTACAGGATTGGCCAACCACGTGGGATGGAGCACTCCTCTGACAAGGCCTGCTGCTTCCAATTTCCTGATCTCTTCTGCAATGAACTCTTGGCGCTCCACTGCCTGCTCCCTGACTCTCTGCTTGACGGGCCGCGCATGAGGACAGACGGCAAGGTGTTGCTCGATTACTTTCCTGGGAACACCGGGGATATCAAACGGTTGCCATGCAAACACGTCGACATTCGCCCGCAGGAAAGCAACGAGCGCGCTTTCCTATTTGGGGTCAAGAGTGGCGCTGATGGTGAAGGTACCACCAGTGCCATCCTCCTTGGCGGACACCTTCTTAGTCTCAGGTGGAGCTGCCATTGCCTTCTTACACTTGCCGGTGGAGCTCGATGGTGCATCCTCGACGATAGCGCAGCACTCCGAAGAGGTGCGCTTGCCGGAGTGGGCATCAGAGCTCTTGCCGGACTTTGTCTTCTTCTTCCCCCCGGGATCTTCAGCGGCAAGTGTGTTTTGATCAGCTGTGGCTGCTGCTTCCCGGTAGATCTTGTCGGCGCAGATAAGGGCATCCTTCTTGTCGCCGGGGACAGAGATGACACTTATCGGGCCTGGCATCTTGAGCATGTTGTATGCATAGTGAGAGGCTGCCATAAACTTGGCGAGCGCTGGACGGCCAAGGATCCCATTGTAGGGCAATGGAAAATTGGCAACGTCAAATGTGACCCTCTTAGTTCTGAAGTTCATCTCGCTGCCAAATGTGACCGGCAGCATGATCTTTCCCTTCGGCTTGCTTCTTCCCGGGCTGATTCCTTGGAACATGCCGGTGTCTTCGAGCTCGCTGTCAGGGATCTGGAGTTTCTGAAGGACCGCGGAGGAGATCAGATTCAAGCCGGCCCCGCCGTCAACTAGCATCTTCGTGACCTTGAGGTTGCGGATAGTTGGTGAAACCAACATTGGCAAGCACCCGACCGCAGTTACGCGATCACGGTGATCCTCAATGTCGAAGATGATAGGCGTGCTGGACCATTTCAGAGGCTTGCGTGACTCTACGGATGGTTCTACTGCATTAACCTCCTGTATCCACTGCTTGAGTTGGCGGTGCGAAGTATGCAGAGAAGCACCACCGTCGACGCACAGGACCTCTGTAGCTTTCTGAAATTCCTGCTCATCGGCCTCATCATCATCCACGTCTTCGTCATCGTCGTCGTCTTCATCCTTGTCGCGGCCACGGGGAGGCCTATCTCCTTGCCGCTGTCTGGCCTTGCCGCGGCGTCCTCCCCGGCAGGGACGTTTGTTGCCGGATCCACCAGTTCCTTCCTGGGCCTTCTCCTTGTCGCGTCGCTCGTATTCAGCTTTCTGCAGTTCAACGAGCTGCTCAACCTTCTTGCAACTCTGGAGATCATGGCCCTTGGTGCGGTGGATCTTGCAATACTGCTTTCTGGAGCCGTCCTGCTTGTCGGCGGCCGCCACAGGCTGGGCCTCCTTGCCGGAGCCACCAGCTTTAGCGTCCTTGGCGCCACCTCCGTTGCCGGTCTGCTCGACAGCTAGCACTTCCTTGCCCTTCCTCCTTCTGTTGTTCCGCCGCCGGCCTTTCTTTGCCGGGGCGGCATCCTCACTGTCAGATCCTCCTGCTCTTGTATCCTCTCCGGGGAGCCTCCTCCCCTCTTCAGCGCGTGCACACTTGTCGGCCAGGGCGTAAAGCTCGCTGACGTCTCTGATCTTACACATCGCCATCTCCTCCCTCATCCTTCGGTTTCGCATGTTCTGATGGAACGCGCTGATGATCGCGGCGGGGTGGACGTCTGGGATGTTGTGCTGTACACGGCTGAATCTCTGAATGTACTTGCGCAGTGGTTCTCCTTCCTTCTGGGCGAGCAGATGAAGATCGCTCTCTTGGCCATGTGGCTTGTGGCCGCCTGTAAAGGCGCCGACAAACTGATGGCACAGATCAGCCCAGGAGGATATGGAGTTGTCCGGCAAGTGCATGAGCCAGGATCTGACATTGGGCTTGAGCACCAGCGGGAAGTAGTTGGCAAGGATCTTGTCATCTCGTCCTCCGGCAGCCTGCACCGCAATGGTGTAAATGCTGAGGAACTCCGACGGATGCGTCTTGCCGTCGTACTTCTCTGGTACGTCTGGTTTGAAGTTCTTTGTGCTGGGCCACTGGACTTGCCGCAGCTCACGGGTGAACGCAGGACAACCTACCGCGTACGGCAGATCGCCTGGTTCCCCTGGCGCATGCATGTCAACAGAGGGCCCAGCACGCTTGTCGTATTGACGTCGCGCTTCTCTTTGGCGCTCGATGCGGGTTCGAGCGTCTTCTTGTTGTCATTCATGGAGAACTTGGCGCTGGTCGCGACGAGCTCGTGGGTCTGACGATGCGGTGGAGCCGCTGTCGGGGTGGACCCGGCTAGTCGGCGATTTTGGCCTTCGTAGTGGAGAGTGCATGGAAGTCGCACCTCCCCCGGTCTTGGTTGTCGCGCAGTGTCACCGTTGGCGAAGCCGATGAGGCTCTGGATAGTGGCCCTCCATTCGTCGGTCTTGTCCGCCGTCGGAGGATAATCTAGGAGCAGTTGAGCTCGCGCCAAGGCTTCTGCTGGAGTGGTGGGCGGCGGAGGTGAACGGTGCGAGGAGCGGGGCGTGCTCGGACTCCTAACCACGTTAGAAGGAGCAGTGCCCCGTCCAGGCGACCGTACTTCGCTCGAGCCAGCATGTTCACGTGCATGTTGGTCTTGAGCGCCACGAGAACCACCAGCTTGATCTTGGCCCAGCGGACGTATGACGCTCCGAACGCCATGACGCTGCTGGTCCCGCGCCTCCTGAGAGGGACGCGGTGCGCGCATGGACGCCGAAGTCTGTGCCGCCTTGTCCTTGGACTTGGCCGCACTGAGGGCTCCCTCGTCGACGCCCATTCTTCCGCCGGCGTCCACTCCACCACCCGTTTGCTCCGGCGGCGGTGAAAGCGACGCAGACGGAACAGCTGCCTCCGAATCCTTCTTCTTCGGTGGCATGTCGATAAAGACGATGAAGATTTAGCTCGCGTGCACGCCGGATCGGGTTCGCACGGTCTCGACGCCCCCTACCTGGCGCGCCAGAGATGTCGGGGAAACTGATCCACCAACACCTATGGGGACAGGGCCCCTTTCAGTTCGGAGGGGGGCGGAGGCTGCACAAAGAGCGGATCGAGGCAGTACACGCGAGCAGTTTTACCCAGCTTCGGGCCGCACGGATGCGTAAAACCCTACTGCTGCTTGTTTGTGTGTATTGAATTCTTGCTCAGGAGCGATGGACGCTGCCAGACTGAGCATGAGAGTGTTTCTGGTGTTTCCAATGAGCCGAACCTCCCCCGCACCCCCTCTACGTTGCGCTTGGGCCTCCTTTTATACTTTCAAGGGGTCACCGACAGGTGGCAACGTAGACTAGAAGGGTAAAAATGGAAAAGGATGCGGTAGGTGCAGCTACCGCTACTGTAGACACAGTGCACCCTACCTAACTCTGACGGCAGGGGACAAGGTCATTTAATGCCTGTCTGAGTTGCCTAAACAGTGCAAAAAGTGACCGTTAGGAGCACCACCGTTCGCCACGATGGCCTTCTCTTCATCTCCGCTTGCCACCGTGCACCCCTAGCTGCGCGGCCTCCTGCCACGTGTGCTTGGGAGAGTCCTCGAGCGACATGTTAGCAGGTGTGTGGGAGCGCGGGCACGAAGTGGGGGTTTCCCGCGGCAAGCTCCTTGCCGCGGTCGTCGTCTTGTCGTGTTTGGGATCTTGTTGCTCACCGTGCCTTGCCGGGACGCAGGGCGCGTCGCGGCAAGCTTTCTTGGTATGCCTTGAGTGGCCATCCCGGCAAGCTCCTCTTGCCGGGGTCTTGTCTCTTCCCGGCAAGATCCTCTTGCCGGGGCCTGGGTTGGCCTTCCCGGCAAGCTCCTCTTGCCGGGGTCTTGGTTTGAGTACTTTGTTCTTGAATGGTCTTCAAGGGAACCACGGAGGGTCTTGGCGGTCACCCGGCAAGCCTTGCCGCGGGATGCTGCGACCGCCCGTGCACAAGTTCGGGGTACTAGGGTACCCCTACTCTAGTACACCGACACATTGTAAAATATATTTTTTCAAATTTTCTTTGATAGCCATGTTTTGAACATGTAGGTCACCATGTAATAGAAAAATGGAGTCATTTGGAGGTTGTGGGAAAAACACCATTGTTCTAAAGCTAGCTTAAGTTAGACCAAATGGTCCCTCTGTAACGAGGTCATTTTTTCGACCACCTCTAAATCACCTCAAAAATTGCACACATTATTTCCTACTCAAACACAACTAGGTTTCCAAGGTTTTATAATTGTTTTAAATTTTTTTAATTTGTACTGCCCTCTAGACTGACTGATCAAAACATCGGTCTATACCTCAAGGTGGCATTGTAAAATAATTTGTTTTCAAATTTTCTTTGATAGCCATGTTTTGCACATGTAGGTCACCATGTAAAAGAAAAATGGGTTCATTTGGAGGTTGTGGGAAAATCACCTTTGTTAAAAAACTGGTTTAAGTTAAGACCAAATGGTCCCTCCGTAACGAGGTCATTTCTCGACCACCTCTAAATCACCTCAAAATTTGCACACATGATCTCCTCCTCAAGCACATCTAGGTTTCCATGGTTTTATTTTTTTGATTTTTTTTTGAATTTATACTGCCCACTAGACGGACTCAACAAAACATCGGTCTATACCTCAAGGCGGCATTGTAAAATAATTTTTTTTCAAATTTTCTTTGATAGCCATGTTTCGCACATGTAGGTCACCAAGTAAAAGAAAATGGGGTCATTTGGAGGTTGTGGGAAAAATCACCTGTGTTCAAAAACTGGCTTAAGTTAAGACCAAATGGTCCCTCTGTAACAAGGTCATTTTTTCGACCACCTCTAAATCACCTCAAAATTTGCACACATGATCTCCTACTCAAACAAAGCTAGGTTTCCAAGGTTTTATATTTTTTTAAGTTTTTTTTGAATTTTTACTGCCCTCTAGATTGACTGATGAAAACATCAGTCTATACCTCAAGGGGGCATTGTAAAATAATAGTATTTCAAATTTTGTGTGATAGACATGTTTTGCACATGTAGGTCACCATGTAAAAGAAAAGTGGGGTCATTTGGAGGTTGTGGGAAAAATCACATTTGTTCTTCGTAATGAGGTCATTTTTTCGACCACCCCTAAATCACTCAAAATTTGCACACATGATCTCCTACTCAAACACTACTAGGTTTCCAAGGTTTTATAATATTTTGAATTTTTGGTATTTATACTGCCCTCTAGACTGACTGATCAAAACATCGGTCTATACCTCAAGGAGGCATTGTAAAATAATTTGTTTTCAAATTTTCTTTGATAGCCATGTTTGGCACATGTAGGTCACCATGTAAAACAAAAATGGGGTCATTTGGAGGTTGTGGGAAAAATCACCTTTGTTCAAAAACTGGCTTATGACCAACTGGTCCCTCCGTAACGAGGTCATTTTTTCGACCACCTCTAAATCACCTCAAAATTTGCACACTTGCACTACTAGGGAAAACCTTATACACAACATCTTAGCAGTAGCGCTGGACAAAACAGGCCGCTACTGCTAGGTATTAGTAGCGTTTTTAAATATACCGAGCTACTTCTACTACTTTAGCACTAGCGCGTGCTAGGAAAACGCGCTGCTTCTATGTTTGTACTGGGCGCAGATGGCTAGCCCCACTCAGCAGTAGCGCGTATCTACAACCAGCGCTACTGCTACATTCCATGGTAGTAGCGTGTATCTCAGAAACACGCTACTACTAACTTACATTATCCTCACCACGCGCCCGACCCTCTCACTCACTCTCCCTCTCACTCACTCTCGCCCGCGCCGAACCTGTCGTCCACTGCCTCCGCGCTGCTCCTCCACCGAGGTACTCCCTCTGTCCCTCCTCCTCCCTCCTCCCCTCCCTCCTCCTCCCTCCTCCTTCGGACGCCCTCCTCCCACCACTCCTCCCTCCTCCTCCCGCTCCCTCCCTCCTT
>NC_041381.1:576780576-576790736 GCF_002162155.2 Triticum dicoccoides | reverse complement strand
CCTTCCTCCTCCCTTCCCCTCCTCCCTCCATCTCTTTTTTTCTATTTTTTTCTGTAGTTTTTTTACTATTGTATAATGTAGTTTCTTTACTGTTTTTAGTAAGTGTTTAAAATAATTAGTAAGTAAATTAATAAAACTAGTTGAACTAGTTTATTTTTAGTAAGGACTAGTTGAATTAATAGAACTAATGTATTTTTAGTAAGAATATTAATATAAGTAGTTGAACTAGTTTATTTTTAGAAAGAACTAGTTTATTTTTATTTATAGTAAGTTTATTTTTAGTAAGAACTAGTTGAACATGTCACATTTGCTGTTATTTTTTTAGTTTAAGAAATTATTCCCGCATCGACGTCGACGATGCCTATCCCGCATCTTCGTGGTCAATATACTATTCAAGATGTATTAGTGATAACTTATAGGGTTTTTGTTATTGCAGAAATCTAGGAGCCCCTCCATCATCCCCGTCACCGACCCCCTCCGACCTTGAGGTGAGACCAGCCAAATCTCCATGTCAATATGAGTCCTATAAGATATGATGTAGATAAAAACATGTATATCTTGTGTTGCTCAAATAGGACATGTGGTTGCCCAAGTGGCCGGTCATGTTTGTTGGTTACACCTCCGAGTGGCCTATGTTTCGCTGGAGTGTTGATTAATTTCCATTCCAGAAAATTTCAGGCGCTCGATATGTCCTTTTTTAGCAAAGGTCATGCCGGAATTTTCCGTGAATTTTGGCATGACTTGTGCTAGAATATGTAGGAAATATCGAGTGGCCTGGAATTTCTAGAAAGATAATTAAATGATATTTTGGGTTGAATTTAAGTCTATCGAGGCCGAAGAATCCCGACTGTTACCGTGGGGGTCATTTCTCCTTCTTCTCCTTGTGATAGACCTTTGTTATGCACTAGGGGAAGGAGGATTAATGACCATCACTGACAGTCGCAAATGTGAGAGAGGAATCAATGAGGGAGAGTCTCCACCATATATGAGAGGCTGAGAGTTTTCAAGAAAAGCCTCGACAAATTGACAGTCAACCCGTGATGAATAATGATGATCTAATTTAGTTTTTGTAGTACATATATTTAATTGTACAAGTTTAATCTTTGAATTATGAACATAGGAAATATCATCGGACGAAGAAGGTCCCAGAGAGTGCTCCTGGTGCGGTGACAACCGGGGTTTCCGTGACAGGCCTCACTTGGTAGAAGGTCGGCGCTTCAGCATTAAGCTCGAGGAGGCCTTTGATTATGATACGGTAAGCTATGGCGCAAAGTGTTTTTTTGTAATTAAGCTCGACTTCTACTATTTCAACGTGTAATTTTCGTCTTTTACAATTCGACTAGCTTATCTGATGCCATGCAAGACGCTATGTCTTGGAGAGGGTGTGTTTTGAAGATCATGAGAGTAATGAAACAAAGAAAATTAACCTAAGGACTCATCATGGTATGGATTTTGAGGTAAATCTATACAATTCTGAGAGCGTATCCCATTTTGGTTGCCCGGGTTGGGAAACACTTTGCAAGATGTATGCTTTTCAAGAGGGTATGTTTGTCACCATGGATCTTGGTGATCCTGACATCGAGGTGGGCAATTTGGACATTTGGGTCCTTGTTGATACGCTTCCAATTCTACCGCTATGTGAGTTTCTCAAACATAGTTATTAACTAATTTATATTTTTTCTTTAAAAATAGTTGACAGCTTATTTCCATTGATAGCTTATGTTCATTCTTCAAAGAATGTGCGGAAGATGATAGATAGAACCTACTACACCGATGGCTTTGAATTAACTTATTAGGAGAAAAATCATCTGGTCACATATTGTACTGAACTTGAGAATTACGATGCCTATTATAAAACTCCTCCACATTACTGTCAATACGTGCCACTAGTGCACATGTTGAACCACGATAACTTCCATGGAAATGCCCTGGTAAGATTTTTTACTATTACGACATCCGTGCATCTTTTGCATACTTCTATAACTTAACTACATTGCTAACTACGAAGTTATTACTATGTTTTTCAACAGAAAATCTGGATGGATTGTGTGCCTCATTTGATGTATCATAATGGTCACCTTGATGTTTTGAACATATAGCCAGGTCATCCTATGAATCTCACCTGTCCATATCATATTTCTAAAATCGGTGAACACATGATATTCAAAGAATGGAAAAAAAATTTATGGATAGTCGTAAGGAGGTTCTTGGAAGCAACATTGTGCAAAAGGCAAGAATTGGAGACAGGATAATCTCCATTCTCCATAATGGAGAGTCAGGGGCTATCTTGTTTTATGCTATTTTACCTAAGAGAATATAGTAGGTCCTAAGAGAATGTATTAGGTCCTATGAGGTACAATATCTTTATGAGAGTTGATGATGAGGAGTAGTTGTGATTATGACTAGTGACCAAGTTGCTATATGATGTCTCATTGATGAAAACGATGATCATGAGGAGGCGTTATATGACAATGATGTATTATGATAATAAGTTGTTAATGATATGATGATGATATTTATTATATCATTGGGTGAAAGAACCGTGGATTAGTTTCAAGTCGATGACCATCCACTTGAAACTAGTCAACGGTTCTTTCTCCCAGTGATGTACTAACTCATTATGATGTAAAAACAATCTCCAAATTGATGCGGTATGAAAACTTGTATAAAGGTGTATGAATAAATCATGAACTAAAAAAGAAGTAAAATACGGAATAATAGTAGTAGCGCATGTTGGGAGAAGCGCTACTACTAATTACCAGTAGCGCTCATTGTAGAAAGCGCTACTACTAAGTCGAGATAGCAGTAGCATGGTCTAACCCACGCTACTGCTAACCTTTAGCTGTAGTGCCTTACTAGTAGCACATATCCCCGCTACTGATAGACATTAAAACTGCGCTATTGCTAAGGGTTTTCCCTAGTAGTGTTGATCTCCTACTCAAACGCAGCTAGGTTTCCAAGGTTTTATAATTTTTTGAATTTTTTTTAATTTATACTGCCCAACAGACTGACTGATCAAAACATCAGTCTATAAGTCAAGGGGGCATTGTAAAATCATTTGTTTTCAATTTTTTTGATAGCCCTGTTTTGCACATGTAGTTCACCATGTAAAATAAAAAATGGGGTCATTTGGAGGTTGTGGAAAAAATCATCTTTGTTCAAAAACTGGCTTAAGCGACCAAATGATCCCTCCGTATCGAGGTCATTTTTTCGACCACCTCTAAATCACCTCAAAATTTGTACACATGATCTCCTACTCAAACAAAGCTAGGTTTCCAAGGTTTTATAATTTTCTGATTTGTTTTGAATTTATACTGCCCTCTAGACTGAGTGATCAAAAAATTGGTCTATACCTCATGGGGCATTGTAAAATAATTTGTTTTCAAATTTTCTTTGATATCCATGTTTTGCACATGTAGGTCACCATGTAAAACCAAAATGGGGTAATTTGGAGGTTGTGGAAAAAATCACCTTTGTCCAAAAACTGGCTTAAGTTAAAAGACCAAATGGTCCCTTCGTAATGAGGTCATTTTTTCGACCACCTCTAAATCACTTCAAAATTAGCATGCATGATCTCCTACTCAAACAAAACTAGCTTTCCAAGGTTCTATAATTTTCTGATTTTTTTTGAATTTATACTGCCCTCTAGACTAACTGGTAAAAACATCGGTCTATACCTCTAGGGGGCATTGTAAAATAATTTTTTTTCAAATTTTCTTCGATGGCCATGTTTTGCACATGTAGGTCACCATGTAAAATAAATATGGGGTCATTTGGAGGTTGTGAGAAAAATCACCTTTGTTCAAAAATTGGCTCAAGTTAAAAGACCAAATGGTCCCTCCGTAACGAGGTCCTTTTTTCGACCACCTCTAAATCTCGTCAAAATTTGCACACATGATCTCCTACTCAAACACAGCTGGGTTTGGAAGGTTTTATAATTTTTGAATTTTTTTTTAATTTATACTACCGTATAGGCCGACTAATCAAAACCTCGGTCTATACCTCAAGGGGGCATTATAAAATAATTTGTTTTGAAATTTTCTTTGACAGCCATGTTTTGCACATGTAGGTCACTATATAAAAAAATAGGGTCATTTGGAGGTTGTGGGGAAAATCACATTTATTCAAAAACTAGCTTAAGTTAAGACCAAATGGTCCCTCCGTAACGAGGTCATTTTTTCGACCACCTCTAAATAACCTCAAAATTTCCACACATGATCTCCTACTCAAACACAGCGAGGTTTCCAAGGTTTTATAATTTTTTGAATGTTTTTGAATTTGTACTGCCCTCTAGGCTGACTGATCAAAACACCGGTATGTACCTCTAGGGGAATTGTAAAATAATTTGTTTTTAAATTTTCTTTGATAGCCATGTTTTGCACACGTAGGTCACCATGTAAAAGAAAAATGAGGTCATTTGGAGATTGTGGGAAAAATCACTTTTGTTCAAAAATTGGCTTAATTTAAAGACCAAATGGTCCGTCCGTAACAAGATTCTTTTTTTGACCACCTCTAAATCACCTCAAAATTTGCACACATGATCTCGTACTCAAACACAACTAGGTTTCAAAGGTTTCATAATTTTTTGATTTTTTTTGAATTTATACTGCCCTCTAGACTAACTGATCAGAACATCAGTCTATTGTAAAATAATTTGTTTTCAAATTTTCTTTGATAGCCATATTTTGCACATGTAGGTCTCCATGTAAAAGAAAAATGGGGTCATTTGGAGGTTGTGGAAAAAATCACCTTTGTTCAAAAACTGGCTTAAGACCAAATGGTCCCTCCGTAACGAGGTCATTTTTTCGACCACCTCTAAATCACCTCAAAATTTGGACGCATGATCTCCTACTCAAACACAGCTAAGTTTCCAAGGTTTTATAAAAAAAATTGAATTTATACTTCCCTCTAGACTGACTGATCAAAACATCGGTCTATACCTCAAGGGGCATTCTAAAATAATTTTTTTTCAAATTTTCATTGATAGCCATGTTTTGCACATGTAGGTCACGATGTAAAAGAAAAATGGGGTCAAATGGAGGTTGTGAGAAAATCACATTTGTTCAATAACTGGCTTAAGTTAAAAGACCAAATGGTCCCTCCGTAACGAGGTCATTTTTACGACCACCTCTAAATCACCTCAATATTTGCTCACATGATCTCCTACTCAAACACAACTAGGTTTCCAAGGTTTTATAATTTTTTGAATTTTTTGAATTTATACTGCCTCTAGACTGACTTATTAAAACATAGGTCTATACCTCAAGGGGGCATTGTAAAATAATTTATTTTCAAATTTTCTTTGATAGTCATGTTTGCACATGTAGGCCACCATGTAAGACGAAAATGGGGTCATTTCGAGGTTGTGGGAAAATCCACCTTTGTTCAAAAACTGGCTTAAGTTAGACCAAATGGTACCTCCGTAACGAGGTCATTTTTTTCCACCACCTCTAAATAACCTCAAAATTTGCACACATGATTTCCTACTCAAACACTACTAGGTTTCCAAGGTTTTATATTTTTTTATTTTTTTGAATTTATACTGCCCTCTAGTCTGACTGACCGAAACATCGGTCTATACCTCAAGGGGCATTGTAAAATAATTTATTTTCACATTTTCTTTGATAGCCATGTTTGCACATGTAGGCCACCATGTAAAACGAAAATGGGATCATTTCGAGGTTGTGGGAAAATCCACCTTTGTTCAAAAACTGGCTTAAGTTAGACCAAATGGTCCCTCCGTAACGAGGTCATTTTTTCCACCACCTCTAAATCACCTCAAAATTTGCACACATGATTTCCTACTCAAACCCTACTAGGTTTCCAAGGTTTTATAATTTTTTGATTTTTTTTGAATTTATACTGCCCTCTAGACTGACTGATCGAAACATCGGTCTATACCTCAAGCGGGCATTGTAAAATAATTTGTTTTCAAATTTTCTTTGATAGCCATATTTTGCACATGTAGGTCACCATGTAAAATAAAAAAGGGGTCATTTGGAGGTTGTGGGAAAAATCACCTTTGTTCAAAAACTGGCTTAAGTAAAAAAGACCAAATGGTCCCTTCGTAATGAAGTCATTTTTTCGACCACCTCTAAATCACCTCAAAATTTTGTACACATGATATCCTACTAAAACACAACTAGGTTTACAAGGTTATATAATTTTTTGAATTGTTTTTGATTTTATACTACCCTCTTGACTGATAGACGAAAACTTCGGTCTATACCTCAAGGGGGCATTGTAAAATAAATTTTTTTTCAAATTTTCATTGATAGCCATGTTTTGCACATGTAGGTAACCATGTAAAAGAAAAATGGCGTCATATGAAAGTTGTGGGAATATCACATTTGTTGAAAAACTGGATTAAGTTAGACCAAATGGTCCCTCCGTAATGAGGTCATTTTTTCGACCACCTCTAAATCACCTCAAAATTTTCACACACGATCTCCTTCTCAAACACAACTAGGTTTCCCAAGTTTCATAATTTTTTGAATTTATACTGCCCTCTAGACTGACTGATCAAAACATCGGTCTATACCTCAACGGGGCATTGTAAAATAATTAGTTTTCAAATTTTCTTTGATTTCCATGTTTTACACATGTAGATCAGCATGTAAATAAAACATGGGATTATTTGGAGGTCATGGGAAAATCGCCTTTGTTCAAAAACTGGCTTAAGTTAAAAGACCAAATGGTCCCTCCGTAACGAGGTCATTTTTTTGACCACCTCTAAATCACCTCAAAATTTGCACACATGATCTCCTACTAAAACAAAACTAGGTTTCCAAGGTTTTATATTTTTTAGATTTTTTTTGAATTTATACTGCCCTCTAGACTGACTGATCAAAACATCGGTCTATACCTCTAGGGGCATTGTAAAATAATTATTTTTCTAATGTGCTTTGATAGCCATGTTTTGCACATGTAGGATACCATGCAAAACAAAATTGGGGTCATTTGGAGGTTGAGGGAAAAATCATCTTTGTTAAAAAACTGGATTAAGTGACCAAATGGTCCCTCCGTAACGAGGTCATTTTTTCGACCACATCTAAATCACCTCATAATTTGCACACATGATTTCCTACTCAAACACAACTAGGTTTCCAAGGTTTTATATTTTTTTGCATTTTTTTGAATTTATACTGCCCGCTAGACTGACTGATCAAAACATCGGTCTATACCTCAAGGGGGCATTGTACAATAATTTGTTTCCAAATTTTCTTTGATAGCCATGTTTGAACATGTAGGTCACCATGTAAAAGAAAAATGGGGTCATTTGGAGGTTGTGGGAAAAATTACCTTTGTTCAAAAACTGGACCAAATGGTTCCTCTGTAATGACGTCATTTTTTCGACCACCTCTATATCACCTCAAATTTGCACACATGATCTCCTACTCAAACACAGCTAGATTTCAAAGGTTTTATAATTTTCTGATTTTTTTTGAATTTATACTGCCCTCTAGACTCACTGATCAAAATATCGGTCTATACCTCAAGGGGGCATTTTAAAATAATTTGTTTTCAATTTTTCTTTGATAGCCATGTTTGCACATGTAGGTTACCATGTAAAAGAAAAATGGGGTCATTTGGAGGTTGTGGGAAAAATCACCATTGTTCAAAAACTGGATCAAATGGTCCCTCCGTAACAAGGTCATTTTTTCGACCACCTCTAAATCACCTTTGTTCAAAAACTGGACCAAATGGTCCCTCCGTAACGAGGTCATTTTTTCGACCACCTCTAAATCACCTCAAAATGTGCACACATGATCTCCTACTCAAGGGGGCATTGTAAAATAATTTTTTTTCAAATTTCCGTTGATAGCCATATTTTGCACATGTAGGTCACCATATAAAAGAAAAATGGCGTCATATGGTGGTTGTGGGAAAATCACATTCGTTCAAAAACTGGCTTAAGTTAGACCAAACGATCCCTCCGTAACGAGGTCATTTTTTCGAACTCCTCTAAATCACCTGAAAATTTGCACACAAGATCCCCTACTCAAACACAGCTAGGTTTCCAAGGTTTTATATTTTTTTTGAATTTATACTGTCCTCTAGACCGACTGATCAAAACATCGGTCTATACCTCAATGGGGCATTGTAAAATAATTAGTTTTCAAATTTTCTTTGATAGCCATGTTTTGCACATGTAGGTTACCATGTAAAACAAAAATGGGGTCATTTGGAGGTTGTGGGAAAAATCACCTTTGTTAAAAAACTGGATTAAGTGGCCAAATGGTCCCTCCGTAACGAGGTCATTTTTTCGACCACCTCTAAATCACCTAATAATTTGCACACGGCATTTCCTACTCAAACACAACTAGGTTTCCAAGGTTTTATAATTTTTTGCATTTTTTTTAATTTATACTGCCCTCTAGACTGACTGATTAAAACATCGGTCTATACCTCAAGGGAGTGTTGTACAATAATTTGTTTCCAAATTTTCTTTGATAGCCATGTTTGAACATGTAGGTCACCATGTAAAAGAAAAATGGGGTCATTTGGAGGTTGTGGGAAAAATTACATTTGTTCAAACACTGGACCAAATGGTCCCTCCGTAATGATGTCATTTTTTCGACCACCTCTAAATCACCTCAAATGTGCACACATGATCTCCTACTGAAACAGAGCTAGATTTCCAAGGTTTTATAATTTTTTGAATTTTTTGAATTTATACTGCCCTGTAGACTGACTGATCAAAACATCGATCTATACCTCAAGGGGGGCATTTTAAAATAATTTTTTTTCAATTTTTCTTTGATAGCCATGTTTGCATATGTAGGTCACCATGTAAAAGAAAAATGGGGTCATTTGGAGGTTGTGGGAAAAATCACCTTTGTTCAAAAACTGGACCAAATGGTCCCTCCGTAACGAGGTCATTTTTTCGACCACCTCTAAAACACCTCAAAATTTGCACACATGATCTCCTACTCAAACACAGCTAGGTTTCCAAGGTTTTATAATTTATTGAATTTTTTTGAATTTATACTGCCCTCTAGACTGATTGATCAAAACATCAGTCTATACCTCAAGGGGGCATTGTAAAATAATAATATTTTCAAATTTTCGTTGATAGCCATGTTTTGCACATGTACGTCACCATGTAAAAGAAAAATGGGGTCATATGGAGGTTGTGGGAAAATCACATTTGTTCAAAAACTGTCATAAGTTAGACCAAATGATCCCTCCGTAACTAGGTCATTTTTTCGACCTCCTCTAAATCACCTCAAAATTTTCACACAAGACCCCTACTCAAACACAGCTAGGTTTCCAAGGTTTTATTTTTTTTGAATTTATACTGACCTCTAGACTGACTGATCAAAACATCGGTCTATACCTCAATGGGGCATTGTAAAATAATTAGTTTTCAAATTTTCTTTGATAGCCATGTTTTTCACATGTAGGTCACCATGTAAAATGAAAGACGGGGTCATTTGGAGGTTGTGGGGAAAATCACCTTTGTTCAAAAATTGGCTTAAGTTAGACCAAATGGTCCCTCCGTAATGAGGTCATTTTTTCGACCACCTCTAAATCAACTCAAAATTTGCACCCATGATCTCCTACTCAAACACAGCTAGGTTTTCCAAGGTTTTATATTTTTTTGAATTTATACTGCCCTCTAGACTGGGTGATCAAAACATTGGTCTATACCTCAAGGGGGCATTGTAAAATAATTAGTTTTCAATTTTTCTTTCATAGCCATGTTCACATGTAGGTCACCATGTAAAAGAAAAATGGGGTTATTTGGAGGTTGTTGGAAAAATCACCTTTGTTCAAAAACTAGCTTAAGACCAAATGGTCCCTCCGTAATAAGGTCATTTATTCGAGCACCTCTAAATCACCTCAAAATTTGCACACATGATCTCCTACTCAAACACAGCTAGGTTTCCAAGGTTTTATATTTTTTGGATTTTTTTGAATTTATACTGCCCTCTAGACTGACTGATCAAAACGTCGGCCTATACCTCTAGGGGGCATTGTAAAATAATTGTTTTTCAAATTTTTTTGATAGCCATGTTTTGTACATGTAGGTCACCATGTAAAAGAAAAATGGGGTCATATGGAGGTTGTGAGAAAATCATATTTGTTCAAAAAACTGGCTTAAGTTAGACCAAATGGCCCCTCCATAACGAGGTCATTTTTTCGACCACCTCTAA
>NC_041381.1:576777501-576780298 GCF_002162155.2 Triticum dicoccoides | reverse complement strand
GCTAGGTTTCCAAGGTTTTATAATATTTTGAATTAGTACTGCCCTCTAGACTGACTGATCGAAATATCGGTCTATACCACTAGGGGGCATTGTAAAATAAATTTTTTTCAAATTTTCTTTGCAGCCATGTTTTGTACATGTAGGTCACCATGTAAAACAAAAATGGGGTCGTATGGAGGTTGTGGGAAAATCACATTTGTTCAAAAACTAGCTTAATTAGACCAAATGGTCCCTCCGTAATGAGGTCATTTTTTCGACCACCTCTAAATCACCTCAAAATTTGCACACATGATCTCCTACTCAAACACAGTTGTGTTTCCAATGTTTTATATTTTTTTTTGAATTTTTTGGAATTTATACTGCCCTCTAGACTGACTGATCAAAACATCGGTCTATAAGTCAAGGGGGCATTGTAAAATAATTTTTTTTCAAATTTTCTTTGATAGCCATGTTTTGGACATGTAGGTCACCATGTAAAAGAAAAATGGGGTCATTTGGAGGTTGTGGGAAAAATTACCTTTGTTTAAAAACTGGCATAAGTTGACCAAATGGTCCCTCCATAACGAGGTCATTTTTTCGACCACCTCTAAATCACCTCAAATTTTGCACGCGTGATCTCTTACTCAAACACAGCTAGGTTTCCAAGGTTTTATAACTTTTTGAATTTCTTTGAATTTATACTGCCCTCTAGACTGACTGGTCAAAACATTGGTCTATACCTCAAGGGGGCATTGTAAAATAATTTATTTGTCAAATTTTCTTTGATAGCCATGTTTGGCACATGTAGGTCACCATGTAAAATAAAAATGGGTTCATTTTGAGTTTGTGGGAAAAATCACATTTGTTCAAAAACTGGCTGAAGTTAAAGACCAAATGGTCCCTCCGTAATGAGGTCATTTTTTTACCTCCTCTAAATCACCTCATAATTTGCACACATGATCTCCTACTCAAACATAGATAGGTTTCCAAGGTTTCACATTTTTGGATTTTTTGAATTTTTTATGCCATGCCCAATGCCAGTTTGAAACAAGCGACTTCATGGAGCGACTATAAATTGTACAAAATTATAAAAAAGGAAATCTATAATATTCTTTCTATTTATATCAAGGTGATCATGCCTACAAAAATTCAGGTCATTCGAAGGTGGTGGCAAAAATGACCTTGCTACAAGAACTGGATTAGGTGAGACCAAACGGTCCGTCTGAAATGAGGTCATTTTTTTGACCTCCTCTAAATCACCTCAAAATTTTCACACATGATCTCCTACTCAAACATAGATAGTGTAAGGCATATTTCTCCCTAAGTAGTTTTGGTGATTGATGACAATGCTTTTGTGGACTAACCGTGTGCTTTGAGCATTTGAGATATATCCTGTGTCGGCACAAGACGGTTCGATGCTCCTCAGAGCCTAGTGAAGACGGCGTTTTTCTATGTTTCCTTTTGGTGGTTTTGAGTCGTAGGAAAGCCGTACTATTAAGAGGGGGTCCACTTCGGAAAGGTTAGGGGGAATCCTCATGTACACGTCCGTTCCTTTGCACCACCTTTCCCCTTGCCTCTTTGGAGCACCGATCTATTATCTGTGTCTTTGCAAAATGAACGACTCCAAGTGGTAGTGTGTTGTGGTGTATGGTAGTACTGCTCAAGGGAGCAGTAGTACCGCAGAGGCTCGCGGTAGTACCATCCAAGGATGTGGTATTACCGCACCACCTTGCGGTAGTATCGCTCCAAGGTCGCGGTAGTACCGTGACTTCTAGCCCAGTTCTGCTAGTCGCATGGAAGTAGGGGCGGATGTAATTTTTACATCCGCGCCCATGCTGTAGTACCGCTCCATGGATGCGGTAGTACCATGTCGGGTTTTTGCACCGATCTAAACTCAGCGAAAGTAGTCACGGATGTATTTTTTATTCATCTGTGCCTTCCCAGCCCAGTCAAACCCTGCCTTGCGGTAGTACTACAAGGGCGCACTGTGGTATCGCGCCGGCGGTTCTACCGCTCGCAGCGTCAACGCAATAGGGCCTCCTTTGGTGTCTGCCGTGGGTACGGTAGTACCGCAATGCCTTGCGGTAGTACCGCTTGTGTGGTGCGGTAGTACCGCATGTCGCGGGCTGGTTAAGTGGATAACGGTTGGATTTTCCCCTTGACTATAAAAGGGGAGTCTTCTTCTCCGAGTTTACTACCTCTTCCACCTCTAAGCTCCATTGATGCTCTAAGCTCCATTTTCGCCCGATCTACACTTCCACCAAGAGAAATTTGATTCCCCCCACTAATCCCTTGCCGATCTTGTTACTCTTGGGTGTTTGAGCACCCTAGACGGTTGAGGTCACCGCGGAGCCATTGTCCATTATGGTGAAGCTTCATGGTGTCATTGGGAGCCTCCAATTCAGTTGTGGAGATTGCCCCAACCTTGTTTGTAAAGGTTTGGTCGCCGCCTCCAAGGGCACCAATAGTGGAATCATGACATCTCGCATTGTGTGAGGACATGAGGAGAATACGATGGCCCTAGTGGCTTCCTGGGGGATCATTGTGCCTCCACATCGCTCCAACGGAGACGTACTTCCCCTCAAAAGGAAGAAACTTCAGTAACACATCCTCGTCTCCTTCGGTTCCGCTTTTGGTTATCTCTCACCTTTACTTTTGCAAGTTATATTGTGTTATATCCTGTGCCTGCTTGTGTGATTATTGTTGTTGCATCATATAGGTTGCTCACCTAGTTGCATATCTAGACAATCTACTTTGATGCAAAGTTTAATTTGGTAAAGAAAAGCTAAAAATTGCTAGTTGCCTATTCACCCCCCCC
>NC_041381.1:576616144-576777104 GCF_002162155.2 Triticum dicoccoides | reverse complement strand
TCAACTATATCGATCCTTTCAATTGGTATTAGAGCCTCGTCTCTTTATTAAGGACTTTACCGTCCAAAGAGTATGGTTGACACCGTAGACAGTGAGGAGGAGCACCCCGGTGTGAATCCGTCTGCGTCTACGGCCGATGGGGGTTCACCGGTCTCAGGTGAGGAATTCAATGTGGCTTTGGACACGTTGAAACCTCCATGACGACCGAGGTCAAAGGCATGTTCAAAGAGTTTCTTGATATCCTTAAATTATCCACCGCACCTTTGGAAGTGGCCACTCCCGCTAACAAGGTGGCGGATGCTAACTCCGATAAGGGGGAAGCTTCTTGTGATAAATTTCCTTTATCTAGTGGTAGAAATGGTAGCGACATCTTTTCCCAAGTTGAACCTCCACTTACTTATGGAGGGCCGGTTCCCTCCACTCATTTAAATCATGTGGGTTCTACTCCTAAGATTGTAAAAAATGAGGATTTTGACTCTTAGGTCTATCGCTTTAAACATCATTTAAATCATGTTAATACTAATCTTTGGAGAATTATTGGGCAAGGTTTCTATCCACATGACGCAAGCAATTTTACCCCGAGAGAAGCCGCGGATCATCAATTCAATGAGAATGCCCTCTTCAGCATCCAAGACGCAATTCCATCCGAAGACATTGCACATCTTTGACCGTTCCCCATGGCCAAGGAAGCATGGCAACATGTTGTTTCTCTTTACAAGGGAAGCGCAAGTATTCAACACTCCAACTATGAAGTGGTGCAAGATGAAGCCGATGAGTTTGCAATGAATGAAGATGAAGAACCTCGTGAGCTTTCCGGAGATTAACCACTCTCACGGTCTCTCTCCGAGATCATGGGAGCAAGGATATGGATGATAATTGGATCAAGCACAAATTCCTCAAAGCCTTGATGCCTTACCACAAGGCCATGTCCTCCGTCATCCGTCAAAGGCGGACTTCCACACCTTGTCCTCAAGTGAAGTGTTGGATGAGTTTGTGGCGATGAGGATCTTGGAGAAGACCGCCAACAATGCGGTGTTGCATTCTCAAAGAGCAAAGAAGCACAACCTTGCCTTGAAGGCCAAGGCTAGTGTAGAAGAAGAGGATTAAGGGAAAGATGAGGAGAGCAACCCCGGAGATATGAAATATGATTATCATGAGCACATGGCTCTTGCTTCAAGGCAATTTTGGAGCAATAAGAACTCAAGGCCCAATTTCAACAAGAACAACTCAAGTGGCTTCAAGGGCAAGCAACGTGTAAGAACATGTTACAATTGTGGCTATGTGAGCCATTTTGTTGCGGAGTGCCCTGACGAGAAGCGGGAAGACAATGGTGGCAAGCTCATCCGAAAAGACAAAGCCAAGTCCTTCCCTAACAAGAACAACTTCACCAAGAAGACTCCGACCAAAGGGTTGGTGGCACAAGAAGAATGCAATGAGGATGATGATGATGATGATGATGATGGTGAAGCCATGGCCATGGACTGCGTTGCCATTGCCACAACTCCACGGATGTCTCTCTTCGGCTCACCCAACGAGAACATCACCGCCAAGTGCCTCATGGCCAAATCCACCAACAAGGTAACCCCCAACATCAAAACTACCATCATTACTAATCCTTCCTTGACGGATTGCATTGATGAAAGTGAGTCTAATGAGGAAGTAAATGAATTTGAGTCTTTTATGAGTAAGCTCAAGGGAAAATCCAAGAAGCACTTCGTTGCTCTCTTGGAACAACTTGGTGAAGCCAATGACATGATCGAGGCTCATGAAGAAACCATCTCTAAGATGGAAGGTCATAGTCATGACTATGCCGATGAGATATCGGATCTCTCTAATGCACTTGAGGAAGAGCGTGTTCATCGTTTGACTCTTGAGGAGTCACACAACGATGACCATGCTAAATTAAAGAAAGATCTTGATCATGCTCTTGTTGTATCTCGTGTGCTCGATTCCGAGAAGGCTAAACTTGGGGTTGACCATGCTAGACTCAAGGAGGAGTTTGATATACTTGACAGGGCTCACAAGGCCTTGAAGGGTGCTCATGCTAGCCTCAAGGAGTCTCATGATCAACTCCAAGTGAAGCTAACCAAGGAGAAAGCCACTTTTCCTCATATGGTCTTAATTGATAATAAAATGCTACTAACCCGTGTTGTGAGCATGTGCATCTTGTGGAGGAGAATGCCAAGTTGAAGGAGCAACTTGAGAAAGGTCTTGTCTCTTGCATACAAGGTGAGAAGAATCTCAATGACCTTTTGAGCAATCAAAAGGAAGTTGTGGCCAAGGAGGGAGTTGGGTTCGCACCCAAGTCCAAGAACAAGAAGAAGAATGACAAGACCAAATGACCTCCTCCTCTAAAGCAAACTTTTTGGAAGGAGGGAGAGGGTGCTTCTAAGGATAATAAGAACAATGTGAAGGGTGGTGATGTCAAAAAGGTCAATGCCACCCCTTCCAACAAAGCCGACGACTTTAACCCTTCTTATGTGTTGTGTCGTGCTAGTGATGGGCATGTTTATGCTAAATTAGTTGGTTCTCCTTATGACTACATTGAATGGTCTATTTGGGTTCCTAAGACCCTTATTACTAACATCAAAGGACCAATTACAAAATGGGTACCTAAAACCAAGCATTGATCTCTTGTAGGTGTTTGCTTCTGGTGGGGGATCCTGGTTGCTGGATAGTGGAGCCACAAATCATATGACCGGAAGCAAGGACTTGGTGGTGGACGTGCACAAAATCCCATCTATGCCCACCAATGTCGAGTGGGGTGATGCCTTGTCTTCTGAGGTATTGGGTCTTGGCAAGGTTGTCATTTCTCATGATCTCATGGTCGAGAAAGTCATGCTTGTTGAGTCCCTTGCATACAATTTACTTTCCGTTCGTCAATTGCACTCATGGGTTTTTCCACATTCTTTGATATTGATACCATGGCCCTCTTGTGGAGCAAGACTCTTAAAGTAGCCTTTGTTGGGCATGTCGAGAACGGTCTTTATGTGATTAACTTTTCGGAGCGACCCACTAATACCGTGACATGCCTAATGGCTAAAGTTGATGTGGGGTGGCTTTGGCATCACCGCTTAGACCATGTAAATATGATATCTTTGCAAAGTCTTCTCAAGGGGGACCATGTCCGCGGACTAACAAACGTTAGCTTTGCCAAAGATCGTGCTTGCAGTGTTTGTATCGAAGGAAAGTTACATGAGAAGTCTCACCCTCCCATGACTGTCATCTACTCGAAGAGACCCTTGGAGCTCCTTCACATGGTATCTTTGGGCCTCCATCCTTTGATTGTCTTGGGGGTAGAAAGTATTGCTTGGCGATTGCCGATGATTACTCAAGGTACACTTGGGTATATTTCTTCAAGAGGAAGAGTGAAACTCAACAAACTGTCATCGACTTTGCAAATGAAGCTCAACGTCAACATGATGCAAAGATCTTGACAATAAGAAGTGACAACGGCACCGAGTTCAAGAACTACACCTTGGATTAGTTTCTTAGTGATGAGGGGATCAAGCATCAATATTCCGCACCTTACACCCCTCAACAGAATGGTGTTGTGGAGAGGAAGAATCGGACGTTGATGGATGCGGCAAGGACCATGTTGGCAGAGTTCAAGTCTCCTTACAACTTTTGGGCCGAAGCCATCAACACCGCGTGTCATGCATCCAATCGGCTCTATCTCCGCAAAGGCTTGAACAAGACTCCATATGAAATACTCACCGTAACAAGCCCAACCTCAAGTACTTCCGGGTGTTCGGTTGGAAGTGTTTCATTATCAAGAAAGGTGTTCGTTTGTCTAAATTTGAGGCTAGAGCTCATGAGGGCATATTTGTTGGTTATGCTACAAACTCTCATGCTTACCATGTCCTCAACAAGTCTACGGGACTCATTGAGGAGACGTGTAACGTGGAGTTTGACGAGAATAACGGCTCCCAAGTGCAGCAAAGTGGTACTTGTGATGTAGGTGATGAAATTCCTCCCCGAGCCATAAGAAGAATGGGTGTTGGTCATATCCTACCCATTGAGGAACCCCTTGTGGCCAAAGGAGAAGGACAATGCTCCACTCAAGTGAGCCATCACCGACCCAAGACCCACACGCTTCCGAAAAACAAAGTGAAGGCCCTCAACCAAGTGAACAAGATCCAGGGAAAGATCAACCTCAAGATGGTGGTGAGCCACCAAGTGATGCCCAAGGTCGAGTTCTCCCTTCCGAGCAAGCTCAAGATCAAGAACAAGCTCAAGACGGTGCTCAAGATGATCAAGTTTCTGCTTCTCTTCTCACACCTGAGGAGGAATTGGAGCATCGTGCCGCTAAGATTGCATCCAAGCTCACAACCAAAGGTCATATCATGAAGAATTTGCTTGGAAGCCTAAGAAAGGGGGTAAGCACTCGTAGACAATTAGCACACTATTGTGAACATCACGCGTTTGTTTCTTGTGTCAAACCCCAAAAGGTCTATGAGGCGCTCGAGGATCCGGATTGGCTCAACGCCATGCATGAAGAACTCAACAACTTCGAGCACAACCAAGTGTGGATATTGGTGCCAAGGACAACAGGGAATCATAATGTCATTGGAACCAAGTGGATATTCAAGAACAAGCAAGATGCTCATGGGATCATTGTTCGCAACAAGGCTCGTTTGGTGGCACAAGACTACTTCCAAGTCGAGGGTATCAACTACGGTGAAACCTTTGCTCCCGTTGCTCACTTGAATCTATTCGTTTGTTGATTGCTTATGCTTCTCATCATAATTTCAAGTTGCAACAAATGGATGTGAAGAGTACTTTTCTTAATGGTCCTATTAATGAGTTGGTGTATGTCAAACAACCCCCAGGGTTCAAGGATCCCTAATTCCCCGATCATGTGTACCAACTTGACAAGGCACTCTATGGCTTTAAACAAGCCCCACATGCATGTGCTACCTCATGAGCATCCGTTGGTTTTTCCCTTGAAGAGGAAAGGGTGATGCAGCAAAGTAGCATAAGTATTTCCCTCAGTTTTTGAGAACCAAGGTATCAATCCAGTAGGAGGCTACACTCCAAGTCCCTCGTATCTACACAAAAAAATAAAAACCTTGAAACCAATGCGATAAGGGGTTGGTAATCCCTTCACGGCCACTTGCAAAAGTGAGATCTGATAAAGATAATAAATATTTTTGGTATTTTTATTATATAGATTGGAAAGTAAAGATTGCAAAATAAAGTAGATTGGAAACTTATATGATGGAAAATAGACCCGGGGGCCATAGGTTTCACTAGTGGCTTTTCTCAAGATAGCATAAGTATTACGGTGGGTGAACAAATTACTGTCGAGCAATTGATAGAAAAGTGCATAGTTATGAGAATATCTAGGCACGATCATATATATAGGCATCACGTCCGCAACAAGTAGATCGAAACGATTTTGCATCTAGTACTATTACTCCACACATCGACCGCTATCCAGCATGCATCTAGAGTATTAAGTTCATAAGAACAGAGTAACGCATTAGGCAAGATGACATGATGTAGAGGGATATACTCAAGCAATATGATATAAACCCCATCCTTTTATCCTCGATGGCAACAATTCAATACGTGCCTTGCTGCCCCTGTTGTCACTGGGAAAGGACACCGCAAGATTGAACCCAAAGCTAAGCACTTCTCCCATTGCAAGAAAGATCAATCTAGTAGGCCAAACCAAACTGATAATTCTAAGAGACTTGCAAAGATAAGAAATCATACATAAAAGATCAGAGGAGATTCAAATATTGTTCACAGATAATCTTGATCATAAACACACAATTCATTGGATCTCAACAAACACACTGCAAAAAGTATTACCTCAAATAGATCTCCAAGAAGATCGAGGAGAACTTTGTATTGAGAATCAAAGAGAGAGAACAAGCCATCTAGCTAATAACTATGGACCCAAAGGTCTATGGTAAACTACTCACACTTCATCGGAGAGGCTATGGCGTTGATGTAGAAACCCTCCATGATCGATTCCCCCTCCGAAGGAGAGCCGAAAAAAGGCCCCAAGATGGGATCTCATGGGTAAAAAGGTTGTGGCGGTGGAAATAGGGTTTCGTGGTGCTCCTGGATGTTTTCAGGGTATGTGAATATATATGGGCGAAGGAAGTCGGACGAGGGAGCCACGAGGAGCCCACGGGGGTGGGGGGCGTGCCCACCCCCCTAGGGCGTGCCCTCCTGCCTCGTGGCTTCCTCAGTTGCTTCTTGACGTCCACTCCAAGTCTCTGGATTGCGTTTGTTTCAAAGATAACTCTACCGAAGGTTTCATTCCGTTTGGACTCTGTTTGATATTCCTTTTCTGCGAAACAGTGAAATAGGCAATAAAACAACAATTTGGGCTGGGCCTCCGGTTAGTACGTTAGTCCCAAAAATGATATAAAAGTGTATAGTAAAGCCCATTAAACATCCAAAACAGGTAATATAATAGAATGGAACAATCAAAAATTATAGATACGTTGGAGTCGTATCAAGCATCCCCAAGGTTAATTCCTGCTCGTCCTCGAGTAGGTAAATGATAAAAACAGAATTTTTGATGTGGAATGCTACCTAGCATATTTCTCAATGTAATTTTCTTTATTGTGGCATGGATGTTCAGATCCACAAGATTCAAGATAAAAGTTTAATATTAACATAAAAATAGTAATACTTCAAGCATACTAACAAGGTAATCATGTCTTATCAAAATAACATAGCCAAGGAAAGCTTATCCCTACAAAATCATATAGTTAGGCCATGCTTCATTTTCGTAATACAAAATACTCCCATCATGCACAACCCCGGTTTCAGCCAAGCAATTGGTTCATACTTTTTAATGCGCATCAGCTTTTTCAACCCTCACACAATACATGAGCTTAAGCCATGGATATAGCACTATGGGTGGAATAGAATATGATGATAGGGATTGTGTGAGAAGACAAAAAAGGGAGAAAGTCTTACATTGACGCGGCTAATCAACGGGCTATGGAGAGGCCCATCAATTGATGTCAATGCAAGGAGTAGGGATTTCCATGCAACGGATGCACTAGAGCTATAAATGTATGAAAGCTCAACAACAGAAACTAAGTGGGTGTGCATCCAACTTGCTTGCTCATGAAGACCTAGGGCATTTTGAGGAAGCCCATCATTGGAATATACAAGCCAAGTTCTATAATGAAAAATTCCCACTAGTATATGAAAGTGACAACATAGGATACTCTCTATAATGAAGATCATGGTGCTACTTTGAAGCACAAGTGTGGAAAAAGGATAGTAACATTGTCCCTTCTCTCTTTTTCTCTCTTTTTTCTCTTTTTTGGGTGGGCTTCTTTGGCCTCTTTTTTTATTTGGGATTCTTTGGCCTCTTTTATTTTTCATAAAGTCCGGAATCTCATCCCGACTTGTGGGGGAATCATACTCTCCATCATCCTTTCCTCACTTGGGACAATGCTCTAATATGGAAATCATCACACTTTTATTTATTTACATCTCAACAATTACAACTCAATACTTAGGACAAAATATGACTCTATGTGAATGCCTCCGGCGTACCGGGATATGCAATGAATCAAGAGCGACATGTATGAAAGAATTATAAAGGTGGCTTTGCCACAAATACGATGTCGACTACATGATAATGCAAAAGCAATATGACAATGATGGAGCATGTCATGATAAACAGAACGGTGGAAAGTTGCATGGCAATATATCTCGGAATGGCTATGGAATTGCCATAATAGGTAGGTATGGTGGCTGTTTTGAGGAATATATAAGGAGGTTTATGTGTGATAGAGTGTATCCTATCACGGGGTTTGGATGCACCGGTGAAGTTTGCACCAACTCTCAAGGTGAGAAAGTGCAATGCACGGTACCGTAGAGGCTAGCAAATTGTGGAAGGGTAAGAGTGTGTATAATCCATGGACTCACATTAGTCATAAAGAACTCACATACTTATTGCAAAAGTTTATTAGCCCTCGAAGCAAAGTACTACTACACATGCTCCTAGTGGAAGGGTTGGTAGGATTTAACCATCGCGCGATCCCGACCTCCACTCATAAGGAAGGCAATCAAAGAGCACCCCATGCTACGAATTTGTCACACAACGTTCGCCATACGTGCATGCTACGGGACTTGCCAACTTTAACACAAGTATTTCTCAATTTCATAATTACCCAACTAGCATGACTCTATCATTACCACCTTTATATCTCAAAACAATTATCAAGTATCAAATTTATCATAGTGTTTAATGCACTCTATATGATAGTTTTTATTATACCCAACTTGGATGCCCATCATATTAGGACTAATTTTATAACTAAAGCAAATACCATGCTGTTCCAAAAGACTCTCAAAATAATATAAGTCAAGCATGAGAGATCAATAATTTCTACAAAATAAAACCACCGATGTGCTCTAAAAATATATAAGTGAAGCACTAGAGCAAAATTATCTGACTTAAAAGATATAAGTGAAGCACATAGAGTATTCTAATAAATTCCGATGCATGTGTGTCTCTACGAAAGGTGTGTGCAGCAAGGATGATTGTGGTAAACTAAAAAGCAAAGACTCAAATCATACAAGACGCTCCAAGCAAAACACATATCATGTGGTGAATAAAAATATAGCCCCAAGTAAAGTTACCGATAGACGAAGACGAAAGAGGGGATGCCTTCCGGGGCATCCCCAAGCTTAGGCTTTTGGTTGTCCTTGAATTTTACCTTGGGGTGCCTTGGGCATCCCCATGGTTAGGCTCTTGCCACTCCTTATTCCATAATCCATCAAATCTTTACCCAAAACTTGAAAACTTCACAACACAAAACTCAACAGAAAACTCGTAAGCTCCGTTAGTACAAGAAAACAAACCACCACTTTTAGGTACTGTAATGAACTCATTCTTTATTTATATTGGTGTTAAACCTACTGTATTCCAACTTGTCTATGGTTCACACCCCCGATGCTAGCCATAGATTCATCAAAATAAGCAAACAACACACGAAAAACAGAATCTGTCAAAAAACAGAACAGTCTGTAGCAATCTGTAACTTTCGAATACTTATGGAACCCTAAAATTTCTACCAAAATAGGAAGTCCTAGGAAATTTGTCTATTAATCTACTGCAAAAAGAATAAACTGAAAAGCACGTCTCTGTGATTTATTAAAATTATTCTCGTGCGCACAAAAGTTTCTGTTTTTCAGCAAGATCAAATTAACTATCACCCAAGATGATCCTATAGGTTCTACTTGGCACAAACACAAATTAAAACATAAATCCACATCTAAACAGAGGCTAGATGAATTATTTATTACTAAACAGGAACAAGAAGCAAATAACAAAAATAAAATTGGGTTGCCTCCCAACATGCACTATCGTTTAACGCCCCTAGCTAGGCATAAAAGCGAGAATAGATCTAAGTATTGCCATATTTGGTGTTGGGAAAGAAAATAGAGAATTTCTTATCTATAGCATTTATCCTTCTATTTTGAGAAAGCACGTGCCCATTAATGGTGGAAGAAAGATTAAGCATGCTACGGAAATTTGCATCTAAGCTAGCCTTCATTTCTTTGATAATTTCATTTTGATAAAAGCACACAAGAGAGGTGGATTCAACCTTCTCACTCCTGGGATGCCCAAATATAGTTTTCATTTTTTCATAGGTATCTATGGGATCCCCCTCAAGAAAACCTTCTTCAAAAATATAATCTAAAACTTGCTTGAACGAAGAGGGTAAGCCAACATAAAAGCTTTGTAGGTATATCTCAATTTGATATTGAGGCACATAGCTAGCTCGAATCCTCAATAACCTATCAAGAGCATCTTTTAAAGACTCATAAAGTAAATAACAAAAAATCTCGAGATCATCTTCATTGAAATTATTCAAACTCCCATTGATAACCCCGATAGGTCTTTCCATAGCATCATTATTTATGAGCTTAGAGAGGACAGAGGGGCTATCCAAAGTACTAATACCCAGGAGAGAACCCTTAGCCTTTTACGATTCAGCCATGGCAACGGAAAGGAAAACGGTAAAGAAGGGCGAATAAAACGGCAAGGGTGAAGTGGGGGAGAGGAAAACGAGAGGCAAATGGAAAATAATGTAATGCGAGGGATAAGGGTTTGTGATGGGTACTTGGTATGTCTTGACTTGTGCGTAGACTCCCCGGCAACGGCGCCAGAAATCCTTCTTGCTACCTCTTGAGCATCTCTTGGTTTTTCCCTTGAAGAGGAAAGGGTGATGCAGCAAAGTAGCGTAAGTATTTCCCTCTGTTTTTGAGAACCAAGGTATCAATCCAGTAGGAGGCTACACTCCAAGTCCCTCGTACCTATACAAACAAATAAGAACCTTGCAACCAACACGATAAGGGGTTGTCAATCCCTTCACGGCCACTTGCAAAAGTGAGATCTGATAAAAATAAATATTTTGATATTTTTATGATCTAGATTGGAAAGTAAAGATTGCAAAATAAAGTAGATTGGAAATTTATATGATGGAAAATAGACCCAGGGACAATAGATTTCACTAGTGGCTTCTCTCAAGATAGCATAAGTATTATGGTGGGTGAACAAATTACTGTCGAGCAATTGATAGAAAAGTGCATAGTTATGAGAATATGTAGGCATGATCATGTATATAGGCATCATGTCTGCGACAAGTAGATCGAAACGATTCTGCATCTACTACTATTACTCCACACATCGACTGCTATCCAGCATGCATCTAAAGTATTAAGTTCATAAGAACAGAGTAACGCATTAGGCAAGATGACATGATGTAGAGGGATAAACTCAAGCAATATGATATAAACCCCATCTTTTTATCCTCGATGGCAACAATACAAGACGTGCCTTGCTGCCCCTGTTGTCACTGGGAAAGGACACCGCAAGATTGAACCCAAAGCTAAGCACTTCTCCCATTCCAAGAAAGATCAATCTTGTCATGGAATTGTCACGGCAGATGTCCTAGCAAAAGGACTTAATCGTGGAGCCATCGCAACTAGGAAGCTTAAAGGAGTTAGTAGGGACAAAGGACACGGGGTTTATACTAGTTCGGCCCCTTGCGGTGAAGGTAAAAGCCTACGATCCAGTTTTGGGTGGTATTGCTTATGTCTCGATTACCAGGGAGTGATTCCTCTTGACCTAGTTCTCGATCTGTTGTTACTTGTCCTGAACCACCGCCGGGTCGTCCCTTTATATACACAGGTCGATGCCCCACGGCTCACAGAGTCCCGGCCGGCTCATAACAGTGTCCGGCTCGGTGACTATCTATTCCTGCCTTACAATACAAGTAATCTACATATGGCGGTTTATCCCTTCAGGCTTTAAGTCGCCTTTGGGCCTCGGGACCTTAAGTGAACTGCCATCTTCAAGTGTCTTTCTGGGCTTTGTATTATGAATTGCCTATAGGTATAACCCGGCCCCTCCTGTGCGGGTCATACCTAACAGTTATATCCCCAACATTAGGCCCTAGATTGATTTGAACTGGTTCATGTCAATCTTCAACACTTAATAAGAAATCTTCTGCTCTTCATCTATGCGAGAATCTATAACCCGCCATGATGTCATCTTATGGATCTGTGATAATGATACGTCTCAATTGTATCTATAATTTTTGATTGTTCCATGCTATTATATTACCTGTTTCGGATGTTTATGGGCTTTATTTTACACATTTATATCATTTTTGGGACTAACCTACTAACCGGAGGCCCAGCCCGTATTGCTGTTTTTTTGCCTATTTCAGTATTTCAAAGAAAAGGAATATCAAACAGAGTCCAAACGGAATGAAACCTTTGGGAGCGTGATTTTTGGAACAAACATGATCCAGAGGACTTGGAGTGCAAGTCAAGAAGCAGCCGACGCTTCCACGAGATAGGAGGGCGCCCCCCCCCTATAGGGCGCGCCCCCCTGTCTCGTGGGCCCCTCGAGCGTCCACCGACGTACTTCTTCCTCCTATATAAGCCTACGTAGCCCAAAAATATCCGAGGAGCAACCGAAACACAATTTCCACCATCGTAACCTTCTATATTGCGAGATCCCATCTTGGAGCCGTCGCCGGTGTTCTGCCGGAGGGGAAATCCACCATGGAGGGCTTCTACATAAACACCATAGCCCTTCCGATGAGTTGTGAGTAATTTACCATAGACCTTTGGGTCCATAGTTATTAGCTAGTTGGCTTCTTCTCTCTTTTTGGATCTCAATACAATGTTCTCCCCCTCTCTTGTGGAGATCTATTCGATGTAATCTCTTTTTGCGGTGTGTTTGTTGAGATCCGATGAATTGTGGGTTTATGATCAGATTTATCTATTGATAATAATTGAATCCTCTCTGAATTCTTTTATATGATTGAGTTATCTATGCAAGTCTCTTTGAATTATCGGTTTGGTTTGGCCTACTAGATTGATCATTCTTGCCATGGGAGAAGTGCTTAGCTTTGGGTTCAATCTTGCGGTGTTCTTACCCAATGACAGAAAAGGTTGCAAGACACGTATTGTATTGTTGCCATTGAGGATAAAAAGATGGGGTTTATATCATATTGCTTGAGTTTATCCCTCTACATCATGTCATCTTGCTTAATGTGTTACTCTGTTCTTATGAACTTAATACTCTAGATGCATGCTGGATAGCGGTTGATGTGTGGAGTAATAGTAATAGATGCAGGCAGGAGTCGGTCTACTTGTTGCGGACGTGATGCCTATATACATGATCATGCCTAGATAACGTCATAATTATTCGCTTTTCTATCAATTGCTCGACAGTAATTTGTTCACCCACCGTAATACTTATGCTCTTGAGAGAAGCCACTAGTGAAACCTATGGCCCCCGGGTCTATCTCTTATCATATTTGCTTCCAATCTACTTTTATTTGCATCTTTATTTTCTGCATCTATATTATAAAATACCAAAAATATATTTGTCTTATCGTATTATCTCTATCATATCTCACTTTCGCAAGTGGCCGTGAAGGGATTGACAACCCCTTTGTCGTGTTGGTTGCGAGTTCTTTGTTTGTTTGTGTAGGTTCGTGGGACTTGTTGAGAAGCCTCCTACTGGATTGATACCTTGGTTCTCAAAAACCGAGGGAAATACTTACGCTACTGTGCTGCATCACCCTTTCCTCTTCAAGGAGAACCAAAGCAAGCTCAAGATGTAGCAAGAAGGATTTCTGGCGCCGTTGCCGGGGAGGTCTTCGCTCAAGTCAAGACATACCAAGTACCCATCACAAACTCATCTCCCGTGCATTTACATTATTTGCCATTTGCCTCTCGTTTTCCTCTCCCCCACTTCACCCTTGCCGTTTTATTCGCCCTCTCTTTCCCAATCTTCTCCTCTTTCTTTCGCTTGCCTTTTTTGTTTGCTTGTGTGTCGGATTACTTGTTTCCATGGCGCAAGATAATACCAAGTTGTGTGATTTCTCGAATACCAATAATAATGATTTCCTTAGTACTCCAAAATCTCCTCTTAATGATGTTGAGTCTTGTGAAATCAATACTGCTTTGCTGAATCTTGTTATGAAAGATCAATTCGCCGACCTTCCTAGTGAAGATGCCGCTACTCATCTAAACAACTTTGTTGATTTGTGTGATATGCAAAAGAAGAAAGATACCGATAATGATATTGTTAAATTGAAGTTATTTCCGTTTTCACTTAGAGATCGTGCTAAAGTTTCGTTTTTGTCTTTGCCTAGAAATAGTATTGATTCTTGGAACAAGTGCAAAGATGCTTTTATCTCTAAGTATTTTCCTCCCGCTAAGATCATCACTCTTAGGAACGATATTATGAATTTTAAACAACTTGATCATGAGCATGTTGCCCAATCTTGGGAAAGAATGAAATTGATGATTCGCAATTGCCCTGCTCATGGTTTCAATTTATGGATGATCATACAAAAAATTTATGCCGGTTTGAACTTTGCTTCTAGAAATATTTTAGATTCGGCTGCCGGAGGCATGTTTATGGAAATCACTTTAGGAGATGCTACAAAACTTCTTGATAATATTATGGCTAATTATTCTCAATGGCATACCGAACGATCTACTAGTAAAAAAGTGCATGCTATAGAAGAAATTAATGTTTTGAGTGGAAAGATGGATGAGCTTATGAGATTGTTTGCTATTAAGAGTTCTTATATTGATCCCAATGATATGCCTTTATCTACCTTGATTGAGAATAATAATGAATCTATGGATGTAAATTTTGTTGGTAGGAATAATTTTGGAAACAATGCCTATAGAGGAAACTTTAATGCTAGACCGTTCCCTAGTAATTCCTCTAATAATTATGTAAATTCCTACAATAATTCTTATGGTAATTTTAATAAGATTCCCTATGATTTTGAGAATAGTGTGAAAGAATTTATGATTTCTCAAAATAATTTTAATGCTTTGCTTGAAGAAAAATTACTCGAAATTGATGATTTGGCTAGGAACGTTGATAGACTTTCGCTTGATGTTGATTCTCTTAAAATTAGATCTTCTTCTCCTAAGCATTATATCAATGAGTCTCTCAAAGCAATGAGAATTTCCATTGATGAGTGTAAGGAAAGAACCGCTAGATTGCGTGCTAAGAAAGATAGCTTTATAAAAGCGTGTTCTTCGAGTTTCCATGAAAATAATGACGAAGATCTTAAAGTTATTGATGTGTCCCCTATTAGATCTTTGTTTGTAATATGAATCTTGAAAATAATGGGACTGGAGATGAGTCAACTTTATTTAGAAGGCGTCCCAAGAATTCGGAGTTTTTAGATCTTGATGCTAAATTTGGTAAAAGTGGGATTGGAGAGGTCATAACTTTTAATAGTATTGAACCCACTATCTCGGATTTCAAGGAATTTGATTATTATAATTGTTGTTTAGAAAGTTGTATTTCCTTGTTGCAATCCTGTGTTAATTCTCCACATGCTTATAGTCAAAATAAAGCTTTTACCAAACATATCGTTGATGCCTTGATGCAATCATTTGATGAAAAACTTAATTTGGAAGTTTCTATACCTAGAAAACTTAATGATGAGTGGTAACCTACTATAAAGATTAGAATTAAATATCATGAGTGTTTTGCTTTGTGTGATTTGGGTGCTAGTGTTTCCACGCTTCCGAAAACTTTATGTGATATTCTAGGTTTCCATGACCTTGATGATTGCTCTTTAAATTTGCACCTTGCGGATTCCACCATTAAAAAGCCAATGGGAAGGATCAATTATGTTCTAATTGTTGCAAATAGAAATTTTGTGCCCGTTGATTTTATCGTCCTTGATATAGATTGCAATCTTTCTTGCCATATTATTCTTGGTAGACCTTTCCTTCGAACGATTGGTGTATTATTGATATGAAGGAAGGGAATATTAGATTCCAATTTCCATTAAAGAAAGGCATGGAGCACTTTACAAGAAAGAAAGTCAAATTACCTTATGAATCTATCACGTGAGCTACTTATGAATCAAGTGCCAAAGATGGCACTACTTAGATCTATCTTTGCTTTTATGCCTAGCTAGGGGCGTTAAATGATAGCGCTAGTTGGGAGGCAACCCAATTTTCTTTATGTTTTTTGTTTTTGTTCCTGTTTAGTAATAAATTTTGTTTCTACTTTCTGTTTAGATGTGTTTTCATGTTTTATTTAGTGTTCGTGCCAAGTAGAACCTATAGGATAACCTATCATATGAGTTGATTTGATTCTGCTGAAAAACAGAAACTTTGCTCTCACGAGCAAAAATTCAATAAATCACAGGAACGAGCTTTTGCATTGATTCTTTTTTGATTCTGTTCAATAAACAAATTTTTTAGGACTTCCTATTTTGGTAGGATTTTTAGAGTTCCAGAAGTTTGCGTTAGTTACATATTGCTACAGATGGTTCTGTTTTTGACAGATTCTGTTTTTCGTGTGTTGTTTGCTTATTTTGATGTATCTATGGCTAGTATGTAAGGGTATGAACCATAGAGAACTTGGAATACAGTAGGTTTAACACCAATTTAAATAAAGAATGAGTTCATTACAGTACCTTATGTGGTGGTTTTGTTTTCTTTCACTAACGGAGCTTATAAGATTTCCTGTTGAGTTTTGTGTTGTGAAGTTTTCAAGTTTTGGGTAAAGCTTTTATGGACTATGGAATAAGGAGTGGCAAGAGCCTAAGCTTGGGGATGCCCAAGGCACCCCAAGATATTCAATAATAGCCAAAAGCCTAAGCTTGGGGATGCCCCGGGAAGGCATCCCCTCTTTCGTCTTCGTTCATTGGTAACTTTACTTGGAGTTATATTTTTATTCGCCACATGATATGTGTTTTGCTTGGAGAGTCGTGTATTATATTAGTCTTTGCCTTTTAGTTTACCACAATCATCCTTGCTGTACACACCTTTTGGGAGAAGCCTATTTTATTAGGATTTGATAGAATACTCTATGTGCTTCACTTATATCTTTTTGAGCTTGATAGTTTTTGCTCTAGTGCTTCACTTATACCTTTTAGAGCACGGTGGTAACTTAATTTTGAAGAAATTGCTAGTCTCTCATGCTTCACTTATATTATTTTGAGAGTCTTTTAGAACAGCATGGTATTTTCTATGGTTACAAATTTAGAATGATGAGCATCCAAGTTGGGTATAATAAAAACTATCATAGAAAGTGCATTAAAACACTAGGATCAATTTGATGCTTGATAATTGTTTTGAGATATAAAGGTAGTAATGTTATGGTCATGCTAGTGGATAATTATGAAATTGAGAAATACTTTTGTTGAAGTTGGAAAGTCCCATAGCATGCACGTATAGTAAAAGTTGTGTGACAAATTTTTTGCATGAGGTGCTCTTTTGATTGTCTTCCTTATGAGTGGCACTCGGGGACGAGCGATGGATTTTTCCTACCAATCTATCCCTCTTGGGGCATGCGTAGTATTACTTTGCTTCGAGGGCTAAGTAGATTTTTGCAATAAGTATATGAGTTCTTTATGACTAATGTGAGTCCATGGATATACGCACACTCATCCTTCCACTTTGCTAGTTTTCCTTATTACTGCGCAACTTTTGTCGGTATCATGTACCCATTCTTTACCTTCCTCAAAACAGCCACCATACCTACCTATTATGGCATTTCCATAGCCATTCCGAGATATATTGCCATGCAACTTTCCACCGTTCCATTTATTATGACACGTTTCATCATTGTCATATTGCTCTTTGCATGATCATGTAGTTGACATCGTATTTGGGGAAAGGCCACCTTCATAATTTCCATACATGTCGCTCTTGATTCATTGCATATCCCGGTACACCGCCGGAGGCATTCATATAGATTCATATCTTGTTCTAGCTTTGAGTTATAATTTTTGAGTTGTAAATCAATAAAAGTGTGATGATCTTCATTATTAGAGCATTGTCCCAATGAGGAAAGGATGTTGAAGACTATGATTCCCCCACAAGTCGGGATGAGACTTAAGACTTTATAAAAATAAAAGAGGCCAAAGAAGCCACCAAAAAGAAAGAAAAGAAAGAAAAGAAAGAAAAAAAAGGAGAAAACAAAAAAATGAGAGAAAAGGAGAGAAGGGACAATTGCTACTATCTCTTTTTCCACACTTGTGCTTCAAAAAAATAGCACCATGATCTTCATGATAGAGAGTCTCCTATGTTGTCACTTTCATATATTAGTGGGAATTTTTCATTATAGAACTTGGCTTGTATATTCCAATGATGGGCTTCCTCAGAGTGCCCTAGGTCTTCATGAGCAAGCAAGTTGGATGCACACCCACTTAGTTTCTTTTGTTGAGCTTTCATACATTTCTAGCTCTAGTGGATCCATTGCATGGCAATCCCTACTCACTCACATTGATATCTATTGATGGGCATCTCCATAACCCGTTAATACACCTAGTTGATGTGGGACTATCTTCTCCCTCTTTTTGTCCTTACAACCACCACAATAGACCACCATAGTGCTATGTCCATGGCTTGCGCTCATGTATTGCGTAAGAGTTGGAAAAAAAGCTGAAGCACGTTAAAAAGTATGAACCAATTGCTCGGCTCGTCATCGGGGTTGTACATGATGGGAGTATTTTGTGTAATGGAAATGAAGCATGGCCTAACTATATGATTTTGTAGGGATAAGCTTTCTTTGGCTATGCTATTTTGATAGGACATGATCATTTGTTAGTATGCTTTGAAGCATTATTATTTTTATGTTTTGTAAGATTTTATCTTGAATCATTTGGATCTGAACATTCATGCCACAATAAAGAAAATTACATTGTGAATTATGCTAGGTAGAATTCCACATCAAAAATTTCTTTTTTATCATTTACCTACTCGAGGACGAGCAGGAATTAAGCTTGGCGATGCTTGATACGTCTCCAACGTATCTATAATTTTTTATTGTTCCATGCTATTATATTACCTGTTTTGGATGTTTATGGGCTTTATTTTACACATTTATATCATTTTTGGGACTAACCTACTAACCGGAGGCCCAAACCGTATTGCTGTTTTTTTTGCCTATTTCAGTATTTCGAAGAAAAGGAATATCGAACAGAGTCCAAACGGAATGAAACCTTCAGGAGCGTGATTTTTGGAACGAACGTGATCCAGAGGACTTGGAGTGCAAGTCAAGAAGCAGTCGAAGCTTCCACGAGATAGGAGGGCGCCCCCCCATAGGGCGCGCCCCCTGTCTCGTGGGCCCCTCGGGCGTCCATCGACGTACTTCTTCCTCCTATATAAGCCTACGTACCCCGAAAACATCCGGGGAGCAACCGAGACACAATTTTCACCACCATGACCTTCTGTATCCGCGAGATCCCATCTTGGAACCGTCGCCGGCGTTCTGCCGGAGGGGGAATCCACCATGGAGGGCTTCTACATCAACACCATAGCCCTTGCGATGAGTTGTGAGTAGTTTACCACAGACCTTCGGGTCCATAGTTATTTGCTAGTTGGCTTCTTCTCTCTTTTTGGATCTCAATACAATGTTCTCCCCCTCTCTTGTGGAGATCTATTCGATGTAATCTCTTTTTGCGGTGTGTTTGTCGAGATCCGACGAATTGTGGGTTTATGATCAGATTTATCTATGGATAATAATTGAATCTTCTCTGAATTCTTTTATATGATTGAGTTATCTTTGCAAGTCTCTTCGAATTATCAGTTTGGTTTGGCCTACTAGATTGATCTTTCTTGCCATGGGAGAAGTGCTTAGCTTTGGGTTCAATCATACGGTGTTCTTACCCAGTGACAAAAAGGGTTGCAGACACGTATTGTATTGTTGCCATCGAGAATAAAAAGATGGGGTTTATATCATATTGCTTGAGTTTATCCCTCTACATCATGTCATCTTGCTTAATGCGTTACTCTGTTCTTGTGAACTTAATACTCTAGATGCATGCTGGATAGCGGTCGATGTGTGGAGTTATAGTAGTAGATGCAGGCAGGAGTCGGTCTACTTGTTGCGGACGTGATGCCTATATACATGATCATGCCTAGATAACGTCATAATTATTCGCTTTTCTATCAATTGCTCGACAGTAATTTGTTCACCCACCGTAATACTTATGCTCTTGAGAGAAGCCACTAGTGAAACCTATGGCCCCCGGGTCTATCTCTTATCATATTTGCTTCCAATCTACTTTTATTTGCATCTTTATTTTCTGCATCTATATTATAAAATACCAAAAATATATTTATCTTATCATATTATCTCTATCAGATCTCACTTTCGCAAGTGGCCGTGAAGGGATTGACAACCCCTTTGTCGCGTTGGTTGCGAGTTCTTTGTTTGTCTGTGTAGGTTCGTGGGACTTGTTGGGAAGCCTCCTACTGGATTGATACCTTGGTTCTCAAAAAGTGAGGGAAATACTTACGCTACTATGTTGCATCACCCTTTCCTCTTCAAGGAAAACCAACGCAAGCTCAAGACGTAGCAGATAACCCGCCATGACGTCACCTGCCATTAATTCACACTTTGTCCAACACATCTCAACGGATCCTTATCTTAATATCTGTCCCAAGAATCGAGGCACCTGAACAGCTGGATAACCATGTTTTGGCCTCCTCGATTTTCAAGCCCACTTATGAGCCCTTGCTTATAAATAGCCACGGCTAGCTTTTTCCTCATTCTCCCCCTTTCCAACTTCTTCTTCCTCTCACGAACCCCTGCCGCTCGAGCTCCACCGCCGCCGCAGAGCACTCCGTCATCCTCGCTGTTGGCCGCTGCGTCACCCTGAATCGAACCAGAGCACGGTGGCGATCCTCTGCAGTCAACCTACATATGTAAGTACTCATTTTCCCATATCCTAGATCCACATTAGGGTTTCGGAGTTTGCCTGTGTTCTTCACCGTTCATCCTAGTTCTTCTTCAATGCTTGTACCGTGAGCCCTTTGATCCAAGAACGATACAGAACTTAGGCGGTAGTTATTTTTGCTTTTACTTTCAATACTAGCAAGCCCCTTTCTTTGAAGAAACGATCCCTTTGGACATCAGGAACTCATCTGCCTTGGTGTTTTAGGTCTATATGTATTTCCTTTTCCTGAACACTCGCTGATCCAAAAATAATGATTGCGATGTGCAAAACTTGTTTGTGTAACACTTAGCCAAAAATCTGCATTTTTGATATATCCTCCTAACCATGGCGGCTCATACCACCGGCTTTTAGCAATAATACTCAACATCCAACAACTCATGGCAGCTTAAATAATCTTACTGCTTATGGGGGCTTAAATAATTTGACGTAATTAGCCATGTACCATTAGGCCCCTTTATAAGCCACCAGCTTGAATATGTGCTTCTAATATATTTTTCCTCCGGCTTAAAATTGAACCGGTAATCTTACTCATTTTTAGGCTTCCTTCAGAATGCCGCCCAAAACAATCACTTCTTGCAATTGGGTTAAATCCATCATCACGGATTGTACTCTTAACGACTTTGTGATAACCGGATATCTGCCCAAAAAGGATGTCATGTCATACCGTCCTCCTAACCCGGCAGAAGAGAAGCCGCAGCCCAAAGAAGGAGAAATTTTTGTCTTCACTGGTCACATGAACCGGGGCTTTTCACCGCCCGGCTCTAAGTTCTTCAGAGATGTTTTACACTTTTTTGACCTCTGTCCTCAAGACATCGGACCCAACTCCGTGTCTAATATCCACAACTTTCAAGTATTCTGTGAGGTGTACCTTGGAGAAGAGCCTAGCTTAGAAATTTTCAGGGAGTTGTTTTATTTGAACCGCCAGAATGAATATTCCAATGGACCAAGTTTGGAATTGGGTGGGGTCTCGATCCAACGATGGAGAGACGTCATTTTTCCTTACGTGCAACCGCCGAGTCACCCCAAAGATTGGAACCAGACATGGTTCTACTGCCAAGACACCTCTCCGGCTGATGAGAATCCTCTGCCCGGCTTCCGCGCCCTGTGCCTTGAGTCCAACCATCCTCTTCCAGACAAGTTATCAGCTGCTGAACGCCAAAAGCTCGCCCCTACCATGGCAAAAATCAAGGCTCTTTTGGGGAATGGTTTGAATGGCATTGACTTGGTCCGGGTTTGGGTTGCCTGGCAGGTCATCTCTTTAAGCCGCCGACCCGGTTTAATGTGTACCTACACAGGCGAGAAGACTGATCCACTACGCCACAGCCCTGATGATTTATCTAAGGATCTTATCAATGATATGACAAAGTCACTTTTAAATGAAAGCCTAGAAGACTATGGCAAGGTGGGCCTAAGCCCGTTCCGCAAAGCTAACCCGGCTCCAGGGGTAAGCCGCCAAACTTTAGCTATTTTGCCTTTATCTTTGATGTTTTGTTTTAATTCCAACTATTGCTGATTTCCACAGGCCGACGATGATTTTTGGAAGAAACCATATGACCATGAAGCTGCAAAGAGAGCCAGAAAAGCCAAGAAAGCCGCCGGGAAAGCCGCCGCGAAGAAAAGAGGAAAGAAATCCAGCGCTTCTGAACTGCTTCAACTGGAGGACTCTTTTGAGTCGGAGGTAGCACTTGACTCTCTTGGCTCATTTTTTAATCACCTTATTGATACTGATTATCATCAGGATGACACGGGAACGAGTCAGGGGGCAGTTGAAGAGGTAACTATTATTTCCTCCTCCGACTCAGAGCCTTTGCCAAGACAAAAAGTCTGAAGAGTAACCTGGAAAGTAAGATTTTCACATCCCTTGGCTTACCAGGTGAGGGAGTCCTGGATTAGGGGGTCCTCGGACAGCCGGACTATATATTTTGGCCGGACTGTTGGACTATGAAGATACAAGATTAAAGACTTTGTCACGTGTCCGGATGGGAATCTCCTTTGCGTGGAAGGCAAGCTCGGTGATTCGGATGTGTAGATCTCCTTCTCTGTAACCGACTCTGTGTAACCCTATCCCCCTCCGGTATCTATATAAACTGGAGGGTTTAGTCCGTAGGACAAGAACAATCATAATCATAGGCTAGCTTATAGGGTTTAGCCTCTATGATCTCGTGGTAGATCAACTCTTGTAATACTCATATCATCAAGATCAATCAAGCAGGAAGTAGGGTATTACCTCCATCGAGAGGGCCCGAACCTGGGTGAACATCGTGTCCCCCGCCTCCTATTACCATTAGCATTAGACGCACAGTTCGGGACCCCCTACCCGAGATCCGCCGGTTTTGACACTGACACCAGGATCCTCACTTTATTTTGAAGCGACAGATTCATGAGAGCCGGAGGCAGACCCGGACCAGCTAGGATGCGGAACTCTCCTCCGTCTTACCAAATACGCCAAGGAAGCGCCGGAATGAGGTCACCTCTGATTTAAATTCTCTTTATACTTTGGCGGGACTCACTTGTCAACCGCTCAACTCTTCTGATTGAAATTATCAGGAAACTTCACATTCTTCCGGCAACTCGATCCAATCCAACATGTCGGCTTTTAAAACCACTCCAGGGTAATGGCGATTTACTTATCCTATACTCATTGCAAACCTTTATATCTGTACTGACCTCTCTGATTTTATGCAGTGGAAAGGCAAAGCCCAGTAAAAGGGTGAAGAGAAACAAACCGGCCATAGAAACGACCGTCAATGAGCCGGAGCTTCAACCTGCAGCTCCTGAGGCCTCTGTTCATGAGCCGCCACTTGAGTCGATTCACGACATGCCAATCCTGACTGCTGACCCACCTGCTGATCAAACCGCCGATGGCTCTGCAAATCCTGAAGCTTCAAGACTGGCTAGGACAGCCGACGCACAAGATGTTGACGTGGAAATTACCAAGACCGGCTACACTGAGACGGGGAGACCGACTGTACTTGCCAAGTGCTCTGCCAAGGAGGAGAACATGAGCCGCCGTAAAGCCAGATTTGACGTTGCTGACTATACTCACTTGAGCACTGATGAAGTTCTCTCTGGTTATATGAACCAAGTGCACAGCAGCCGTGATCTCGAAGTTGATATGGTAAAACAAATGCACCAAAAGTTTGAGGTATAAAGTCTTCCCTTCATTGCATTAACCTTACTATGCCAGCCCCCAAGTCTGCTGCTTATGATAAATATGTTGTAGACTTAGAACAAATTTACGGCTTTAGTAATATCCTTTGAAAACCTGAAAATCCGGCTTAATCTGTAGCCCCCAAGGGCCGGTTTACTCAGTATGAATGAGACGGTCTTTCATATGTTTGTGTATAAGATAGTACTTGTGTGACTTTAAACGGCAATATGCATTAGCCCCCAAGTGTCAAGTACTGTTGCTTGCAAAGTGCTTGGGACTTTACTCTCATAAGCCGTCACTTAGACAAATCTTTTGGTAGACATTAGCCCCCAAGTGCCAAGTGTTGTTGCTTGCAAAAGGCTTGGGACTTAATATTGCGTACTAATGTTTTGATCCAGCATATGTGTAGACTAGCACTGCTCAACTTTAGTCAGAGCTGTCTGAAGTGAAGAACCGCCTAGAGCTGCAAGAGGCAGAGACTCAAAGAGCAAACTCCAAATTTGATTTCAGCGTGTCTAAACAAGAAAAACCGAGGGCCGACTTTGAAGTTGAGAAGAAGGCCTGGCCTGAAGAAAAAATTGCTTTAACTCGCCGAGATGAGAAAGCAGAGGCGGCTCTTGAAGAGGTTACCACTGAATTATCCGGCTTAAAACGCCGTGTATCTTAGATGGTCTCGGCAATTTTTGGTAAGCCGCCCTACAATTGTCAAGTATTGCTCCTTTATGTTGATCATATGAATTGTTGTTAGCTCACCTGTTGTTGCTATGCAGGCCCTAGGATCACCAACCTCAACCCGGACATGCTGGTGATGCTAAAGGCGGTTTACACGCTCGTGGAACAACTATAAACTAGAGCTCAACGTGCCTTAGCCACAGTTTCCCTGTCAAATGAAGCCCCCACACTCTAGGTTGATGTGTTGAAGAAGCTCTCTGTGCTGCCCCAACGGTTCAATGAATTAAATCGGTCATCTGTGAGTGCCGAAGCAGTATCTTGCTTAAGCCGGGCCAAAGCATGGCTGCCGGAGTTAGACCCGACCGACATCGCCATTGGATACCCCAGCCTTAAGGAAGATGGCACTCCGTTTGAGCAGACGGATTTTGCTGCTTGCGTGAAGGAGATATGTCATGTGGCCAGCATGATTGCTAATGAGACATACCTGACCAAGTATCATCCGCCCTACAATGCAGTAAACCAGAGGCAGCCAACCCCAACTTATAAAGTGACCAGCCTGATCCCTCCAATCTGTAAGCACACCTTTGCCCCTGAAGTTGACCCGGACGGGTTAATTGATGATGAAGCTGAATTTGAAGCTTTGAGTGGCATTAACTGGTCATCATCAACCTTCCATGACGTTGGACAGGACAAAGACGCGGAGAGGGTTGACTCGGAAACATCAGGCCAACAAGGAAATTGATCCGCCGGGCGGCTCATATTAGTAGCCTTCTGAAAAAATAGTTAAATCATTTGGACTCGGGGAGTCATGTAATAGGATAGAAATGACTTTGATCTATCATGCCATCGTGCACGTTTTTGGTGCTCAACATTGTTAAGCCGCCTCCTTTATGTTCACCTTTGTTATACTTATCATCTATGTTCCTTGTGCATAAGAAAATCCTTAAAATATCCTGCACACAGAAACAGATCACAAGAACCCTTGGCGGTTTACCGCAGGCGGGTCATAATATTTCATATATAACCACTGATATGTAAAAAGGAGTCACAGATGGTCTTTGTTATGAATCATATCTTTGAAACATAATTGTAAGAACAACATCATACCTGAGATGTTAAATTTATACTGCCAGTTTAGATGACCTGTGCAGTGTGGGTGATAACCCAATCATTAGAAGCCTGAACTTCCAATTGTTTGATGTTTGTCATATGCTAGCGACTTACTGCTCAAAGTTAAGCCGGGTTAAATAGAAACCACACGTATTCGAATCAGATATGAACAAAAAGGTCTCAAGATAAACCCAAAAGAGTATTTTCAAAAACTTAGTCAACAGAAAGACAAAACAAAGCTTTTGATTCGAATACGACCAGTAAGCCGGACCAAAAGGGGTTAAGCTATGATTCGAATACGATCAATGTAGCCCCCTATTGGTTTTGGCGTTGCGCCGATCAAGAGGGTACGACAGCTATGTTCTCTTTGGTTCGAATACGACCTATGTTTGAACAGGAAGCCCCCTATTGACCTTGAGAGTTTTTTAACGACTCTTATTCGGATCAAAGTTGGACCTAGAAAGGGGATAAGCTATGATTCGAATACAATCAAGAAGACCCCTTTTGGGTTTGGCGCTATGCCGATCAAGAGGGTACCGACAACTATGTTCTATTTGGTTTGAATATGACCTATGTTTGACAGGAAGCCCCCAAATGACCTTGAGATTTTTTAACGACTCTGATTCGAATACGATCAAAGTCAGACCAAAAAAGGGTTTAAGATATGATATGAATACAATCAGTAGCCCCCAATTGGTCTTGGGATTTATGATGATGAAGACATATAATAATTTGAGGATGAAAAGCAAAGAGTTCCTGCTTTATTACTTATCATAGTATATACATCGTCAAAAATATGTACATCATAAGATCCGGTAGCTCAAGTGTAGTAAGGCCGAAGATGAGCAATATTTCATGGCCGACGGGTCTCCTCCTCTGACTTACATGAGTATTTATGCTCTCGAACATCGGTAAGGTAGTATGACCCATTGTTCAAGTTCTTGCTGACCACAAATGGCCCTTCCGAGGGTGGGGATAACTTGTGTGCATTAGTTTGATCCTGGATGAGCCGGAGCACCAAATCACCTTCTTGAAAGGTTCTAGACTTAACCTGGTGGCTGTGATAACGGTGCAGATCATGTTGGTAAATCGCCGAGTGGGCTGCTGCCAAGTCACGCTTTTCATCTAACAGTTCAAGTGCCTCCTGACATGCCTACTCATTATCGGCTTCAACGTAAGCCGCCACGCGGGGCGAGTCATGACGTATGTCACTAGGAAGAACCGCCTCTGCTCCATAAACCATGAAGAAAGGGGTGTAACCCATAGATTTGTTGGGGGTAGTATTGATACTCCATAACACTGATGGTAGCTCCTCCACCCAACAACCCGGTGTCCATTGCAAGGGAACCAAAAGCCAGGGCTTGATGCCTTTCAAAATTTCCTAATTGGCTCTTTCAGCTTGACCATTGGATTGGGGGTGAGCTACTGATGAAACATCAAGCCGGATATGCTCACGTTGACAAAACTCCTCCATAGCACCCTTGGACAAGTTAGTGCCATTATCAGTTATGATACTATGGGGAAAACCAAAACGGAAAATCACCTTCTTCATGAATTGAACCGCCGTTGCCGCGTCACACATACTGAACGGCTTTGCTTCAACCCACTTTGTGAATTTGTCAACCACCACCAAGAGGTGGGTCTTTATATCCTTGGACCTTTTAAAAGGCCCAACCATATCAAGTCCCCATACTGCAAACGACCATGTAATGGGAATAATCGTCAACTCCTGAGCCGACACGTGAGCTCGCCATGAGAATTTCTGACAACCATCACATTTACTGACTAGATCCTTTGCATCAGCGTCAACCGTCAGCCAATAAAACCCATGACGAAAAGCTTTGGCCACAAGGGACTTTGAACCGGCATGATGGCCACAATCTCCTTCATGAATCTCACGAAGAATATCTTGTCCTTCCTTAGGAGAAACACAACGTTGAAATGCCCCAGTGACACTGCGATGATGCAACTCACCATTAGCAATCGTCATTGACTTAGACTATCGGGTTATCTGCCTAGCCACTGTTTCATCCTCGGGCAATTCACCCCGAGTCATATAAGCCAAGTATGGCACTGTCCAATCTGGGATGACATGAAGAGCCGCCACCAATTGTGCTTCTGAGTCAAGAACAACCAAGTCTTCCTTTGTAGGCAACTTTACAGAAGAGTTATGCAGAATATCCAAAAACGTGTTTGGTGGCACCGGCTTACACTGAGAGGCCAGCCGGCTTAAAGCATCAGCTTCCTCGTTCTTTCTGTGATTAATGTGCTCCACTTGATAACCCTTGAAGTATCCAGCAACAGCATCAACTTCACGTCGATAAGCCGCCATGAGGGGATCCTTGGAATCCCACTTGCCTGAGACTTGTTGAGCCACCAAATTTGAGTCACCAAAGCACCTTGCCCAGCTTAAGTTCATATCCTTAGCCATCTGAAGACCATGGAGCAAGGCTTCATACTCAACTGCATTGTTAGTGCAGGGAAACATCAACCTTAGCACATAACAAAATTTGTCACTTCGAGGGGAAGCTAGAACAACTCCAGCCCCCGAGCCCTCCAATTGCCTAGACCCATCAAAATGAATAGTCCAATAGGTGGTGTACGGCTTCTCTTCAGGCATCTTTAGCTCTGTCCAGTCATTAATGAAATCCACTAGTGCTTGAGACTTGATAGCAGTGCGTGACACATACTTTAAACCATGAGGCCCAAGCTCAATAGCCCACTTGGCAACTTGCCCTGTGGCTTCTCTGTTTTGGATGATATCTCCTAAAGGAGCAAAACTAACCACGGTGATGGGATGACCCAAAAAATATTGCTTAAGCTTCCGGCTAGCCATGAACACCCCATAGACAAGCTTCTGCCAATGTGGATATCTCTGCTTGGACTCAATAAGCACCTCACTGATGTAGTAAACCGGCCATTGAACCGGATATTCTTTACCTTCCTCCTTGCGCTCTACCACAATAGCCACACTAACAGCACGTGTGTTAGCAGCCACATATAACAATAGTGGCTCCTTATCAATGGGAGCAGCAAGAACCGGCGGCTCAGCTAGCTGTCTCTTCAAATCTTCAAATGCATCATTAGCAGCATCGCTCCCGACGAAGTCGTCTGTTTTCTTCATCATCTGGTACAACGGTATGGCCTTCTCACCCAACCGGCTTATGAACCGGCTTAAAGCTGCAATACGACCCGCCAGACACTGGACATCATTGATGCACTTGGGTTTTGCCAGAGAAGTAATAGCATTGATCCTCTCTGGGTTAGCCTCAATGCCTCTGTTAGAAACTAGAAATCCCAAGAATTTGCCTGCTGGCACACCAAACACACACTTTGCTGGGTTAAGCATCATATTGTAGACCTGGAGATTATTAAAGGTCTCCCTTAAGTCATCTACCAAGGTCTCCTTCTATTTGGACTTCACAACAATATCATCCACATAAGCATGAACATTATGCCCAATCTGAGTATGAAGACAATTCTGCACACAGCACTGATAAGTTGCCTGGGCACTCTTGAGCCCAAAAGGCGTAGACACGTAGCAGAAGGCTCCAAAAGGAGTAACGAAAGTTGTCTTCTCCTAGTCCTTAACTTCCATCTTGATCTGATGATAACCAGAGTAAGCATCCAAAAAACTCAAACGCTTGCAACCCGCCGTGGCATCAATGATTTGATCAATACGAGGGAGAGCAAAAGGATCAGCCGGACAAGCCTTGTTTAAGTTCGTGTAATCCACACACATACGCCAAGTGCCGTTCTTCTTTAGCACTAGCACCAGGTTAGCCAACCACTCAGGATGAAACACTTCAATAATGAACCCAGCTGCCAAGAGTCGGGCGACTTCCTCACCAATGTCTTTGCACCTCTCCTCATCAATCCGCCACAGAAACTGTTTAATCGGCTTAAATTTCGGATCAATATTGAGGGTGTGCTCAGCGAGTTCTCTCGGTACACCCGGCATGTCAGACAGATTCCATGCAAAGATGTCCCGGTTCTCACGTATGAACTCGATGAGCGCGCTTTCCTATTTGGGATCCAGACGAGCAGTGATACTGAACTGCTTGGATGAGTCACCAGGAACGAAATCAACAAGCTTGGTGTCATCGGACGATTTAAACTTCATCACCGGGTCATGCTCTGTAGTGGGCTTCTTCAAAGATGTCATATCAGCCGGATCAACATTATCTTTATAAAACTTCAACTCTTCTTCTGCACAGACCGACTCAGCATAAGTCGCGTCTCCCTCTTCACATTCCAAGGCCACCTTCCGACTGCCATGAACAGTGATGGTCCCCTTGTAACCCGGCATTTTGAGCTGTAGATAAACATAACATGGCCGCGCCATGAACTTGGCATAAGCCGGCCGTCCAAACAAAGCATGATACGGGCTCTTGATTTTGACCACTTCAAAAGTTAACTTCTCCACCCAAGAATCGTGCTCATTTCCAAAGGCTACCTCCAGTTCAATCTTGCCAACTGGGTATGCCAACTTACCAGGAACCACACCATGGACAACAGTATTGGACTGCTTAAGATTCTTATCAATTAACTCCATGTGATGGAAGGTTTCATAATAAAGGATATTGATGTTGCTGCCTCCATCCATGAGTACCTTAGTAAACTTGTATCCCCCAACTTGAGGTGCCACCACCAAAGACAAGTCACCCGAGTTATCAACCCGGGGCGGGTCATCCGCCCGACTCCACATAATGGGTTGCTTTGGTCATCGCACTAGGGAACTGCCGGCTCAACGGCATTCACTGCCCTCTTGTGAAGCTTCTAGTCCCGTTTGCACAAACTTGTGGTGAAAACGTGATACTGCCCACTGTTCAACTATTTTGGATGACTCTGATTTTCTAGATTATTGTTGTTGCTGACCCCCTTGGCCAGATTGTTGATTGTAACCACCTTGGCTACTTTGATTAAAACCGCCCTGATTATTCGGGTGGCCCTGAAAACCGGAATTAGAGCTGCCACCTCCATGACTCGGGCCATGAAAATTGTAGTTGCCTGAGCTGCTGCCCGGCCCATGATTGCCATCAAACATGTTAGAATTCTTGAAAGCCTTCATAATCATACAATCGTTCCACAGGTGAGTGGACGGCTTCTCCCGATTGCCATGCCTTGGACAGTGCTCATTCAACAACTGCTCAAGAGTGGGACCTGACCCGCCAGACCGAGGAGGTGGCCTCCCCTTACGTTGTTCATTCGTGCCCTACACATTAGTGTTAGCCACAAACTCCAAGCTACCATCAGCCTTACGTTTGTTGTTGCCTCCTTGATTTGTCGGGTTATGCTGAGAGCCCTTAGCGTTGTCCTTCTTCTTTCCCTTCCCTGTCTTCTCATCGTCCGACTCAGGATCCTTGGTACTATCAGAATCGGCATACTTGACTAGAGCCGCCATCAGCTGGCCCATGTCATTACAATCGTGCTTGAGCCACCCCAGCTTCTGTTTCAGAGGCTCAAAACGGCAATTTTTCTCCAACATTAAGACTGCAGAGCCGGCATCCATCTTATCAGATGAATGTATTATGGCCTTGACCCGGCGCACCCAATGGGTCATGGACTCACCCTCCTCTTGCTTGCAATTAGTCAAGTACATAATCGACATGGTCTGCTTGCATGTATCTTTGAAGTTCTGAACAAACCGCTCCTTTAACTCTGCCCATGAACCGATGGAATTAGGTGGCAGCCCCTTCAACCAAGTACGGGCCGTTCCATCCAGCATCATGATGAAGTACTTGGTCATTGCAGCGTCACTGACTTCCAGTAGCTCCATGGCCATCTCATAGCTTTCGATCCATGCCCCATGTTGTAAGTCGGCCGTGTAATTAGGCACCTTTTGAGGTCCCTTGAAGTCCTTGGGCAAACGCTCGTTACGCAGAGCCGGTACCAAACAAAGTATGCCCCCGGTTCTACCGGTCATGCTGCCTCAATTGAAGTTGTCGGATAAACTGGAAAGGGCTGATAAACCACCTGCTGAGCCACTAGCTGAGCTGCCTGCTGAGCCGCCTGCTCAATTTACTGACGCACTCTATCCTGATTACGCAAGTTAGGGACTCCCATCGCGTGTCGATTCGTGCCCGCGCGGTTGATCGTGGTGCCGGGCATTGCTTGAAACGCCCGGTAAATCCATGTGTCTGTTGTAACTCCGGCTTCGGCTCGGACATGGAGTTGAATGAATCATGTCCCTACTGTAAGAATATGCCTCCTGCTGTGCTAAGGCCGTCTGAAGAAGCTCTCTGACCCTTCGTGTTTCAACCACCGTCGGAGAGTAACCATCGACTAGGAGAGCTGCCAATCACGCTGCTGCAGCAATCATGTTCTCCGGTGGATTAGAATAATGACCCGGCGGCGTCGGTACATGTTGAGGCGGAGCAATATTCAGACGTGGGGGTTCCATCACCCGTGGCTGAACCGGTGTTCCTTCCCCAGGTGCCGCCGTCCGGTTTACCTCTGGCGGGTTACTGGGCCCTGCACCAGGCATGTAGAAAAGGTTTCTAGGTTCATACACCATAGGCAGACGGGACTGGTCATGACCTCATTAGACACGTTCTGATCCATTGTAAGCAGGAAAGCATGTGCCTGGATCTGCTGAGCCCGAGCATCTAGAGCCGCCCGTTTTGTGGCCATCCTGACGTCCTCTACTGCCAGGTCTTCTTTAGCTTGTGTTATCTCCTCACGTAGCTGCGCTACCTCTACATCATGCTGAGCTTGATTCTCCGGGTTAACCATAGCTGTCAACAGAGCCATCAATTTATCCATCAGAGACATCAAAACCTAAGCCGGCGGGCGGACCGGGCATCCTGCCCTGGTTGCTATCACCGCTGCTGACCCGGAAGTCATTGTTGCCGCAGTTTAAGAATTTAACCCGGGCTTGGTACCAGCCATGGAGATCCTGACTCTGCTCGGCGGCTCAGAGGGGTCTGGAATACTACTGCCATCGGAACATCCCCCAAGCCCGCCATCTTCCAGCTGATATAACGAATCCGTCTCACTCGTGGACGACTCACCATCAGAGTAGATGGCCATCTCACCGCCAGATACAGATCCTTCATAAAATTCCCCTCCATAGATGCATCCCACAAAGGCACGCTTCACGGCGGGCTAAGCTCGGGCGGGTCTCGCACGCTGAGCCGTCTCGATGATGTCGGTGTAGATGTTCGGCTTAGGTCCCGGCTCGCCAATCTTGCCGATGAAGACGTGGACTCCGCCGAAGCGGACCTGGTACCCGTACTCAATTGAGCCGGCGTAGGGGCCCCAGCCTACGTCGTCAATGTAGAGCTTGCCGCAATGACTCTTGGTCATCCGGCCCATAGCATATCCTTTGAGCCCTTCGAAGCTGCCCTTCAAGAACTCAAATCCACCGTGCGTTGGCCCCACCGTGGGCGCCAACTGTCGTGGAATTGTCACGGCAGATTTCCTAGCAAAAGGACTTAGTCGTGGAGCCATCGCAACTAGGAAGCTTAAAGGGGTTAATAGGGATAAAGGACACGATGTTTGTACTGGTTCAGCCCCTTGCGGTGAAGGTAAAAGCCTACGATCCAGTGTTGGGTGGTATTGCTTATGTCTCGATTACCAGGGAGCGATTTCGCTTGACCTAGTTCTCAATCTGTTGTTACTTGTCCTGAACCTCCACTGGGTCGTCCCTTTATATACAGAGGTCGACACCCAGTGGCTCACAAAGTCCCGGTTGGCTCATAACAGTGTCCGCCTCGGTGACTATCTATTTGTGCCTTACAATACAAGTCATCTACATATGGCGATTTATCCCTTCAGGCTTTAAGTCTCCTTTGGGCCTTGGGCCCATAAGTGAACTGCCATCTTCAAGTGTGTTCCCGGGCTTCATATTATGAATCGCCTATAGGTATATCCCGGCCCCTCCTGTGCGGGTCATACTTAACAGTTATATCCCCAACAAATCTAGTAGGCCAAACCAAACTGATAATTCAAACAGACTTGCAAAGATAACAAATCATACATAAAAGAATTCAGAGCAGATTCAAATATTGTTCATAGATAATCTTGATCATAGACCCATAATTCATCGAATCTCGACAAACACGCCGCAAAAAAGTATTACATCGAATAGATCTCCAAGGAGATCGAGGAGAACTTTGTATTGAGAAGCAAAGAGAGAGAAGAAGCCATGTAGCTAATAACTATGGACCCGAAGGTCTGTGGTAAACTACTCACACTTCATCGGAGAGGCTATGGCATTGATGTAGAAGCCCTCCATGATCGATTCCCCCTTCGGTGGAGCGCCGGAAAAGGCCCCTAGATGGGATCTCACGGGTACAGAAGGTTGCGGCGGTGGAAATAGGGTTTTGTGGTGCTCCTGGATGTATTTAGGGTACGTGAATATATATATATATAGGCAAAGGAAGTCGGTCAGGGGAGCCACGAGGGGCCCACGAGGGTGAGGGGAGCGCCCACCCCCCTAGGGTGTGCCCTCTTGCCTCATGGCTTCCTTGGTGGCTTCTTGACGTCCACTCCAAGACTCCTGGATTGCGTTTGTTCCAAAAATAACTCTCCCGAAGGTTTCATTCCGTTTGGACTCCGTTTGATATTCCTTTTCTGCGAAACACTGAAATAGGCAATAAAACAGCAATTTGGGCTGGGCCTCCGGTTACTAGGTTAGTCCCAAAAATGATATAAAAGTGCATAGTAAAGCCCATTAAACATCCAAAACAGGTAATATAATAGCATGGAACAATCAAAAATTATAGATACGTTGGATACGTATCAGTGTGGTATGAGCATCTTACTGAGTTGTTGCAAGATCGTGGGTCTGAAATTGGGAAAATCGACCCCACTCTTTTTACTAAGAAGGTCAAAGGGGAGTTGTTTGTATGCCAACTATATGTTGATGATATTATCTTTGGTTCCCCTAACAAAGCTTTCAATGAGGAATTTGCCGCTCTCATGACCTAAAAGTTCAAGATGTCCATGATGGGAGAGTTGAAGTTCTTTCTCGGGTTCGAAATCAAGCGAGGAAGAGAAGGCACCTTCATCAACCAAGAAAAATACATGCAAGACATGCTCAAGAGATTCAAGCTAAGTGATGTTAAGCCGGCCTCCACTCCAATGCCCGTCAAATGCCAACTTCACATAGATCCCAATGGTAAAGCGGTGGATCAAAAGGTATATCGCTCCATGATTGGCTCCTTGCTTTACCTTTGTGCATCTAGACCAGATGTCATGTTGAGTGTGGTAATTTTTGCACGGTTTCAAGACGCACCTAAGGAAAGTCACTATGTGGCGGTCAAGCGAATCTTTCGATATTTGGCTCATACCCCAAACTTTGGCTTATGGTACCCAAGAGGAGCCAAGTCCAATCTTTTGGGCTATTTAGAATCAGATTGGGCAGGAGACAAAGTGGATAGGAAGTCCACCTCCGGAGGGTGCCAATTTCTTGGTTGCTGTTTGGTGAGTTGGTCTTCCAAGAAGCAAAGTTGTGTGTCTCTCTCGTCCACCGAAGCGGGGTATGTGGCTGCCGGGAGATGTTGTGCTCAACTTCTATGGATGAGGCAAACTTTTAAGGATTACGGTGTCACTTGTGATGAAGTGCCTCTTTGGTGTGACAATGAAAGTGCCATCAAGATCTCTCTCAGCCCCGTGCAACACTTCAAGACGAAGCATATTGAGATTCAGTATCACTTCATCCGGGATCACATTAGGCGAGGGGAGATCAAGCTCAACTATGTCAACACTCATGATAACCTTGCAGATATTTTCACGAAGCCCTTGGATGAAGCAAGATTTCGCGAGTTAAGGCATGATCTAAATATCATTGATTCGAGCAATGTAGCTTGAACCCTTGCACACCCCACCATAATCAACTTGATATCTTGTTTAGGTGTAGGCATGGACATAGGGGGAGTATTGTTCTCTCGATGAACTCTCCCTCCCCCCATTATGCATAAATTGATCAACTCTTTCACATTAGCCATTTTTATGGTACATGTGCTTCAAAGACGAGTTTTGGTTATGGGCCCAAGGATAATTCTTCGTGGTGCCATACCAATTGACTCAAACATAGGTGGCTTCGGCCACCGCCCTCTCCTCTTGAGAGGTCTTTGCTTGTGCTTGTTCCTTGTTGTCTTTTGCCTTCTTGTTGTGTCGTAGTTGTGTCTGCGTTGCCTCGTGGGTGTGTGTGGTTGCGTGCTCGGTCGCTTGGAGGAGTTTTTGCAAGACAGTGTTTCTTTTTTCGAAACAAGCACTTTCTTGGGTCTACGGTACTACCGCAGGAGAAGAGCATGGTACTACCGCTTCCATCACGGCAGTAATTTTTTACTGCCACTGGAAGAGCGGTACTACCGCCCTGGTTGCGGTACTTCCGCCTGGGCGGTACTACCACGATGACCCGCGGTACTACCGCGCAGTCACGAGCTGGTGGGGGTCAAGTACGAGAAGGGGGAGTTTCAACTCCCTCGTACCCATTCAACCCTGTTTCCCCACCCTCTCTCTCTCTCTCTCTCTCTCTCTCTCTCTCCTACCCAAGAACGGCGCCGGAGGACCTTGCCGGATCTCCGTCTCCGACCGCTCTCCTCGCATGCCGACCAGTGGGATCGTTCTCCACCTCGTCCTCTTGCCATGGAACAAGGTTTCTCCCTGAATCCCTCTCTCTTTGCCTCGTGGTTTTGCTTCTAGGTTTTCGGGGAGATGCATATTGTTCTTAAGATTTTAGGCCAAATTTATGCAAGAGAAGGATGTAGGAGAGTTGTAGTGCAGTAGATATGCTATTTGGAATGTTGACACACTGAAGTTTTGATCAACTGTAGTACCGATCCAATGTCGCGGATGTGCCTAGATCCGTGTTGTGCCGGATTGGATTCCGAGTGGTACTACCGCACCTCCCGCGCGGTACTACCACTCCGCCCGCATCCGTCTCGCACGGTACTACTGCTCCTCTGGGGCGGTACTACCACTCGGGGCATGGAAGTAATATTTTACTTCCGCTCCGAGCGCAGTACTACCGTACCATCCCGGCACGGTACTACCGCGGCTGGAGCAGAAGTAAATTTTTACTTTTGCTTTGTGGTGAGGTACTCCCATTGACCTCAAAGCTACCATGTTGCAACTTCCCAATCTTATGTCTACTTGTTTCGCTTGTTTTGGGTGTGGTCTTTGCATTAATCCTTCTCGTTTCTCTCATGTGTTCTTGTGTTGTGTGTCATAGGTGGTGGCTCCAATGTCCGTCGTTCGAACCCAAGCCGTGACACAAGCTCGAAGCGTCTGCACAATCAAGATGCACCAGAGGGTTCCAATACCCAACACCGCAATGTCAAGAAGACTGCCAACAGGTACAAGGAGCCAGCTCTTGGCATGGATGAAATGCCTCTATCTGAGTTCATCATTCGAAGGCGCATCAATCCCTATGTGAACCCTTGTGAGAATGTCAGAGGGAATGAGTTGTTCTCGACCAAGCAGCAGAATCTCATATACATTGATGTGGTCAAGTCCAAGCACAACCTCTATGTCCCAATGCAGTGGATTGACATGTCTCATCTGAGGAAGCACCAGGACTACTTTGGTGAGGCACTGGACTTGGTGGACCAGTTTGTTATTAAGGACTTCGTCTCTTTTTGTATGGACTTTGACCCAGAGCTCATGGCATAGTTCTTTGCCTCCGTCCACTTCCACACGGATGGGGAGCGATCTTTGTCTTGGATGACCAATGGGAAGAAGTTGTCCGCCACTTGGAAGGAATTCATGATGCTGCTGAATGTCCATGATGATGGACCTAATGTGCCCATTGGTGCCCGCCCTCACGACAACACCGAGTCAGCCAACAAGGACAAGGTTTTGCCTTTTATGGTGGAGAAGAAGCATCCCAATGGCACTCAGACTTGGGTGCTCAACCCCTTCCTCGATATCATGCACAAAATCTTCCGCAACACTCTGTTTCCTCGCATGGGTGACAAAGATAAGGTGCATGCTTACCTTGTGGATATGATGCTTCTGTGTGAGGAGGCGCATCAGCATGCTTCCCAGCCCCTGGACATTTCTAACATCATGTGGAATGAGCTCAGGTTTGCGGTTTTCAATCGCAAAGTTCCCATCTATGGTCCTTACCCGCACCACCTGATCTCGAAGACTTGGGACAAGACGTTTCCAGAGAAAGACTTCTTTGCACCCAACTGGATTCGCCATGAGCCTATCAAGCTGTGTCTGGAGAACAAGTGGGCCAACACCACCACCAGGGCTAGGGCTGAGGCTTCTAGGATGAATGTGGATGAGGACGAAGCTGAGGACAGCTCTGCTGGATATGCTTCTCCTCCATCTTCTGAGCCCTCATGGGCTAAGAAGCTGAAGGCCTAGATGAAGACCATGTTCTGTATGCAAGCCAAGGGGCAGTACATGACCCATGTTGCTTCAAAGGAGAGTCGCCAGCGTGACAAGAGGATCTTGAGGACCTTTGGCGAGATTGTGGAAAGTGGGTTCGAAGTGAACATCACTCCGGAAGCTGACTGGTTAGCCAAGCAGGGATATCAATGGATCGAGTCTGAGGAGGAGACCATTCCAGTTGTAGAGTCTGATGAGGAGCATGTGGAGTTACCTTTGCAGAGGGTGCTACCACCTATGTCGTAGGTGTCCTCTCTGCCCTTTTGGTGTCTCGATGCCAAATGGGGAGAGAGTGTAGGATTTGCTTTCGTTCGTGTCTTTGCTTTCATTTTGTTGGAACTTCGTTTGTGTTGCTTTGGTTTGGTTCGTGCTTGTGAGACCTGCTATTCTGTCATATGGTGTGAGACATATGCACTCCAGCTTAACTTAGTGTCTATCATGCTTAGTGTTATTTATTTCGTGGCAAGGAATGCCTCGTCTACAAAATATAGGGGGAGTGTTGATCCTAGCATGTGTGCAGTGCAGCCCAAAGCATTCATATAGAGTGCACACATCTAGGAGGAGCCTGCCTATACTTTGTAGAAGTTGGGATAGCTTATATTCATTTGTGTTCTCTCTTGAGAAAATCCCATATTGTCATCAATCCACCAAAAAGGGGGAGACTGTAAGAGCATATTTCTCCCTAAGTAGTTTTGGTGATTGATGACAATGCTTTTGCGGACAAACCGTGTCCTTTGAGCATTTCAGATATCTCCTGTGCTGGCACAAGACGGTTCGATGCCCCTCGGAGCTTAGTGAAGACGACATTTTTCTACGTTTCCTTTTGGTGGTTTTGATTCGTAGGAAAGCCGTACTATTAAGAGGGGGTCCTCTTAGGAAAGGTTAGGCTGAAATCATCATGTACACATCCGTTCCTTTGCACCACCTTTCCCCTTACCTCTTTGGAGCACCGATCTGTTATCCATGTCTTTACAAAATGAACGACTCCAAGTGGTGGTGTGTTGTGGCGTATGGTAGTACTGATCAAGGGAGCAGTAGTGCCATAGAGGCTCACAGTAGTACCGTCTGAGGATGCAGTAGTACTGCACCACCTTGTGGTAGTACCGCTCCAAGGTCGCGGTAGTACCGTGACTTCTGGCCCAGTACTACTACTCATGCGGAAGTAGGGCGAATGTAATTTTTTAGATCCGCTCCCAATGCGGTAGTACCGCTCCATCGATGCGGTAGTACCATGTCGGGTTTTTTCACCAATCTAAACTCAGCGGAAGTAGTCACGGATGTATTTTTATTCATCCATGCCTTCCCATCCCAGTCAAACCCTGCCTTATGGTATTACCGCAAGGGCGCACGGTAGTACCGCTCCGGCGGTTCTACCGCTCACAGCGTCAATGCAAAAGGGCCTCCTTTGGTGTCTGTCGTCGGTACGGTAGTACCACACCGCCTTGCGGTAGTACCGCAACACCTCGCAGTAGTATCGCATGTCACGAGCTGGTTAAGTGGATAATGGTTGGATTTATCCCTTGACTATAAAAGGATAGTCTTCTTCTTCGAGTTTACTACCTCTTCCACCATTGACACTCTAAGCTCCATTTTCGCCCGATCTCTCTCCCTAGCAAATCAAACTTGTTGATTCTCTAGGGATTGGTTGAGAAGCCTCGATCTACACTTCCACCAAGAGAAATTTGATTCCCCCCACTAATCCCTTGCGGATCTTGTTACTCTTGGGTGTTTGAGAACCCAAGACGGTTGAGTCACCGCGGAGCCATAGTCCATTATGGTGAAGCTTCATGGTGTCGTTGGGAGCCTCCAATTCAGTTATGGAGATTGCCCCAACCTTGTATGTAAAGGTTCGGTCGCCACCTCCAAGGGCACTAATAGTGGAATCACGGCATCTCGCATTGTGTGAGGGTGTGAGGAGAATATGGTGGCCCTAGTGGCTTCTTGGGGAGCATTGTGCCTCCACACCGCTCCAACAGAGACGTACTTCCCCTCAAAAGGAAGGAACTTCGGTAACACATCCTCGTCTCCTTCGGTTCCGCTTTTGGTTATCTCTCACCTTTACTTGTGCAAGTTATATTATATTATATCATGTGCTTGCTTGTGTGATTATTGTTGTTGTGTCATATAGGTTGCTCACCTAGTTGCATATCTAGACAACCTACTTTGATGCAAAGTTTAATTTGGTAAAGAAAAGCTAAAAATTGTTAGTTGCCTATTCACCCCCCCCCCCCTCTCTAGTCAACTATATTGATCCTTTGAGATAGGTTTCCAAGATTTCACAAATTTCTTTTTTTTTAAATTTTTTTATGCCCTGCCCAATGCCGGTTCAAAAAATGTGGGCCACTATAAATTGTATAAAAGGAAATCTTTAATATTACAAAAAATCACCTTGCATTTCATGAATAAACATGACACAACTTATTAGGATATTACTGCTTCATATTACAAAAAATCATTACATCCTAATTCATATGTTGTTTTTTGCACACACACACACACACACCATCTTTAACTACTTTTTATTATTATTTGATGAAATGATGGAATATGTGCTCTGTTACTGGAATATTTGATCATATGGTGAAGTATTTGCTATTATTGCTAACTCAAATGATGGAAAGTTGTCATATGTGTGGATGAACAATTTTCCAATTACTTCACTAAACACCATTAATTAACTTAGCCCCAAAGTTCTACATTTGGTAGGATTTGCTTATGGGCACAGCATGTTGCACATGGCCACAATATGGGAATTAATTGCACCATTGCCACAACATGTTGCACATGGCCACGGCATGGGAAGTGTTTGCAGCATGTCTGATCAGTGAAGCAACACTGAAGCAGCATGTTTGATCATTACAGCAAGTAGATTCGGAAAATGCACACTCAAACAAATCATACGTCACAACATCTAAATCTAAGGAACCATAATGGCAAATTTAAGAGACACAAATAGATAGCAATATAGATTACTACCATAGATAGCATCATCCACACAGCACACTTGCTGATGCAAACACCTCCAAGTTCACACCACCACCAAGTTCAGACCACACAACTACACTTAGATTAAGTTCATACTACATTACCATATAAAAGTTTCCACCATCAGACTACCACATTTATTTCGGCAAAAGCACTAAGGCTTCCTCCTTCTCATGACAACCAAGATGTAGGGCAACTACATGCATGTTAGGGCTTCTCACGACCTTCAGGAGGGCAGCATGTTGCCCCCTGATCTTGTAGTCATCACCGCTGATCATTGTAGCCCGACAATGTTCCATAAGATGCTTCATTAACCTAGACCTGGGCTTGAGCCTGCTGCAGTAGGGGCAGCGGAACTTATCGGTCTTTAGGTTGTGGTAACTACCAGATCCCTGGGCCCTAATCGTCACCGCCAGCTTCTCTTCGATCGACTTGACGCTCCCCTCGAGCACATCATCTCCAGAATCATACTGCACACATTAGTGAATGACATTAATATATTATGCATTCAAATACTATAAATATGTAAGATTAACTCAATGCAAATAACATTTCAAGTAGGCCTTACCTCGTACGGCTCATCATCACTAGCATATGGGTTGAACCCAGTCATGTCAAACTTCCTCTTCTTGCCCTCAAGATCCTCCTTCTACTATATTGTCAAGTAATTAAGAACATCAATTACAAGGATTTGAATTGCAGTTCAAAGAATGTCATTACAAACAAAATTGTGAATTTGAACTACAAAGGTATGTTGCAAGGGACCAATATTGCCAATATATTTTCCAATGCAAAAACAATTTAATATGAAACCTACAGATAAACAGATAAAGCTACCTAAACAATTTGTCTTTGCACAATGAAGGAAAGCTCCAAACTATATTGAAAAAGTGCACTGGTTACACATGGTTTGTACATTTCAACAACTAATTCATATATAAATTAAGCTATATATATACTAAACAGTAGGGTTATCAACATACAAGTTCATTGATATGTACATACAAATAAATGCTTTCCTTTTAAATACAGAATCTAAGCAATCAATCTACAAATAAATGTTTTCCTTATAAATACAGAATCTAAGCAATCAATCAACAAATAAATGCTTTTCTTCATATATGCTAATGAAAATCCATGCTGGATTCTTGACATTCCCTGGATTAACCCAACACTTCTCTTCTGTGTGTGTCCAAGTTATGAGGTTGAAACTGATCTAATGTTAACTACTATGAAACAAATAAGGAACCCTAAAGGGATAAAAATATGTCTTCATGCAATTGTAAATGTTTTGGTCGAGACACTAATCTTTGTTAGCTCAAAAGAACATCAAGGTGTAGCTAAAAAATCCTACACAGTCAATTACTTGGGGGCATACAAATCCATATTTCACTTTTGAGCATGCATACGTAGGTATAAATCAATAGACATTCCTCTCTTTTTTGCAAGCAACCACCCACTGCAAATTATTACTTTCTTATATATGTCTAGTAAATTTAATAATGATAAATTTATTCACCAATGAAATAACAGTTTTTGACACACAATGCATGTAGGACCTTTATATATAACTTGAGGAAGTTTTATCTTCACCGTGGATTTGTAGTAAGCACATAACCTAAAAGATGAGATATAAGCGCAAATTTTACTGCAATGCAGTTTTTAAATAGACATTTAGAGATGTAGAAACTATTTTTTTATATTAACAAGAGCTAGCCATACCTATAAACTATAAATGAATCAAGTACAAATAACCCTAACTCACACATTTAACTAAAATAATAACTCTTACTTCTACTGCATCATTCAGTCACACAATTTAATTACATATATCACTGGCTATGAATGAATCCAATACAAGAAACCCTAATTAAACATCTAATTAAAAAACACGAACTACTACATCTACTAGATGATTCAATCAGAGAATCTATATATCACTGGCTACAAATGAATCCAATACAAAAAACCCTAACTAAACATCTAACTAAAAAACCCTAACTACTTCATCTACTTGATGATTCAATCACAGAATCTATATATCACTGGCTATAAATGAATCCAAAACAAAAAACCCTAACTACTACATCTACTAGATGATTCAATCAACTTACCATTGACTATAAATCAATCCAATGTATAAAAACCCTAATTATCAGAAGGGGATGCAGCAACTAGCAACAACAAAAAACCCTAACACCTACATCTACCGCTTAGCAGGAGTAACTAGCAACTGAGTGGACTGCTAGCAAGGATTACCTGCACGTCCACGTGCTCGCCACCGGCCTCCGCAGGTCCATGAGACGCGCCGCTCGGCGCCGTCACGCCCAGATCCGGCACGGCGGAGTCCAACACGGCCACCTTCTTCTCCTCAAGATCCGCAACCGCAGCGACCGATCCAGCTCGTGGGGATGCAGCACCTTCCACACCTGCACCGCCAACGCAGGCCTGCACGGCATATCCCACGGTCTCCGCGCCCGTCTTCTTCACATCTCCGTCCGCGACGGCAGCATTGCCACGGCCTTGCTCCATCCGAGCCACAAGCAAGCAGGAGGAGAGAGGGAGGCAGTGGTGGTGAGCGAGCAGGTGGGATGGCCGGTGAGGGAGACGATGAGGCAGAGGAGAGAGGAGGGAGAGGGAGACGATTTGGGGGAAATGGGGTGGGCGATGCGGCCGATGCCCGTTCCCCTCCTCTTATACTATCGGCCTTTTTTGGAAATTATCCACGCACACGTGCACGCGCACGACCGCGGGGAAACGCAACCGCCAGCGTATAATACACATACACGCCCGGCATCAATAGTATATGGGCCGGCGCGGGCTCGTACAGGGCTCTACGACTGGTCTACGCGCGCTCTACGCCCACCTAAATGACCATCGTGCCCCTCGTTACGAACCGCCATCGACGCATCTGGACCGTCCTTGTGTTTCTTGCGCTGAACGTTCACTCCAGGGGGGAGCACCGGAGCAGAAACGTGAACCAGATAGTCGTGTGTAATGCAGTGCGATGTGCCAAAGTTGTCTTGGTTGGTGATGATCCTGAGCAGAGCTTCATGGGTTCCGGGCCAATCCCAACTGCATGACACAATATGGGTTCTTCCCCCTCCACCGAGATGCTGAAATGTTCTCTGTTGTTATGATAGAGTTGCTCTTGCGCCATGGTGCGTCGGCCAGTTTACGCACATCTGGTGATTTAGTCATTCAAGACCTACTCCCACTCCATGTTGCGGTTGAGAACACTTGCATGCGCAAGTACCTCGAGGACAGTCTAAATCCTAATCAATTGGATGTGAACTGCAGTGAGGCTATATACTCAACCTCATCCACATCATGTGCCTACCCGAAATGGTTTATTCCGTATCCATCCTTGCACAAATTACTTGTTTTGCAGCATAACAAATTGGCACATATCTCAAACCACTGATGATATAGGTCATCAGACTGCAGTTTTGTGTGTTACACTGTCTGTATGTGCAGGTCCAAGTTCTATGGCCTTTTTAGTTTTAGTTAATACTTAATAGAGAAAAATTTAAGCTAACTTCTGAAATTTTGATTTTGTTTAAAAATTGAACTGAGTTTCTCTTCCATGTTCATTGTTTTGCAGAAACTCTTCTTGGATACGACTAGGCTGCTAGCCAAATACATAAATAATCTGTTAGATGAGCTCTGCAAGTACATAATCGATGGGAAAATCACGCATATGACATTTTGCTCCTTGCAGCTCAAAACCAGATCCGTGGGCTATCTTCCAGCAAGGGAGGCAGCGGTCGTAAGCAGTATGGGTTTGATACTATCACTAACTGTGTTGCGGGCAACATTACTGCTATAAAACTCGAGATGTTTTTTTAAAGGGGGACTCCCCGGCCTCTACATCAGAACGATGCATACGGCCACCTTTATAAATAAGCAAATAGGTTTATCAAGGTCTTACAGTCTGAAACAAAGTAACGGCAAGCTCACAAAGAGCCGCAACGCCAAAAACAAAAAGCCAAGAGGCCACAACCGGCTATCATAACAAAGATAGGAAAACTAATCGTCTATCCTATTACATGACCGCCATTCATACTGGTTAAAGATATTCCGTGCTACGATCTCCCACCGGATAGATCCAGTAACCAAATGCTCCCTGGCCTCCGTCAGAGCGAGTAACGACCACATATGGATCAGCGCAGTGGCTCAGAATATAACCAGCAAAAAATGAATATTTGTTGTTCTGTTAAAAGTCAAATCATTTCTGCAGTTCCAAATTGCCCACAACAAAGCACATACTCCTACGCGAATGTGTCTAGTTGTTTTGGACTCTATCCCAACAAGCCACGTCTCAAATAACGTACTGACAGAATTCGAAGGAGTGATGTTAAAGGCAATTTGCACCGTCTGCCACAAAACTTTGGCCAACGGGCAATAAAAAAAAGGTGTTTGATAGTTTCATCCCGATCACAAAAACTACACCTAGTAGATCATGTCCAGTTGCGCTTTACCAAGTTATCCTTTGTTAATATGACTTGTTTATATACAAACCACATAAATACTTTAATTTTCAAAGGAACTTTGACTTTCCAAAGATATTCGGAACTAGGAATGGCGCTAGAGTTGATGACATCGATATACATCGATTTAACTGTGAACTCTCTAGACCTAGTAAGCTTCCAGCACAACTGATCGAACTGATGAGATAGCTAAACCTCCATCAGTCTACTCACCAGATGAAGCCACGCTTCCCACAGGTTGCCAACAAGCGTCCTCCTGAAATGAATATTAAGGGGGATGGACTGCAGAATCGTTGCAACATAAGCATCACATCGTTGAACAATACTATACAGGGACGGATACTGAAGCGCCAGCGGCGTCTCTCCCAGAAGCGTGTGGTAGTGCCATTACTGATTATAAACTTTGTACTATTAAAGAAGGCTGCTTTAATTCTCATGAGCCCCTTCCAAAAAGGCGAGTCCGTCGGTCTCACTGTCACCTGGGACAAAGTTTTGGACTGTAGATACTTACTACGGAGAATCTGCGCCCACGTGGCATCAGTCTCAACTAATAATTTCTACAGCCACTTACTGAGAAGACATATGTTCTTGACTTCAAGATTCTCAATGCCAAGGCCCCCCCCCCTGGTCCTTTGGTCGACAGATGATATCCCATTTGGCGAGTTTGTATTTTCTCTTTAGTTCATCGCTCTGCCAGAAGAATCTGGATCGATAGAAGTCCAGTCTTTTCCTCACACCAACTGGGACTTCAAAGAAAGATAAGAGAAACATAGGCATACTTATGAGCAACGAATTAATAAGAATCAATCGGCCTCTGTATGACATGAGTTTGACCTTCCAGCAACTCAGTTTCTTCTCAAACCGATCCTCGATACACTTCCATTCTCTGTTTGTCAGGTTACGATGGTGAATGGGTATACCTAAGTACGTGAAAGGTAATGTCCCCAATTTGCATCCAAACAATTGCCGATAAGCCTCTTATCCTCATTGGCTCTACCAAAACAGAACAACCCGCTTTTATGAAAGTTAATCTTTAACCCGGTCAATTGTTCAAATAAGCATAACACCAGCTTCATATTTCTTGTTTTTGCCAAGTCGTGCTCCATAAAAATGATCGTATCATCAGCGTACTGTAGGATAGACACACCTCCATCAACTAGATGAGGCACCAAGCCACCCACCTGACCAGCCTCCTTTGCCCTACCTATCAAAATTGCCAACATATCAACCACAATGTTGAACAAAATAGGAGACATTGGATCACCTTGTCTCAGGCCCTTGTGTGTCCGGAAATAATGACCTATGTCATCATTCACTTTAATTCCAACACTCTCTTTTTGCGTGAAAAATTCTACCTGGCGTCGCCAGGCTTCATCAAAACCCTTCATGCGTAAGGCCTGCTGAAGGAAAGGCCATTTGACTTTATCATACGCTTTCTCGAAATCCACCTTGAAAACAACTCCATCTAGTTTTTTCATGTGAATCTCGTGGAGCGTTTCATGAAGGACCACAACCCCTTCTAGGATGTTTCTGTCCGGCATGAAAGCAGTTTGGGAATGTTGCACCACAGAATGCACAATCTGCATGAGCCTATTAGTCCCGACCTTGGTAAAGATTTTGAAACTAACATTAAGAAGACAGATGGACCTGAATTGCTCAATTCTCACGGCCTCTGTTTTCTTAGGAAGCTGGGTTATCGTACCAAAATTCAGTTGAAATAGCTGAAGCTGTCCAGAGAATAAATCATGGAACAACGGCAACAAATCTCCCTTAATAATATGCCAACACTTTTTATAGAACTCCGCCGAAAATCCATCCGGGCCAGGAGTCTTATTATTTTTCATCTGCGAGATGGCCTCAAACACCTCTTTCTCAAAAAAAGGAGCAGCCAAAATATCATTCTCAACAACAGTAAGTTGAGGAACATCCTCAACCCTAGACTCATCCAGAGAAACATTGTTATCCTCTGGAGGCCCAAACAATTGCGTGTAGTACTCGGTTATTGATGTTACATTGAATGTTGTTCATGCCATTTTTGAAGCTGGTGAAACTCTTGATACTTACATACGGTCTCATCCATAGGTAACAAACATGTAGTTGCAGTTACGATACCACCATTTCTTTATTTCTACTAAATAATGTGCATGTCACTGGATTAATCTGATCAACGTAACAAAGCTTTAAATTACCGATATCTCTTCCATTTCTGACGACCTAATTGGTATCTAACATTATGTAGATGTCATGGTGCATGAATAGAGAATATGTTCTAGTGTCACTGTTCTTGATACATTTGTGATGCTTACCACATATAATGACTCGATACTAGGAGGTAAGCTGAAGATTCATGTTTTACTAATTGCAACATCAAATAATTTTTCATATGAAGTATGAAACCAAAATCTGAACGTGTGTTCTGTACATGTATTCAGATGCATCCACATTACAATTGTAGTTATCTTTTTAAAAAGATTGTAAATAGCTCTTCTACCTTCATACTTGCATTACTCCCTTCGTAAATAGATACTTCCTCCTTCCCAAAATATAAGGCACGGTTGACTTTTTACGGTCTTTGATGCACAACTTTGACCACTAATATATATCAAAGTATATAGATTGAACATGTATAAATGGCATCGTCGTACTTGTCTTGCAAAACAATTTTATTTGATATCAATTTTATAGACATACAATACAAGAAAATCATAGTCAAAGTTGTGCAACGAAGACCAGAAAAGCCAAAATGCGCCTTATATTTTGGGAAGGAGGGAGTAGCATTTTAGACAATGCTCTTAATGTTTGTGCCAGTATTCAAGTAGAAAAATATTAGATTTGTGAGGAATATTTTCCTGGCGCAGTGGTGAAGGACTCCCCACTTGTGCCAAGAGGTCCTGATTTCGACGCACCCTCTCTACATTGCACTGCACAGGAGTAAGGTTTGCCTTGTATAATCCTACCCCAGACCCCACGTAATGTGGGAGAATCTAGCAATGGGTCTGTCCTTACATGTTAAGTAGGCAAAGGTAGAAAATCTGACAGCATGCTATGTGGAATTCATGTATTTACGAACAGCGGCAATATTTATTGTGTGTTCCCATTGCAAACAATTTCATATTTTAATCAGATTTCGCAAACTTTGGTTGAGTTTCAAATAAATGCAAATGGTTTTCTTGGATAATTGAAAACTGACACATATTTTTAAATCAAAGTCATCTGAGGTATTCTTATGCCTAAGTCGACAAGCTGAACCATCAGATGTCTCCGTTTGAGATTCATGAATAGTCAAGATTAGATCAGATGGCTAACATCATAGTTGGCTTAGGTGTCAAACTGAAATTACCGACAACCTTGACTAACGGTTGTATGTTTGTGTGTGATTTCGCAAGTTAGTTGAGTTTGACCTGGAAGAGATGATACTAAAAGTATGGACAAGGGTAAACCAAAAGTATGATTCTACTAGGAAGAACTAGGGATATCAAATTAATCAATTGGACTTTAAGTAAAAAAACAACCACCTAATTAACGACAAACAGAACATCATGATTTTAATTAGCAACCTGCTGCGGTAACCCCCCCTCCACAAACCGTATAAGGGCAGTGTGATCATTTCAAACGGTATACCCATCTGCATATGTGACACATACGAGGCATCGTACACTAACTAACTAGGACATCCTAATGATTGTGCGTATTTACTTCTTTCTTTTGTTATCTTCTACTTTAGTTCGCGGCTGGAATCAGATTTTTTTTTCTTTTTTCGTTTCTCTTTTTCAAAAAAATGCTCACATTTATTAAATTGTGTTCAAAATTTCAAAAATCTTCACTTTTAATTTTTTTTTCATAAAGTAAAAAATATTCACATATTTTATTTTTTTACATATATGTCAAAAAATTGTTCATTTAAATAGAAAAATGCTCACATCAATATCATTAAATTTCTAAAGCTCTACTAAATAAAAAAAATGTTCGTTCAAACAAAAATGTTTGTTTATTGTTCGTTTAAATAGAAACATGCTCTCATAAAAAAAGCAAACACTTTTAATATTACTAAACATGTATTAATAGAAAAATAACAATAAATCAATCAGCGACCGGTTTATTGTTCGTTTTTTGTTTCTTTTTCATTCATGTTGTTTCTCTTTTTTCCTTTTCTGTTATTTTTCTTTTTATAAAAATGCTCACATCAATACAATGGACCAAAAAAATTCCACACACTAGCATCACCATGCCAAACATCCATGATAAATTTCATTGAGTTCTGACATTTTATGCATTTTCTAGGGCTTTTCCGGTGAAAAAAACATAAAACACTAGCCGAACGTGACGCAACTTCCGTTTGGTGTCGGAATTCGTTCAAATTTTGCATGGAGGTATTCCATGAGTATGCGTACATGCTGCCAAAATTTGGTGCCATTTCATACATGACATGAAGCAAACCATGTTCGAAGGTGGTGGTCCGGGTAGGCCGGTAGGGTAAGTCTGGATGCACTTATTTTTCCACAAGAATAAAATGGACCCAGATTTTTTCCACACACTAGCATCACCATGTCAAGAATCCATGAAAATTTTCATTGAGTTTTGATATTTTATGCATTTTCTAGGGTTTTCCTGATGAAAACCCCTAAAACTCAAGCCGAACGTAACGCAATGTGTGTTCGGTGTTTGAATTCATTCAAATTTTGTATGGAGGCCTACCATGAGCATGCCCACATGTTGGCAAAATTTGTTGTCATTTCATGCATGGCAAGAAGCACATCATATTCAAAGCTAGTGGTTCGGGTAGGCCGGTAGGGAAGTCTGGATGCATTTTTTTCACACCACTAAAATGGACCCAAATTTTTTGCACACACTAGTATCACATGCCAAGATTCCATGAAATTTTTCGTTGAGTTTTGACATTTTATGCATTTTCTAGGGTTTTCCTGGTGAAAAAACCCCTAAAACACTAGCCAAACATGATGCAACATGCGTTCGGTGCCCGAATTCCTTCAAATTTTGCATGGAGGCCTGTCATGAGCATGCCCACATGTTGAAAAAAATTGATCTCATTTCATGCATGGCAAGTAGCACATCATGTTCAAAGATGGTGGCTCGAATTGACCGGTAGGGAAAGTCTGAAGCACTTTTTCACATCAATAAAATGGACCCAATTTTTTCCCATACACTAGCATCACCATACCAAGCATCCATGATAAATTTCATTGAGGTCTGACATTTTATGCATTTTCAAGGGTTTTTCTAGTGAAAAAAACCCTAAACACTCTCCGAATGTGACACAACGTGCGTTCGGTGTCCGAATTCCTTTAAATTTTGCATGGAGGCCTGCCATGAGCACGCCCACATGCTGACAAAATTTGGTGTCATTTCATGCATGGCAAGAAGCACACCATGTTCAATGGTCGTGGTTCGGGTTGGCCGGTAGGGCAAGTCTGGATGCACGTTTTTCACATCAATAGAATGGACCCAAATGTTTTTTGCACATTAGCATCACCATACCAAGCATCCATGATAAATGTCATTGACTTCTCACATTTTATGCATTTTCAAGGGTTCTCCTGGTGAAAAAAACCTAAAACACTAGCCGAATGTGACACAACGTGCGTTCGGTGTCTAAATTCCTTCAAATTTTGCAAGGAGGCCTGCCATGAGCATTCCCACATGCTGGCAAGATTTGATGTCATTTCATGCATGGCAAGAAGCGCATCATGTTCAAAGCTGGTGGTTCAGGTAAGCCGGTAGGGCAAGGCTTTTGTTATTAGCAATTTCTATCATTATAATTCAACATGAACATTTTCTTATATCTTAATTATTTCTTAAAATTTGTGAACAATTTTGGAATTTCAAATTGTGTATGAATTTTTATATACATGAACACTTTTTCCAAAAAATTTAATAAATTCCCAAATATTGTGCACAAATTGCAAACCACGTACTTCTTAAGAATTTATCAACATTTTTAAAACAAGAAAAAAATTTAACTTTTTAAAAAAATCAAAAGTGAGAATATTTTTTGAAATCCAAAATTTTCATAACTTGTAAAAAAAATTGGAAATAAAATATTTTCTGGTATTCCAAAAAAATTCAAATTTTAAAACAGGTTTTACAATGAGTAAAAATGAACAAAACAGGAAAAATAGAATAGAAAAAAGTACAGAGTTCCTAGATAGGGAAAAAGGTTCGTGAATTTGAAAACAAAGTTTGCATATTTAAGGAAATGTTCATGAATTTAAGTGGAAAAAAGTTCGGGTTGGGCGGAAGGTTCCGTCTCAGTTCGGGAAGGTGTCGCAAGGAAAAAAAAGGCGCCGTGTATATGTATGCAGACCGCGTATCGGCGCGAATGAAAAATACCATCCTACCTTTTATTATGAAGGTGTATGGAGAGATCTCAGCCGTCAATGTGTTAGGGGGTGTACCGAAGCAAAAGTGTTTCCCAAAACGATGAGACCAAATAGTGAAGCCATCCATAATGTTCTTGTGTGTGACAGGAAGAAGTACCTTAACTGCAAATTTCATGGCTGATAGAGGGTGCCTGGATTCAAGGGACTATTTTTAGTCTGACTGAAAATAGTCTCTTTTAAAGGCTAAAGTTCCAAGCATCCCTGACTAAAAAGAGGCTAGGACTAGTCTTGAGGCTAAATTTTTTTAGTCATAGGAAACCTACTAAAATATGTATTAGCCCTCTCTCTCCTCATTTAATTCCTCTCCTTTAACACATGCGAATTCTGGATTGGAGGGTTTGGAGGATAATAAATGCTCAATAACTTGATTTTAGTCTTTTTAGTATTTGGATCCAAGCATGGGTGAGGCTAGCAAGTTTTAGTCCCACTATTTTTAGTCATGGGACTAAAACGTATCCAAGCACCCTCTAAATATTCGGTGTATGAATATCCTTAATGCCTAAACCATTATATTATCTTGGTTTGCAAACATTTTTCCATGCAACTAATCCCTCTATGATTATAGTTGAGGGACCAAATTTGGACTTTGTGATAGTTGAGGGACCCGAGTTATAATTTTTCTTGTCAAAAATAATGATGCACCGGTCTCATTAGTATCCTCGAGAAAAAAACAGGGCCTTTCTTACAACAAATTTAAAGCAAAATCATGGTCTGAAACCATGGAATATCATCTGGGCAACGTGCCTCTCTGCAGAATAATCACCTGAGGATCTCAAAGAGCCAACCCCAGCTTTCGTCACAGCTCTGATGCTCATGTGCCCACTGGGGATAAAGGGGCAGGGGTGATGAGTGACGACTGATGGAGATGCATCGTGCCGAAAGAAATGAGAGAATCAACCTTTCAAAAGTCGCGCATTGTCTATATATTCCTCTAATCTAGAATCATATCGATGCCCTAGCCCATTCGATCGACGACCGAAACTGACAGCGGCACTGCTGATTAATTAGTCATTTGGTAACAGTGGAACTGAAGAACATATTTTACTACTACATTGGATTTGCAACATCATGCAATGGATAGATAGGTAGGTAATCCTCGCTGCTTTTCGTCTCAGCCATATCTTTCCGAATTTCTACAGAGATTACGCGGTCTTTTGAGTCGCCATCAACTGCTCATCATCACATCAGAAGGAGAATAATTGCCTTTCACCGGCAAATGAGGCGGTCCTCCAGTTAATCTGATCCAATCCAGTTGCGGGCGTCGAGAGGTTCCGATTCTCTCAGGCTTGTTGGTGCGCGTCGCTGCTCCTCTTGGGGACCTTGATCTCCAGCGACCCAGCACCGTCGTCGAAGTAGGCCTCCACCCTGCCCCCGTCGGCGTCCTCCGGCAGCTCCACGCGCCGCACGAAGCCGTGCTCCCACCACCGGCCGGCGCGCCAGTCCCGGCCGTCCGCCGGCGGCGCCCGCCATAGCCCGCTCACGTCCACCACCTTTGCGCCGTCGCCGCTTACCTCCACGTCGCACTTTCTTCCACCTGATGATCATGTCAAAGATGACAAAACTCAGTGCTAGGTCGATGCTGCACAAGTACCATGTGTACAATACGATATGATAACGCGGTGCAAGTGTGCTTGGCTTTGTTGGTTTTGGCAATCGTGTGGCACAATCTACCGCTCTCTTTTCCGCAAGCAAGCGGCACTAGACTGGTCTGGATCCAAGTGGTGCGCCACACGCAGACGCAACGAATAATTTGCCAAGAAAAGCGACGGCGACAGAAGGCTGCACGTGACCATGACCATAGTGCTGCGGCAAAAGCAAAGGGATAGCAACGCGGAAAGCACACACGAGCACACCGCCCCTCTAGATGGATAGCTAGCAAGTTGCAATCTTGTAAGAACATCTTAACATATGTGGCGAAATGCAAAGGTGTTGGATTCCTACACAAGTCGTGTGGTAGAGGAGCACGGTAACTACTATCCTGGTTCATCTACACATCTGCTCATCGATATATTGCGAGAGAATCGATGCAGCTTGGTACAGAGAACGCTGCACTGAACTTGGTACAGAGAGGCCACATCATGCATGCATTTCTACTACGGCGAATCTATGCTAAAACTATGGTACTTTTGTCACTTGGGAGTTGGGACAGAGGTTTCAGTTTGATGCTTGAACGAAAATCTGATCATATGTACTACTGTACTTTTGTTACTCAAGTTAAGTCATCTTCAACAACAGACGAACACAGCCGATCTTGTATTGTGAAGCCTCAACAAGCATCTTTTATGCTGTAGTGATGATACTAGAAGAACGTGATGATACTAGAATCAATTGATCGATCGAGCGAGCGAGCTGTGTGCGTACGGGGCACGTACCTGATATGTCGGCTCTGAGGCAGTACTCGCAGTCGTTCTCGGCCCAGTCGACGGTGGTCCTGGCGCCGCGGCGGAGCGCGGCGAGCAGCACGTCCGACTCGAACTCCCACATGGGGAACGCGTCGGCCGGGTCGAAGAACTTGCCGAAGAGGTAGGGGCTGAACAGGGACCCCTCGGCGAACACGGCCTTGGCGTCGGCGTCGGCGCCGGGGGACTTGAGGAACGCCGTGAAGGTGTTCTCCAGCAGCGACATGCACCACTTGGGCGCCGCGCCGTCGGCCCGGACCTCGATCGCTCGCCGCGGCATCGGTGCTGGCTGGTGAGGATCGAAGGCAGGCAGGGGAGGGGACTGAAGGGGTCTGGACGAGGGTGCTCGCGTTATATAGTACGGGGGACGTACGGTGGTGGTGGAGTTGACGGTGGGGCACGGGGAGCGGCCGGGGACGGTGGTGGTGGTGGAGCTGATTGGCCTTTGCGGAAAGCAAAGCGTGGGAGGCGATTCCGCTTGGAGTTGGCTGGCTCTGCTTTGATCTACTGTGTGATTCCCGCCTTTTTCTTCGCCATTGCGCGGCGGAGTTGGCTGGCTAATGGGCCGAGGATGCCGGTATGTGTAGATTATTTTTTTGCCCCAGGGTCGTCATATTTCATTTACAAACCCACATGACCCAAATGTAACGAATATTTTTGTTTCGGAGCCCGGGCTCAGATGAATGTAACCCCATTACAACTTTCTATAGAGCAATAAAGTGAGTGTGATTCCCCCCCAAAAAATTATCTAAAACGTTTGCCAATACCAACCCCTCCCATTAAACATTCGCTGGATATCGTGGTCCTTTTCTTATTCTTTCCCTTTTTTAGTTTCTTTTTAAATTTTAGTTTATATTTTACTAATATATAAATTAAATTTTAAAAAATGTTCAGATATTCAAAAATTGTTCCCTTCTTTCAAATTTTAAAATGTGTTTTTACAAAATGTATGTTCCATTTTAAGAAAAATGTTAAAATATTTAAAATTTATTCGAACATGACAAAACAATGTTCACAACTTAAAAAATCAAGAATCCATTTATAATTTTTCAGCACTTCAAAATTGTTTACTTTAAAAAAAATCAATTTTTTCTTAAAATGGGAATTTTAAAAAATGCTTGAATTTTCAATTTTTGGTCCATAATTTCCAAAAATATTTGAATTTAAAATGTCCATGTTTAATTTTTTGTTCTTTTTTTTAAATTCTTTTAAAAAATGTGGAGTTTTTAAAATTTCATGTTTAAAAAATGTGCACTTGTTTTAAAAAATAACACAATTTTTGACCAAAAAATTGGAATTCTAAAGTTTGGTTGTCTTTTTCAAGAGTGGTTTTGCAATTTCAAACTTTGATCACATTTTTTTTTCAAAAATTGTTCAGGTATTAAAAAAATGTGTTCAGATAATTCAAAAATCTATATGCTATGGCAATTCACTTCATGACCGGTGCGAAAAGCGCGTTCTCAATTTTAAGGGATAGGGTCATTGAGTGCTCAATTGGAACAGGGCGCGCGGCCTTGACGCTGATGGACGACTACTTTGCCCTGGATGCCCTATTCGTTGACAATTTTTGCCGCTGCTTTCAGGTTCAAAAAAATGTCTTCGTTCATCTCTACCATGGCGTTCATTCCTTTGATGACTACTTCATCTTGAAGAAGGATGCATGGGAAGGATTGGGTTCTCTTGTTACCGAAAGTGCACGGCTGCATTGCGGATGCTTGCATATGGCATGGCCGCTGATTCGTGGGACAAATACCTATGGATGTCTGAGAGCACATCCAGAAATGCCATGGTAAGATTTGCTATTGTCTTGGTCATGATGTTTGGACATCAGTACCTAAGAGAACCAACTATGGCAGACACCAAGAGGATCTTGGCAAGTCTGAAGCAAGAGGATGACCAGGCTTCTCGGATCTCTTGCAGCATGCATTGGATATGGAAGAACTACACAAAAGCTCTACAAGGCAATATAAGGGTCATTGTTAAGAAGCCCACTATCATTCTTGAAGCTGTTGCATCATAGGATCTTTGACTTTGGCATGCACGGTTTGTAGTTGTTTGTGGAGCTGCTAAACAATGGGATCCGAAGACCTTTGTGGGAGGTGATGATATGTTGTGTGATCAGACACAACATGATCATCGAGGATGAGGGTGAAGATGTTGCAAAAGGTCTTGAATTTGAGAACATGGGTGATCCTATGAAACTTTAAGACCAGAATCCGACCACATTTTATGAGCAAAGGGGACAACGATGTTACAGAGTAATATTTAAATTCGGCATCGAGCAACTAAAGGAAGATCTAATTAAGCATTTGTGGGCGGGTAAAGGGGAGTAATATTTAAATTGGAACTACTGCTGCATTTGAACATTTTTAACTAAACTAAAACTAGATATGTGGCTATATTCAGCGTGCAGATGTATGCAGATTTAAGAAAGTTATGTAGGTGGCTAGCTTTGGATGGCCGCCCCCCGTTTCCATGTCCATGGACTTCCCCCCTATCATGGACGGATGCGGTGTCCAGTTTGCAAGTCAGCATTGGAGATGTCAGAGCATCTTGAAATCGGACCCTCAAACTGCCCACAAATGTCGGGACCGGACGCGTTTAGCCATCCAACACGAACCTGTATCGGCCCGCCAACCGGTCCGGACAGACTTTTTCCTGCAAAGTCGAAATAAACTTGGGGGGGGGGGGGCTTTGCGAGAGTCCGAACATGAGCAACATAGAACTCCGATATCCTCAGCCCACCCAAAACCCCTCCCAGACCTCACGCGTCCATCTTCCCATCTTTCTCTGCATCCTTTTTTTCTCTTGCCTCCGCGTTCGCTCCACCACCCCGGCCGCCCCGCCACACCCTTCACTACTAGGGAAAAGCTTATAGGCAGACGCTTACTAGTAGCGAGGGTTTATACCCCTCACTACTTCTACTTACTAGTAGCGCAGGTTTTTACCCCTCGCTACTACTAAGTTGATAGTAGTAGCGCGGGTTTTTAACCCTTGCTACTACTAAGCAGTCTCTACCATGCCCCCCGAGACATGCCATAGTAGTAGCGAGGGGTATAAACCCGCACTACTACTAAGTTGATAGTAGTAGCGGGTTTTATACCCCTCGCTACTACTAAGTACGAGGTAGGTGAAGTCCCCATATCCTCGGCCGAATCCCCATCTCCTCCCCCAAATCCCTCCTCTCATCCGCCACTCTCTCCTTTCTCTTACCATGCGCTCTCACATGGACCTCTTGCCCATACGCCCTCTCCTCCTCCATGGCGCCGAAAGAGGCCTCCGCCTCGCGCTACCAGCATCTAGGAGCTCGCCGGTCTTCCACCAATGTCTAGGAGGCCGCTGCCCTGTGCCACTGACGGTGTCCTGGACTAGGGGGTATTCACCACGTCGTCCCCCGATCAGTTAGATTGGGCCGAGGACCCCCATGGCTGTATACTCATGGGCCAGTTCGGACAGTTGCCGCATACAAGGAAGATTCCACAAGACTTGGTGATCAAGACAAGGACTCCTCCCCCACCGGCGTATTCGGCTAGGACTCTTGTTACCCTAGGCCTATGGTACATTATATAAACCGAGGCTAGGATAGTTGATAGATTATTATGACATTACTCATCATACCTCTAGGGTTTAGACCACAACATATGATCTCAGGGTAGATCAACTCTTGTAACCCCTATACTCATTATAGTCAATCAAGCAGCATGTAGGGTATTATCTCATCAAGAGAGCCCGAAGCTGGGTAAAATCCCATGTTCATGTTACCATTGATCCTAAGACGCACAGCTTGGGACCCCCTACCTGAGATCCGCCGGTTTTGACACCGACATTGGTGCTTTCATTGAGAGTTCCTCTATGTGATCGGCAAAAGGATCAATGGCTCAACTGCAGGTCGTCAACTGCGGCGTCGGCTTCTTCGTCACCAGCTCGACTGGTCACCTTGGCTTGACCGAGGACTGCGCCCTACCTCCGATCGTCACGTTCGGATGAGGGCCTTCATCAACATCAACTCCGATCTCTATCAAGATCATGGAGGAGTCATCCATGGTGCTCGGGGGCTCAACGTCAACATTGCCCTCAAGCGACCGTGCTGTTTTTCTGGACAGCAAACTTGTATCCGCCGCCACCGCCTCCTCGAGTGTCGCCTAAACGATTGCTTCGATGGAATTATGCGGAATTAAGTCTACAACAACCCTGCAAAAATTTCGTCAAGTTCCGATGGAGGAATCTCCGGCAATCTCCGATATACCGGAGCCCTGTTGAATCTTGACGAGAATCCGGACGAGTTTGGAGCGGGGTGTCCAGCATCTAGCTCGGACGTCCTTTGGAAGATCCAACCGCTGATCAGCTGCAGAATTCCCATATCTACCACCTGCCAAACATTCAGCTCGATCCGACCGTCCGAACTCCGGGAACCTTCCGATTAGTGCATCACTTTTCGAATCTATTTTCTGCGCGAGAACGAATCCGACCCAAGTTCATCTTCTTTATGAACGGGATTTCGGACATCCTTTTTGAAGGACGTTTTCATATGGGGTATTGTGTTTTATTCTCAGACACATCTCGTTAATATTAAAAGTATTTTTACAATACGATTTTCACCATCGTGCCGGTGTCAAACCGGCCCGACAACATCACTCCACGGCGGCCGACCTGCACTAGACACGTCGTCGCTTTGTTGAGCCAAGCTCAACTTCTTCGGATCATCATCTCGACCAGCCGAATAATAGTTCGGCATCGCGAAGGATAAATCGTCACCAACATCGTCGCCCCACGGATTACACGGAGCGGGCACACCGGCATCGCCGCACGGTCACTTCATCGAGCCAGCATTGATCACGTCACAAGCTATGACCTGCATCGGCATGGCCGAACTGTTGCTTCATCGAGCCGATGTCCATCACGCCGAACTACTTCAACACCTCGGCTGACACATCTCCTCACCGACCTGCTCCGTCTCCTCGCCTGGACTGGGGGCTTCGTCATCCCTTCATCAACTTACTCCAGAGACTTCGGCGTCACTAGCCGACCAGCTTCATCACATTAGCTGGACCACGGGCTTCGCCGTGGCGAGCCAACCTTTGCCAGGATCGCCGTGCCATCGCTTCATCACCCATCAGGCAATGGGTGTGTGGATCGAGTCCCAATTTTGGGAGTAACATTTCTTCGAACCGCTACAACGGATAAAGTAGGTGCTATTAATCCTAGCAATTTTCGCTCGTTTGGGTTCATTATTCCCAAGGAATTATTACTCTATTTTGTTCCATCATCTGTACATAGGTCTATCAATTGGTGGCCGCATTAGCGATGATTGCGTGGTGGTTCAGTCAGTTTCCGTGCATAGTTCGGCAAACGTCGTATCCAGAACTCGGACTGACCTGCGAATTCGGGCTTTGTCACGCCTTCACTGCGTCACGCCGACGCCCTGCATCAACATTGACCTTGACGCTCAGGCCACATCTCTTTCATTATTTCCTTCACTTGTGTTAAAGAAGTAGAAGAATTATATATATATATATATATATATATATATATATATATATATATATATATATATATATATATACATTATTATCTTTATTGTCATTTCTTTTGGTTTGCACTATTTTATCTGTGCAGCCAATTGACTCAAACTGAGCCGTGTTGTCGCGTTGGCGCGCCGGCCTGCTCCATTACCGTGGCTGGACTAGGGGCTTCATCTTCTTGGAGTGCCGGACTCTCAGCTCGACCACCTTGGGACCAGCCTGGGGGCTGGAACCCTGTCCCACATCAAGCTCGGACCGCGTCATCAATGCCGAACATATCAACAAGCTAAGTTGCTTTCGTGCTAAAAAACTTCCAGTCTTAAATTTTGTTCGGTTTGAACAAGCATTATACTTTTTTGGCAAAAAGTGTTGGGGAACGTAACAGAAATTCAAAATTTTCTATGCAACACCAAGATCAATCTATGAAGATTCTAGCAACAAGAGAGGGAGAGGATGAGCATCTTCATACCTTTGAAGATCGCTGAGCGAAAGCGTTACAAGAACGCGGATGAAGGAGTCGTAGTCGTAGCGATTCAGATCGCAGTTGATTCCGATCTAAGCACCGAACAATGGTGCCTCCGTGTTCAACACACGTACAGCCCGGGGACGTCTCCTCCTTCTTGATCCAACAAAGGGAGAGGAGAAGTTGAGGTAGAACTCCGATAACACGACGACGTGGTGGTGATGGAGCTCGTGGTTCTCCGGCAGGGCTTCACCAAGCACTACGGAGGATGAGAAAGAGTTGGAGGAGGGAGGGGCTGCGCCAAAAACAAGGTTGCTGCAGCCCTCCCACCCCCTCACTATATATAGGGGGAAGGGAGGAGGAGGAGGCGCCCTAGGGTTCCCTAGGGGAGGGGCGCGGCCATAGGGGAAACCCTAGATGGGTTTGGGCGCCCCCACCCCCTAGGAAACTTGCCCCCCAAGCCGGGAGGGGCGGCTGCCCTAGGGGTGGCGCCCCCACCTCTCCAGGTTACGTGAGATGGGGGGGGAGGGGCGCTAAGCCCCTTAGTGGGCTGATGTGCCCCCTCCCCTTGGCCCATAAGGCCCCCCAATATTTGTCGGGGCCTCCGAAACCCCTTTTGGACACGCTCATCATCACCTGGTACCCCCGGAACAATTCCGGACTCCAATACCCTTCGTCCAATATACCGATCTTCACCTCCGGATCATTCCGGAGCTCCTCATCACGTCTGGGATCTCATCCGGGACTCCGAACAACCTTCGGTAACCACATACTATTTCCCATAACAACTCTAGCGTCACCGAACCTTAAGTGTGTAGACCCTACGGGTTCGGGAATCATGTAGACATGACCGAGACGTTCTCCGGCCAATAACCAACAGCAGGATCTGGATACCCATGTTGGCTCCCACATGTTCCACGATGATCTCATCGGATGAACCATGATTTCAAGGATTCAAGCAATCCCGTATGCAATTCCCTTTGTCAATCGGTATGTTACTTGCCCGAGATTCGATCGTCGGTATCCCAATACCTCGTTCAATCTCGTTACCGGCAAGTCACTTTACTCGTTCCGTAATGCATGATCCCGTGACTAACTACTTAGTCACATTGAGCTCATTATAATGACGCATTACCGAGTGGGCCCAGAGATACCTCTCCATCATATGGAGTGACAAATCCCAGTCTCGATTCGTGCCAACCCAACAAACACTTTCGGAGATACATGTAGTGCACCTTTATAGTCACCCAGTTACGTTGTGACATTTGGTACACCCAAAGAACTCCTACGGTATGAGGGAGTTACACAATCTCATGGTCTAAGGAAATGATACTTGACATTAGAAAAGCTTTAGCAAACGAACTACACAATCTTGTGCTATGCTTAGGATTGGGTCTTGTCCATCACATCATTCTCCTAATGATGTGATCCCGTTATCAATGACATCCAATGTCCATGGTTAGGAAACCATGACCATCTGTTAATCAACGAGCTAGTCAACTAGAGGCTCACTATGGACATGTTGTGGTCTATGTATTCACACATGTATTGCGGTTTCCGGTCAATACAATTATAGCATGAACAACAGACAATTATCATGAACAAGGAAATACAATAATAACCATTTTATTATTGCCTCTAGGGCATATTTCCAACAGTCTCCCGCTTGCACTAGAGTCAATAATCTAGTTCACATCACTATGTGATTGTAACGAGTCCAACACCCATTGGGTTTGATCATATCTCGCTTGTGAGAGAGGTTACTAGTCAACGGGTCTGAATCTTTCAGATCCGTGTGTGCTTTACAAATCTCTATGTCATCTCCTAGATGCAGCTACCACGCTCTATTTGGAGCTATTCCAAATAACTGTTCTACTATACGATTCCGGTTTACTACTTAGAATAATCCGGATTAGTGTCAAAGTTCGCATCGGCGTAACCCTTTACGACGAACTCTTTTACCACCTCCATAATCGAGAAAATTCCTTGGTCCACTAGTTACTAAGGAAATGTTTGACCGCTGTCTTGTGATCCATTCCTGGATCATTCTTGTACCCCTTGACTAACTCATGGCAAGGCACACTTCAGGTGCGGTACACAGCATAGCATACTGTAGAGCCTACGTCTAAAGCATAGGGGACGACCTTTGTCCTTTCTCTCTCTTCTGCCATGGTCGGGTCTTGAGTCTTACTCAATACTCACACCTTATAACACAGCCAAGAACTCCTTCTTTGCCGATCTATTTTGAACTCCTTCAAAATCTTGTCACAGTATGTATTCATTTGAAATTACTATTGAGCATTTTTGATCTATCCATATAGATCTTGATGCTCAATGTTCAAGTAGCTTAATCAAGGTTTTCCATTGAAAAACACTTTTCAAATAACCTGCTTTCCAGAAACTCTACATCATTTCTGATCAACAATATGTCAATAACATATACTCATCAGAAATTCTATAGTGCTCCCACTCACTTCTTTGGAAATACAAGTTTCTCATAAACTTTGTATAAACCCAAAATCTTTGATCATCTCATCAAAGCGTATATTCCAACTCCGAGATGCTTACTCCAATCCTTAGAAGGATTGCTGGAGCTTTGCATACTTGTTAGCATCTTTTAGGATTGTCAAAACCTTTTGGTTGTATCACATACAACCTTTCATCAAGAAAATTGTCGAGGAAACAATGTTTTGACATCCTATCTGCAAGATTTCATAAATAATGCAGTAATTGCTAATATAATTCCAACAGACTCTTAGCATCGCTACAAGTGAGAAAGCCTCATCGTAGTCAACTCCTTGACCTTGTCAAAAAATATCTTAGCGACAAGTCGAGCCTTCTTAATGGTGACACTTACCATCATTGTCCGTCTTCCTTTTAAAATCCATCTGTACCCAATAGCCTTACGACCATCAAGTAGTTCTTCCAAAGTCTACACTTTGTTTTCATACATGGATCCTCTCTAAGATTTTATGGCCTCTAGCCATTTGTCGGAATCTGGGCCCACCATCGCTTCTCCATAGCTCGTAGGTTCATTGTTGTCTAGCAACATGACCTCGAAGACAGGATTACCGTACCACTCTGAAGCAGTACACGTCCTTGTCGACCTACGAGGTTCGGTAGTGACTTGATCTGAAGTTTCATGATCAATATCATAAGCTTCTACTTCAATTGGTGTAGGTGCCACAGGAACAACTTCCTGTGCCCTGCTACACACTAGTTGAAGTGATGGTTCAACAACCTCATCAAGTCTCCACCATCCTCCCACTCAATTCTTTCAAGAGAAACTTTTCCTTGAGAAAGGACCCATTTCTAGAAACAATCACTTTGCTTCCGGATCTGAAATAGGAGGTATACCCAACTGTTTTGGGTGTCCTATGAAGATGTATTTATCCGCTTTGGGTTCGAGCTTATCAAGATGAAACTTTTTCACATAAGCGTCGCAGCCCCAAACTTTCAAGAAACGACAGCTTAGGTTTTTCTAAACCATAGTTCACACGGTGTCATCTCAACGGAATTATGTGGTGCCCTATTAAAGTGAATGCGGTTGTCTCTAATGCCTAACCCATAAATGATAGTGGTAATTCGATAAGAGACATCATGGTATGCCCCATATCCAATAAGGTGCATCTATGATGTTCGGACACACCATCACACTATGGTGTTCCAGGCGGTATTAGTTGTGAAACAATTTCCACAATGTCTTAATTGTGTACCAAACTCACAACTCAGATATTCATCTCTATGATCATATCATAGACATTTTATCTTCTTGTCACGACGATCTTCACCCTCACTCTGAAATTACTTGAACCTTTCAATAATTCAGACTCGTGTTTCATCAAGTAAATATACTTAGCATCTACTCAAATCATATGTGAAGTAAGAACATAACGATATCCACTGTGTGCCTCGGCACTCATTGGATAGCACACATCAAAATGTATTACTTCCAACAAGTTGCTTTCTTGTTCCATCTTACTGAAAAATGAGGCTTTCAGTCATCTTGCCCATGTAGTATGATTTGCATGTCTCAAGTGATTCAAAATCAAGTGAGTCCAAACGATCCATCTGTATGGAGTTTCTTCATGCGTACATACCAATAGACATGGTTCGCATGTCTCAAACTTTTCGAAAATGAGTGAGTCCAAAGATCCATCAACATGGAGCTTCTTCATGCGTTTTATACCAATATGACTCAAATGGCAGTGCCACAAGCAGGTGGTACTATCATTACTATCTTATATCTTTTGGCATGAACATGTGTATCACTACGGTCGAGATTCAATAAACCATTCATTTTAGGTGCAAGACCATTGAAGGTATTATTCAAATAAACAGAGTAACCATTATTCTCCTTAAATGAATAACCGTATTGCGATAGACATAATCCAATCATATCTATGCTCAACGCAAACACTAAATAACAATTATTTAGGTTTAACACCAATCTCGATGGTAGAGGGAGTATGCGATGCTTGATCACATCAAGCTTGGAAACACTTCCAACACATATCATCATCTCACCTTTAGCTAGTCTCCATTTATTCCGCAGCTTTTATTTCGAGTTACCAACACTTAGCAACCGAACCGGTATCTAATACCCTGGTGCTACTAGGAGTACTAGTAAAGTACACATTAATATAATGTATATCCAATATACTTCTATCGACCTTGCCAGCCTTCTCATCTACCAAGTATCTAGGGTAGTCCTGCTTCAGTGACCGTTCCCCTCATTACAGAAGCACTTAGTCTCGGGCTTGGTTTCAACCTTGCCCTTGCCCTTCTTGAAACTAGTGGTTTCACTAACCATCAACAATTGATGCTCCTTCTTGATTTCTACTTTCGCGGCGTCAAACATCACGAATATTTCAAGGATCATCATATCTATCCCTGATAAGTTATAGTTCATCACGAAGCTCTAATAGCTTGGTGGCGGTGACTATGGAGAACCATCACTATCTCATCTGGAAGATTAACTCCCACTCGATTCAAGTGATTGTAGTACCCAGACAATCTGAGCACATGCTCAACGGTTGAGCTTTTCTCCCTTAGTTTGTAGGCTAAGAAACTCGTCGGAGGTCTCATACCTCTTGATGTGGGTACGAGCCTGAAATCCCAATTTCAGCCCTTTGAACATCTCTTATGTTCCGCGACGTTTCAAAATCGGCGCCACAATTCTAAACCGTCTAACATTACTGAACTATCACGTAGTCATCAAAACGTGTATGTCAGATGTTCGCAACATCCAGAGACAACGTTTGAGGTTTAGCACACCGAGCAGAGCATTAAGGACATAAGCCTTCTGTGCAGTAATGAGGACAATCCTCAGTTTATGGACCTAGTCTGCATAATTGCTACTATCAACTTTCAACTAAATTTTCTCTAGGAACATATCTAAAATAGTAGAACTAAAGTGAGAGCTACGACATAATTTGTAAGGACCTTTTGACTATGTTCATGATAATTAACTTCATCTAATCAAATTATTAATGAACTCCCACTCAGATAGACATCCCTCTAGTCATCTAAGTGATACATGATCCGAGTCAACTAGGCCGTGTCCGATCATCACATGAGATGGACTAGTCATCATCGGTGAACATCTTCATGTTGATCGCATCTACTATACAACTCATGTTCGACCTTTCGGTCTCTTGTGTTCTGAGGCCATGTCTGTACATGCTAGGCTCGTCAAGTCAACCTAAGTGTTTCGCGTGTGTAAATCTGGCTTACACCCGTTGTATGTGAACGTTAGAATCTATCACACCCGATCATCACGTGGTGCTTCGAAACAACAAACTTTCGCAACGGTGCACAGTTACGGGGAACACTTTCTTGAAATTTTAGTGAGGGATCATCTTATTTATTCTACCGTCGTTCTAAGCAAATAAGATGTAAAAACATGATAAACATCACATGAAATCAAATAGTGACATGATATGGCCAATATCATTTTGCTCCTTTTGATCTCCATCTTCGGGGCACCATGATCATCATCGTCACCGGCATGACACCATGATCTCCATCATCATGATCTCCATCATCGTGTCTCCATGAACTTGTCTCACCGGCTATTACTTCTACTACTATGGCTAACGGTTTAGCAATGAAGTAAAGTAATTACATGGCGTTATTCAGTGACACGCAGGTCATACAATAAATAAAGACAACTCCTATGGCTCCTGCCTGTTGTCATACTAATCGACATGCAAGTCGTGATTCCTGTTACAAGAATATGATCAATCTCATACATCACATATATTTCATTCATCACATCCTTCTTGGCCATATCACATCACACGGCATATGCTGCAAAAACAAGTTAGACGTCCTCTAATTGTTGTTGCAAGTTTTTACGTGGCTGCTATAGGTTTCTAGCAAGAACGTTTCTTACCTACGCCAAAACCACAACGTGATATGCCAATTGCTATTTACCCTTCATAAGGACCCTTTTCATCGAATCCGATCCGACTAAAGTGGGAGAGACTGGCACCCGCTAGCCACCTTATGCAACAAGTGCATGTCAGTCGGTGGAACCTGTCTCACGTAAGTGTACGTGTAAGGTCAGTCCGGGCCGCTTCATCCCACAATACCGTTGAAACAAGATAGGACTAGTAACTATAAGCATATTGAACAAAATCAACGCCCACAACAACTTGTGTTCTACTCATGCATAGAATCTACGCAATAGACCTAGCTCATGATGCCACTTTTGGGGAACGTAGCAGAAATTCAAAATTTTCTATGCAACACCAAGATCAATCTATGGAGATTCTAGCAACAAGAGAGGGAGAGGATGAGCATCTTCATACCTTTGAAGATCGCTGAGCGGAAGCGTTACAAGAACACGGATGAAGGAGTCGTACTCGTAGCGATTCAGATCATGGTTGATTCTGATCTAAGCACCGAACAACGGTGCCTCCGCGTTCAACACACGTACAGCCCGGGGACGTCTCCTCCTTCTTGATCCAGCAAGGGGAGAGGAGAAGTTGAGGGAGAACTCCGATAGCACGACGGCATAGTGGTGATGGAGCTTGTGGTTCTCCGGCAGGGCTTCGCCAAGCACTACGGAGGAGGAGAAAGAGTTGGAGGAGGGAGGGGCTGCGCCAAAAACAAGCTTGCTGCAGCCCTCCCACCCCCTCACTATATATAGGGGGAAGGGAGGAGGAGGAGGCACCCTAGGGTTCCCTAGGGAAGGGGCGGTGGCCATAGGGGAAACCCTAGATGGGTTTGGGCGCCCCCACCCCCTAGGAAACTTGCCCCCCAAGCCGGGAGGGGCGGCTGCCCTAGGGGTGGCGCCCCCACCTCTCCAGGTTACGTGAGATGGGGTGGGAGGGGCGCTCAGCCCCTTAGTGGGCTGATGTGCCCCCTCCCCTTGGCCCATAAGGCCCCCCAACATTTGTCGGGGCCTCCGAAACCCCTTTCGGACACGCTGGTCATCACCTGGTACCCCCGGAACAATTCTGGACTCCAATACCCTTCGTCCAATATACCGGTCTTCACCTCCGGATCATTCCGGAGCTCCTCGTCACGTCCGGGATCTCATCCGGGACTCCGAACAACCTTCGGTAACCACATACTATTTCCCATAACAACTCTAGCGTCACCGAACCTTAAGTGTGTAGACCCTACGGGTTCGGGAATCATGTAGACATGACCGAGATGTTCTCCGGCCAATAACCAACAGCGGGATCTGGATACCCATGTTGGCTCCCACATGTTCCATGGTGATCTCATCGGATGAACCATGATGTCGAGGATTCAAGCAATCCCGTATGCAATTCCCTTTGTCAATCAGTATGTTACTTGCCCGAGATTCGATTGTCGGTATCCCAATACCTTGTTCAGTCTCGTTACCGGCAAGTCACTTTACTCATTCTGTAATGCATGATCCCGTGACTAACTACTTAGTCACATTGAGCTCATTATGATGATGCATTACCGAGTGGGCCCAGAGATACCTCTCCGTCATACGGAGTGACAAATCCCAGTCTCGATTCGTGCCAACCCAACAAACACTTTCGGAGATACCTGTAGTGCACCTTTATAGTCACCCAGTTACATTGTGATGTTTGGTACACCCAAAGCACTCCTATGGTATCAGGGAGTTACACAATCTCATGGTCTAAGGAAATGATACTTGACATTAGAAAAGCTTTAGCAAATGAACTACACGATATTGTGCTATGCTTAGGATTGGGTCTTGTCCATCACATCATTCTCCTAATGATGTGATCCCGTTATCAATGACATCCAATGTCCATGGTCAGGAAACCATGACCATTTGTTGATCAACGAGCTAGTCAACTAGAGGCTCACTAGGGACATGTTGTGGTCTATGTATTCACACATGTATTGCGGTTTCCGGTCAATACAATTATAGCATGAACAACAGACAATTATCATGAACAAGGAAATACAATAATAACCATTTTATTATTGCCTCTAGGGCATATTTCCAACAAAAAGTTGCTTGTGAAAAACTTCCCTGTCCAAACTTTGTTTGTGACACACAAATTCAAATACCCCGTTTACTTGGGGGCTCCCTTGCTGGAGTTTTTCCTCTTGCATATGATTATACTTGCACGGCTTCGTTCCTTGTTCGTGTATTACGCCACAATATGCACCATATTGACCTAAGTGATTTGCAAGCTGGGTGGCCTGGCTCCTGTGCTTACCCCTACTTTCCTGATTGTTCGACTAGGGAGTAAAGGGAGCACCTCTGCAATTGTCACGACCGGTTCTTCCGAGCTCTGACCTCAGACTGGGTGAAGCCGAAAGCTAGTGCTCTTATTGTTATTCAATTATGGTCGGCACACAACGGAACTCATGAGTTCAAAAAATCTATTGCACAAGTCTCATATTAAAAATGAGCACCGAAGAAAGGTATCGATGGGGGTAGTATTTTCTTCGAAGATGCTTCTTACACTTTGTCAGTAATATAGCATAAGTTTCCTGAGCGCGCTTTGTTTGTTACAGCCTTATGACCTAATTTCCTGGTTATCAAAAACACCGTCGATATTCTCGACAGGTGGCGTACATAACACTTTTTGGTCCTTGACCGAAGAGGGAGAAGCCGACAGTCGGTTAAGATGCGTTTAAAGTTCGGGTGAACATAGATATGATATAAGTACTTCGGTACATACAGTCATTCTTTTACCCAAGTCACTTGGGGGCTCTGAAGTTTATATGAGCTGTTTTATAATAAGTGTTCTTCTTCCTAGTTGTTGAAAAGTTTTTTTTTCTATCACTCCTTTTTTCGACGCAAGTGTGTGGTCAATAGCCCGATTTCCCTCTCATCCACCTTCGGGGTAGTAGGTTGAAGCCGTAGGCTGACCCGCTTGAAGTCTTGAGATAAGATGTGTCATGTTAAAGCACGCCAGAAGCACAATTTTTTCTCTAAGACCAATTTTCAGATTGGCACTGAACACTTGATCTTGTTCGGACGTCAAGTTCTTACTGATGTTTCTTGGTTTTCCAAGTTTATGGCACTTTTCAACTATTTGTGTGTTTTCCGCATAAGTCTCGCAGTGTACCGCCGGACACCTTTAGAGATTCGGCAAAAATTCTCGGATATTGCTATATATGCATCGGTTTCAAATTGTGTCTTCGGTCGATAGTTGGGTTGCTCGGCTCCTGTGCTTGCCTCCTACATTCCGCTTTGTTCGGTTAGGTGTGCAAAAGGAAAACCACTGCGATTGTGCTTCCAACTCGTATGATTAAGCACCTCGGTGGAGAAAGCCGAAAACTGACTGTCACAATAAAGCATAAACTGGTTAGCAATCCGATGACTATGTTAAATGACGGGCCGTTCATAACATTGGCCGAAGTGTTTACGGCTTGACCTCGGTTGTCGCCGAACACTAAGCGGGGGGCTACTTGCTGGCCTCCCAACTTTAAGCTCCTATGACTAAGTGAAAGTTATAAAGCCCGCATATCTGATTGCCTCGTTTCCGCCAACACAACCACCTTCGGGCACCGAGACGTCGGCTAAGGGTTGTTTTGTTATTCCGGAAACACCCTGTGTAGCACCTACAAGGGGTAGAAGCCGACGATGGGCCACTTTCAGATTATAAACGGTCGCAACAGAAGTGTAACTTTGGGTTCATCTAGATCACAGAGTTCAGAAGCTTTCCCCGAACTAAATCTCAGTATTTCCTCCCACATTGATCGGAGTTGAGGTTTCATGATCATGCTTAGCATGACAACCCAAAAGAAAGGAACCAATAGAGGGACTATTTTCTTTGGACGATGTTTCTTATGTTAAACAATAATATAACATGTCTCTCTGCGTACCTTTGTTTATAAAACCGTATGGCCGGATTGCCTTGTTTGCCACAAATCTTTGCCCTCATAAAGGCTTTATAAAGTGGGACAAACACTCCCTGGCTACTGGCCGAGGAGGTTGAAGCCGATGGCCGGTCGACAAATTTTTGTACAATGCGAATGCGAGCATTGATGATGCAAAGTACTTGGATACATAGAATCATTACACATAATTTGTGATTTTACTTTGGATATCGATCCTTAATTTGGCCACCCGTGCCCACATTAAGGCTCAGGGGCTACTGGGCTTCGTGCTTATTATTTACAAATATTAAAGGGGTACATCGATCCCCTGATCTAGTGTTGTCACCCGACCAGTGTCTCGGGGGCTACTGCATTGACAATCCAATGCAGAAAATTTAAAGTGCAGTATAGTTTTCGAGGAGATTATTATCCTCAGGATGGTCGGCCGCACCCAACCTGAGTCTCGAAGACTTTGCACACCGCATTTCTATTCCTATGTATGCTGTCGAGCTAGGAATTGATCCTCAGGCTGATTTCGCGCATCGACCTGAGTCTCAGGGGCAACTAGGATCAGCGGTTTCATGTTTCCCTTCAGGTGCATCTCGGGTTTTAGTCCGACGCACTTACCTCGAGGGCTACTGGCTATATATCTCAGCAGAGAATAAAATGCACCAACCAAAAAATCAGCCCGCAATCAGGGATGGTGCACCACCTCGGAAGCAGTCCGACATTAAGCTCGGGCGCTAGTGGCTAGCTCCATAGAGGGCATTTCTGGCATTAAGCTTGGCTAAACTCCTTCAACTTTTTGAACCTAGATGATCTATGACATCTCGGATATAGTCCGACATTGGAGCTCGGATACAGTCCGGCGTTGGAGCTTGGACACAGTCCGACGTTAGAGCTTGGATATATTCCGGCGTTGGAGCTCGGAAGTAGTCCGACGTTGGTGCTTGGCTGCAAAAGATACCTCGAATGCAATCCGGCATTGGAGCTCAGACGCAAGAGGACGCTGCCGCCCGGGAATAACTTCAAACCTGAAGTGTGGCATAATAATAACAAGGCATTGATAAAGGCCGGAAACTTAAAGGGGCTCCTCGGATACCCGACATATAAACTCTTCGGATTTACTTTGCGATCCTCAAGATCGAAGATGAAAAGATTTGTTGAACCAGTTTTCAAGACCGACGACCGAAGATGAAGAACAGTTCGGAAGAATCGAGGAGCATCCCCAACTTGAAGACCGGTTCAGGGGGCTACTGACGGTGTCCTGGACTAGGGGGTACTCACCACATCATCCCCCGATCAGTTAGATTGGGCCGAGGACCCCCATGGCTGTATACTCATGGGCTAGTTCGGACAGTTGCTGCATACAAGGATGATTCCACAAGACTTGGTGATCAAGACAAGGACTCCTCCCCCACCGGCGTATTCGGCTAGGACTCTTGTTACCCTAGGCCTATGGTACATTATATAAACCGAGGCTAGGCTAGTCGATAGATGATTATGACATTACTCATCATACCTCTAGGGTTTAGACCACAACATATGATCTCAGGGTAGATCAACTCTTGTAACCCCTATACTCATTATAGTCAATCAAGCAGCATGTAGGGTATTATCTCATCAAGAGAGCCCGAAGCTGGGTAAAATCCCGTGTTCATGTTACCATTGATCCTAAGACACACATCTTGGGACCCCCTACCCGAGATCCGCCGGTTTTGACACCGACAGCCACCACACAGGAGCACCTCACCACCGGTGACTAGCTCCGCTGCTCCCCCCATCACCTTCCTCTCTCCCTCGGTTTTCCTTTTCTCTCTCTCCCTCTGGTTTGACTCACCCTCCCATGTCCATGCCCGTGTAGGTCATCACCATGGACGACCAGGAGCTATCTGGCATAGCCGGGAAGAGGAGCCCCACGCCGCTGCCTGACTCTTCCATAGAAACGGGCCCTCTCCAACAGCCACCGCCAGATCTGGTCTGCCGCTGTCCGTTCATGCCTCCGGCGACCCCAACCATCGCTAGATCGAACCACTGCTGCCATTGACAACACGCATGGGATGGAGATTTTGTTTTTGTTTTTGAAAGTAATAGCAGTAGCGCGGGCTATAAGACCCTCTACAGACAATTAGTAGTAGCGCTGTCTACAACGCACGCTACAGCTAACCATGTATAGCAGTAGCGCGTGTCAACACGCGCTACTGCTACAAGTTAGTTGTGGCGCCGTATCAGTAGCGCGGGCGCCCAAAACTCGCGCTACTGCTAGGCTTTTTCCCTAGTAGTGCTTGCTGGAAATCGATGACTCCATCTCCTCAACCGCTACACCGGGCTCCTACTACTCTCGTACTCGTACTAGTTGTTGGATTCCCCCGAAGAGCAAGGGTGATGTAGTATAGTGGCAGAAAGTATTTCCCTCAGTTAAGAACCAAGGTTTATCAAATCAGTAGGAGTCTACAAGCTAGCAAGATAAGCAGCACCTGCGCACAAACAAAAAAAATGCTTGCACCCAACTTGGCAAGGGGGTTGTCAATCCCCAATTGCAAGGTTAACAAAAAATAATGATAGATAGTGATATGGCAAATGACAAAATAGTAAAGTGAGCAATAGAGCAACACAAATAATAATAGAGAATGCACCCGAGGGGCATAGGTTCATGTCATTGTTGCTGCCATGAGCCGGAATTGATGACCCGCATGCCATTTTGGTATAGGTACGCGCTACAGATTTGAAACATGGTTAAAGACCGGCTAAACCTTCACCACATTCTCTTGCTATAGGGCGCTGTTCCATGGAGCGACCATTGCCCCCTACTCGTAGCTAATTTGGAAAGGTTAGCTGCCGATGAATGCGAAGATTTTCCTTTGGCTAGCCTCCCAACCAGGAGAGCGAGATCCTACACCACTTGCTCATGGGTTGCGTCTTCTCTCGCATCGCTTGGCATGACACTATGGCCTGGTGTCGCCTGCCCGCGCCCTTCAGACGACATGGCATGATTCTTTGACTTGTGGTCCACAACAATGTCCATGGCACTGGTTATCTTGCGTAGGGGTATTAACTCTCTGATCATTCTAACAGTGTGGACTATCTGGAAGCACTGTAATGTCAAACTTTCTGATGGACCCCTCCTCCACTCAGCTCTCCAATGACATCAAAAAGGAGGCGCCTCTATGGGCTAGAGCCCGCGCCAAAGGCCTTGATAGATTAATCCATGTAACCTGAACTTACTCTCTGAGGCTGAGCAATCTTACTCCCTCTCTACTTAATCCGCGCTTTTGATGTCACCATGCTTGTGTACGTCACCAAATGTAGCATCCCTATAAACTATCTCCCCTACTTATGAATGGAATGATACACATCATTGTATATCCGCAAATAAAGCTTCACCAGATTCAACCCTAGCTCTTGAAGTTGGATGATGACGACTAAGCTTTTGTTGACAAACGTTGTGATAGATAAAAGGAAGCAAATTACACATTTAATACGTCAACTCACTGACGCATTAGAGCATCGCTAGCAGATCCTGTAAAAACGGTCAAACCTTGGTATTTACGATACAAGCTGGAAAAATCACCCCGAACAGATCCTGTAAAAAAATTGCAGGCTCCCCTATATTCGAGCCCCAGTCCGTTATATCTAGAGGATTTCGGCTGTTTTTGGAGGATCCTGCAAAGCCGGACAAAGCCGAAGCAGGGGACCTCGCGACGTCGCGCACGAGCAGCGAGCAGGCGGAGGAGCTCACAGGCGGGCGGCCGAAGCATCGCCAGAGCACGCGATGGCCCGGTGTGTCACCAATGTAGGCAACGGGCCAAATCAGGCGGCAGGCCGGAGCGGCGCCGTTCTGGCCGACCAGAGTTCGAGTTCGTCCATGCGTGCGTCCCAGAAAAGAAGAAGCATGAGGAGAAAAACAATGTTTACTGTATGGGTCTACATGATCTGTTTCACCCATGTCTCACGGTACCGTAAATTCGTTTTAGGCGTGTTTTTACACGTGGTGCTTTATGGGATTGCTAGAGACGCTCTTACACCAAACCCTCGTCTAGATTGTTCCCCACCAAAACCCTAGAATCCCCTAATCCAATCCCCACCGGTTCCCCACGTCTGCCGATGGGGCTCTTCTCGTGGTGGAGGGGCTCCCGCCGCGGCTCGCCGGAGCAGGCCCCGAGCCAGCAGCCGGCGAAGGGAGCGGGAGGCGCGCAGGCCCAGGTGGCCGTCCCCGGCACCCACGGGGCGGTGGAGGTGCTGCGGCAGCGGCAGCGGCAGCCGGACGCGACGGTCTTCGAGTTCGGGTCGGCGGCGGAGTCGGGTACCGCCGTCACGCTCGCTGGCTACTGCCCCGTCTCCGACGAGCTCGAGCCGTGCCGCTGGGAGTTGGTGCCCGCCACCGGCGAGGGCGCCCCGCAGTTCCGCATCGTGTTCTGAGCACGAGGAGATAAGCACCCCTATGCTGCCGTCGCGGTATCTATCTTGGGTGTTGCCAGGTTTCATGGGTACAAAGGTGTGGTCTTTGGCTGTATACTGGTGCTTGTGAATTTCTCGAAATAAAACTTGAGATATTGATGGGTCCTGGTGGATGATAACATGTGCTGGTTGGAATGTTGGGCTTGCTGTCGTTTGTGATGAACAAATTAGCCAATTTCAGCAGCTATTTATAAGACTATCAAATTAGCTTATCTTGATGGATTGCTGTACTTTTTGGCTTTTGTATGCACTGAAATTTGTGGGCCAGCCATTTGTTGAAATATTTTCAAGATGCAAACTTTATCTTCTTAAGGATTAGGAAACCGTGGTGGAAGTCAATTTGCTCACTGGGAGATGTAGGAGTGTATGTCCTGTTGCATTGTTAGACATGAGTCCAGACGATATTTCCTGCCTGGACTTGAATTGCTCCATCACCAATGGTAAGGACAAACACCTTACCACGACTGTCCGAGCAATAATTTCCTCATTGAGCTACACATATGCAGTCATTTCCTGCCTTTTTTGTATCTGTACCTTACCTTTGGGCTTAGACTTCTAATTGATAGCACATCCATAAAGATCCCAAACTATTTGGTTCATGTCAATTGGAAGAAATTAGCTTTTGGCTTTCAAATTAGCTTATCATGATGTATTGCTGTACTTTTTGGCTTTGGTATGCACTGAAATTTGTGGGTCAGCCATTTGTTGAAATATTTGCAAGATGCAAACTACTCCATCCGACCCAAAATGTAAGACGTTTTTTGACACTACACTAGTATTAAAAAACGTCTTACATTTCGGGATGGAGGGAGTAAATCTTTATAGAGAGAAATTATGATGGAACCTTGCTCACTGGGAAATGCTAGGAGTGTTATCCTTACCTTTGGTTTCAGACCATTAATTAATAGCACATCCATAAAGATCCCAAATACTGTTGGCCCATGTCAGTTGGAAGAATCGTCTAGCTAGTGCTAAAATACTGTTATTTGTGAACTCAGTTCTGTCTTATTGGGGGTCCATTTCTCCTTCCTTTCTGATTTCATAATGTGAAACTTTTGAGTTCATTTAAGTTGGCCAAGGTGAATCATGGAACAACTGGGTGGTCAGAATTCTCCAAAATGATTTGCTTCACTATTATTTGATGGAAATGAATTGCTTTATGTGGTTAGCCATGTCAGATTTCCGCTCTGAACTCGCTTGCAAATTGTTATCTTAATAACCTGTAACCTGAACTAGCTCATAATTTATGATGCTATTGTATATTTTATGGCACTAGAGTGGCGCTAGTTTTCAGGTTTTAGTACTAGTAGTGTAGTAAGAGGCTACTAGCATAACAGCAAAGCTGATGAGTGGTGATGATGAACACCTCTTGTACTCGAGGTTGAGCCTGGATTCCAAGAGTGGGGAGAGCAAGCTCTTAAATGGATGTAGAAATTGCTAGGAAGATAGGTGGGAGCAAATACATTTTGTCGTAACTTTTGACTGTCTCTGAAGACACAGACGACTATATGAGTTTGTACGGTCATAAGTTGCGTGGCAACTTAAGGTTGACTACCAATCTGTAACCTGTATACATGTAGCGGTTTTAAAAGAGAGTGCATTTGTATGTATCAGACAACTTTCGGCTTTGCCTAAACAAGAATCATAGCCTGACATGTTCTTTTGCTGAATCTACATTCTTTTCTTTTCATTTGAACTGGTGAAAACCCATCAGCACGATCCAAATATTACAAATTCATATTCCTGTTCCTGGAACAACTTGGCAGGACTTGCTATTTCCGTTAACAAGTGTTGGAGAATAGCTGTTGCCTGAAGCTGTGAGAAACGATATCAAAATATGTAATAGGGATACCATATGTATTTATGATCTGAAAGCGGGGGTACATTGCCACTCAAACTGATGGTGTATTGAATCAGTGTGTTGTGGTCTTGTGGACCATCTCTGTTTGTTTGTCGAGATAATATAACCTGGTTATACTCACTTGTTGATGTACTTCCTTTTGTTCTTGATATTCCTGGAACGTATGTGCTCTATCATTTGCAAACTATCAGATGTGCATTACTTTAGTTCCTCCCTCGGTTTTAAATTATAAGATGTTCCAACTTTTTCTTGAACCGGGTGTATATAGACACGTGTTTCAGTGTGTTTTGTTCACTCATTTCAGTTTGTATATAGTCTACTTTGAAATATCCAAAACGCCTTATAATTCGAAACGGAGGCAATAGTTTTGGTTTTGTAGGTCTGATATGAAGGCTGGTTGCATCCCAGTGATTTGAGGCCACTCTGTTTTGCTGCCCATCTTATGATGTCAGTCACTTGTGTCTGCTGATTCTCTTCTGCTCAGTGCTCACTCACTCATTTTCTCTGATAAATTCCAGCAACTTATCAGAAAGTCCTTTTGCAGCTCAGATATTGCACGCAGATTCTGGGCAGTGGGGCCACGCTGTCAGTGTCCAAGCCCGGCTCCCCCAACTCGCTTCCCGCACGCACCATGGAGGAGCAGAGCACCACACCTTATCGTCTTCTTCTCTTGTTCGCGCCAATGGCGCTCTGCCTCTCGAACCCTCCTCCCTCCTCCAAGATCGCACTCAAAGCTCCAGTACCGCCACTCCCGAACCGCTCGTTTCTCTTCCCGCCACCGCGCCTGCCTGCTCTCCAAGTTGCCCTCCTCCGCGGTCCGCCGCCGGGGCGCGTCCAGTCGTCGTCGGCACCGTCGGCCCCGCCGACGGACGGCTTCCCGACGCCACCATCGTCGAGGGAGGAGGCGGTCGCGCAGGCCAGGTCGTGCCTGGCCACGGCGCTGCGCAAGCCGCTCAACAACTCGCTCCCGGCGCGGAAGCTCAAGAAGCAGCAGCGGCAGCCCCGGTTCCGCGCCGAGATCCCCGTGGTCGACGACTCGCCGGGCTCCCTCGCGCGCCTCGCCTTCGACGTCTTCTCGGGCCTCGGCGTGTCCCGGAAGGGCTCGCCGGCGAGGCTGCTCCTCGTGTGGCCCTCCGCGGAGGACCTGGCGGTGGCCGTGCGCGAGTTCAAGAACTGGGGGGACACGTCGGCGCTGGCGCACGCGCAGCTGGACTCGGTGGCGCCGGACGCGCTGAGCGCCTGCGACGCCGCCGTGTTCCTGTCGCCGGGCCGGTCGCAGGTGGAGAAGCTGCGCGCGGCCGTCAACGCGCTGGACCCCAGGCCGGCGGTGCTGTTCAACCCAGGGTGGAGCTACGAGGTGGAGGAGGAGGGGTTCGGCGGCATCGCCAAGGGCTTCGTGGGCTCCTTCAACGTGGTGTACTCCTTTATGGGGCTGGAGGTGAAGGGGCTGCTGAGCAAGAAAAAGGGGGTGCTGCTCCGGTGCGTGGAGGGCGGCAGGTTCGGCGGGGAGAGCTGGGTGCTCATGATGGAGGGCGAGGAGAAGGAGCCGGAGCTGAAGGTGGTGTCGCGGATGAAGCGGCGGCCGACGGTCGGCGAGGTGGAGAACATGATGTACAACCTCATGGCCGCCAACTCGCCGGTGACCAAGTCCGCCAGGTTCCTCAGGGAGCTCGTGTCCAACGTGACGGGAAGGAAGGGGAAGCAGTGACATTGGTTCCCTTGGACTTGTGTGTTCACGGCGTCTCCTGAATTTCTTTCTGCTGTCGTGCCAATTGCCTGAAAACTCTGAAATGGTTCTAGTGGTGCAGCAACATGTTTGATTTTGTAATTCAGGCGGCATTTGCACAGCATCTGCAGATTATAATAGGCAATGTTAACCAACGGATAAGGGAAGTTTTGTGTGCTAGGAAATGAGAGAAATCAGGTGTTCGAAAGCTTGAGATTAACACGCAACAATAGATATCTTGCCCGGCTCCAATGAGGAAGGGGCGAAGACGGCGCCGCGCTTTCAGCTCGCTCCAATGCTTGTAGTCGTCGTTAGGTGTTTTATGGACATAGATATATTTTTTATTCTGGTGTTTTTTGTACTACCTTGACATGAGTAGATCGAAAGTTTTTTCCGCAGGAAAACACATCAACAATAGATATCTTTGTTCATCATGGCCCTTTTCAGCATTCAGAACATAATTGAAGGGATTTTTTTTTATGAAAGGCTGGCACCGCTGCTTTCATTGCGATCATAGGACCAGGCCAGCTTGATGAAGGGAGGCATGATGCAGCCGGAGAATTGCACCGAATAAGCCGAGCTGGCAATGAACTGCCCATTGGCAGTTCAGCGCCAGGTCAGAGCATCCTTCTGTCACGGTCGCAACTGCACCAATTGGAGTCACACTAAAAATCAGTGAATTGGCCGATGGATTCGACAATAAGGTCAGCCTTCAAGTGTTGCATCCATTTGTCATTCTCCATAGCTGTTTTTGTGGTTACAGTCCGGAGAGTGCACTGCTTGAAGAGATCTAGGTAAAACTCTTTGGAGCTCTACAGGTGCATCCAGGGGGTCCGTCCTGAATTTTGAAAGGAAATTTTCCATTAGGAGCATGGCTCTGCTGTTTTTTTTAAACGAGGCAAAAGACATGCCATTTCATTAATTAAGGAAGAAGTATAACAATGTCCGGAAACAACAGCCAAATCTGGCAGAGATAAAGCAACTACCCGTGGGGTAAAATTACTTCAAGACATTTGGCACCTGCCAACACCCACAATCTTGCTTCCTCCAGGATCTTGTCCACGATTATCATCAAAGGCGTAGAGACGTTTCGAAAAATCCTAGCATTCCTCTCCTTTCAAAGTTCCCAAGAAATAAGCATAAGTAGGAGGCCATTCCTTTTCTACTCGGCAAGCCCGCGAGGGCAAGCTCGGTCCACCAATCTCTGACACGGTTCCTCGCCGCCCAATCTCCGGTCATGATATCGTCCAGCCCAATCCTTGCCTTAACTGCATTCCAAACTGCAGTCGAGTATCGGCATGGCTCTAATGTCGGTGGGAGCAAACTTGTTCGATGGCACCTTGCCTTCTCACAACGATCAACACACCAAAACATTACCCAGGCTCATTCAACATGCCAGGAATTTCTGCTACTCTAACTCTAATTCATGGTGCCCCTTATTCCCAAGAGATCACGCTTAGGCTGTTCCAACGAAACATTTTATTCATCATTGTTACCCTTCTCAATCACTTCTCCGCATCATCCACCGGCATGCTTCGGTTTGACTACTAGATGTTTGTATACATGAAGAAGGTCAGGGCAAGTATTTATAAAAGATTAGCAGAGCCATTGATACATGTTCAACCACTAGAGAGTTATTATAGGCTTTAAAGTTTCACCAATTAACCTGTTTTGAAGATATTGCACTTGATTTTTCTGAACACAGAGTATATGGCATGTCGCCTTTACTGCTTCACATGCTTGAGTTTATGCAAGAAACTAGGCTCGTGTCACACAACCACAGAAAAGTGCCACATACGTCAACTGATGAGAAGCCGTTGGCCGTCTGGATCATTCTTTTGCAAACTACTTCTCCTTGCTCCATTAGCTTCCCGCTATGCATTCCTCTCACTTTGGGTTAAACAACTAATTTTTCAAGTCACAAACTTTATTGATTTAAACAACGAGAATACAATCGTTTTTGTACACAGTATACGGGGAAGGCGGGAACAATGAATGGAACTAAGTCAGAGACATCTTCTCCTACTCTTGCAAGCTTGCTTCACACATTGATGCGTCGCCTCATTAGTTTCCCACCCAACATGACCAATAGAAAAAGTTGGCAAAATTCCCGCTTAGCTCCTTGATCTCAATATAAAGGATATGCGAAACCGTCATGTTTTGCCAGGTTTCACAGTCGGACCACTCTACGATAATATGGCTCAAGCTCATCTCACAAACTAGCCAAACACCATTACACGCAATCACTGCTTCACCATAGAACTGGCCCCAAATACTCATGTGCTTCCTTAGCCTATGTCCTCCACATGGCGCACATCAAATTCGAACTTTTACACATCAGCCTTCGACGGCTTCCATTGTGCTCTAGCAGGGCCTGCTCCATGGTGAAGCCGACGTGCACAGGATGCGCGGGAGCCGGGAGGTGTCATCGAATCCCGTCTCCATCGTGGTCCCGTCCTCCTCGTCGGAGACCTTGGACGAGCTGACCGGGCCGGCCTCGATCCACCTGGCACGGCGGCTCTGCCAGGCAGCCGCAAGGGTGGCCACGACGTGCTTCCACTACTAGGGAAGACCTTATACACAAAATTTAGCAGTAGCGCTAGATAAAATGACGCGCTACTGCTACTTAGTAGTAGCGTGTGGCAGGAAAAGGCGTTACTGCTATCCTCTTAGAAGTAGCGTGTTTGGCTAACAAGCGTTGCTGCTAAGTTTGAACTGGGTGCACATGGCTAGCCCCACTTAGCAGCAGTGCTGATCGTCATCCAGCGCTACTTCTACGCTTCGTAGTAGTAGCGCTTGTCCCCAACCCATGCTGCTACTAACCCTAACTTATCGTCTTCTTCGCGCGGCCGACCGTCTCCCTCTCCCTCTCATCCGCTCTTCTCACTCTCCCTCTCCACCCTCGTTGCCGCCACCGCATTGCCGCCGTCGTCCTCCTCCTCGGTATGCCCCCTTCTCCCTCCTCCTTCCACCGCCTCCTCTCTCCTCCTCTAGCTGCGCCCTCCTCCTCCTCCTCCGGCCACTTCCTCCTCCTCCTCTGGCCACGCCCTCCTCCTCCTTCGGCCACGCCCTCCTCACTCCCCCCTCTGCCTCCGGTCGCCCTTCTCCCTTCTCCCATTGCCCTCCTCCTCTCTCCTCTTTCCTCCCTCTTCCCACTGCCCCTCACTCCTCCCTCCTTCCTCCTCCTCATTCCTCGCTAACTAGCTAGGTTAACTAGGTTGGCTAGCTAGGTTAACTAGTTTAATTAGGTTAATTATCTAGGTTAACTAGCTAGGTTAACTAATTAGGTTAACTAGCTAGGTTGCTTAGGTTCATTAGGTTAACTAGGTTGGCTAGGTTAGAGCAAAAATTTAGTTAGAGCAAAAATTTAGTTAAGGCAGTAGGCTTAACTAGGGCAGTAGGGTTTAGATCATAGGGGTCTGGTTGGCTAGGTTAACAATGTTTAACTTTTAGCAAGTGTTTAATTGAAATAGTTTATTTAGTAAGTGGTTAATATAACTATTTTATTTATAGTAAGTGCTTAATATAACTAGTTTATATATAGTAAGTGCTTAATAGAACTAGTTTATTTATAATAAGTGGTCAATATATTTTATTTATGCAGAAATCAAGTATTTGCCCCTGCCTCATCCCCACATCGTCCCCATCGTCGACCCCTTAAGACCGCTAGGGGAGAATAGCCAAATGATAATGTGTTGTAAATGTCGTTGATGAAAATGCTAGTGCTAGTCGCCATGTCATTGATGTCGATGATGATGCATTCTGAATATAGAGGATGTCTTGGTGTTCTTGTTTGCAATGTACCCCCGAGTGACCTATGTTTTGCCGGAATGTTGATTCATTTTCGTTCCGGCAAATTTCAGGCGCTTGATATGTCCTGTCTTTAGCAAATGTCATGCCGAATTTTTTCATGAATTTTAGCATGACTTGTGCTATAATGTAGGACATATCGAGTGCTTGTGATTTGCCAGAACAGGAATTCAATGATATTTCGGCAAAATATAAGGCATTTTTTCTATGTCATTGCTCGATATATGGAACGGGTTGACTTTAGGTCTGTTTCGGCTCCTTGTCTGTCTTTCAGTGAGGGAGAGTGTGCGCAAAACTAAGCGTGCGTGCAAAACATCTTATTCTACGCGCCGGCCAAATCACGCATCCCGTACCAAGCCAGCCAACTACCACCTAATCTGGATGTGCCCCCGTTCCAGCCACATATCGGCATGCTTGAACGTAAAACATGTGTATATTCTAGTAAACCGGTTGTGTCCCTTTACTACATTTATGGGACAAATTTGATAGTAAAATCTTGGGAAAAAGTAGTAAACTTGTTGTATCTCTCGTAATAGTACACATATAGAACTAGGACCAGTGTGCTAAATTGATCGCTAGTTATATGCATGTTCGGTAGTAAAAGCTTTACGAGCCGCCGGGCACATTGCATTACTAAGTCTCATTACATTACTAAGTAACAAATTGGCCTAATCGTAGCAGTCCCCGGAGGCGCGTGTAATGATTTTAGTTCCATTACCATATATGCTATTTTTTTTACCATGGATAATGGTAAGAGCCATGTGTAGTAGTGTGGTTGCGTGCAATCTGGTGAAGCTACGTTTCCCATTACCATATTTGCTATCAGTTTTACCGTCGTTAGCAAAACATCCCACGGGACGGAGGTGGGACACTGCCAGTAGTAACCGAATTAATCCGTTACTATTTTTCTACAAGTGTTTTACCATCAATTGCTAAAGCGGGGCGCTGGTGGCGTTGGACTTGCACCGAATGGCTAATTAGCACGGCCGGAGTACGATTACTGGTTTTACGCGCTCGCTTAGTTTAGCGCCATCGTAGTCACTTCTCCTTCTTTTTCTTGTGCTAGATATTTGTAATGCACTAGGAAAAGGAGGAGTAGCGATCATCACCAACGGTTGAAATGTGAGAGTGGAAGAATCCCGATTATATACGTGAGATAAGAGTTTAGGAAGGAAGACTCGGCAGACCTAAAGTTAACCTGTTGCATATTGAGTAATAGTGATCTGTGTGTTGAGTTTCCTGGTAGTTGCCTTCGATCGATTTTCAATGTTTCAACTATGAACATAGGAAATGTCTGACGACGAAAAAGAATTTTTTATGTGCGGATACTGCGAAGATGAGTGTGGCATGTGCGACAGGCCTCACCTAGTTGGTGGTAGGTGCTTCATCATCATGCTGGATGAGACATTCGAAGTGGATACCGTAAGTCACAATGACAAGTCTTTTTTCGTAATTAAGCATGACTTCTGCTTCTTTTGCTTCAACTTATAATTTTAATTTTTTACAATTCTACTAGCGTATCCCCTGCCATGCAAGAATGTATGTCTTGGATAAGATTGGTTTCAGTACTATGGAAAGTATGGAGGTAAAGAGAGTTAACTTGAGGACCGAGCATGGTTATACTTTTGCCGTAAAATTATACAATGCAGACACCTACTCCTATTTTAAATGCAAAAATTGGAGAGCACTATGCAAGGCTTATGCATTTGAGCTTAATATGCTTATCACCTTTGATATTCGTCCGGAAGATAAAATTGAAGGTAATATCGACATCTGGGTCGATGTGTAGACGCTTTCAGTTCTACCATTATGTGAATTTCTCAACCATATTTATTAAGTAATTTATATTGCTTATTTAAAAATAGTTGAGAACTAATTTCTATTGACAGCTTATTTCCATTCAAGCAAACATGTCCGACGCTTGGTAGACAACACCTACTACTGTCTCGGGGTTGAACTAAACTGCGAGGAGATAAGTCATTATGTTTTATGGCTTGAGGATTTTGATAATGTCAAGACAAGTTATTTTTCTAGACTTCGAAATATTAGTACTTAATACATGCGACCACTAGTGTGCATATTAAACTACGGTCACATCTATTTTAGCAAAGATGTTAAGATTTTTACTATTTGTCCCCAGTGCATCTTTTGTATACATTATTTTTAAGCTAAACTTCATTGCTAAGTATGTTACTACGATGTTTTTCAATAGGGACTCCCAATGAATGTTGTGCCTCGTTGGATCGAGCCTAATGTTGCATGACAATGGTTAGCTTACGACCAAGATATCTTGCATTGCACATGAGTGCATTCACGATTTCTAAAAGAAGCAAGTCTTCATAGTCAAAGACTAGAGCAAAATTGTGAAGGTTCACATTAGAGAAATACTAGGGGGCAACAATAAGAAGCACAACCCACAAATAGGAGACAAGTTCATCTGCATTCTCCAATATGATGAAGTAGGAGTGCTACACATGTTTTATGCTATTTTACCTGAGAGAGAGCAGCATGAGTGATTAGCTAGCTAGAATGAGTTTGAAGATGATGATGTGTTACACTATGACTATGATGATTAAATAGCTAGTGTTGGTGGTAATAACTATGATGATTATTATTAGCTAGTGTTGGTGATGATTAGATAACTACACTATGACTATGATGATTATTAGCTAGTGTTGTTGGTGATGATATGATGCAAGAGTTTTTATATTAATATGATGATGATGTTGATCGTGATTATCATGGTAATTATGGTCATGATTATTTATTATATCATTGGTGGAAGGAACGCGCATTAGATTCATGTGGATAGATCAAAAGTGACCAAAAGTTGAATTAGTAGGTCGTCGTCCTAATTCAACTTTTGATTCATCCAAATGAATCTAATCCATGTTTCTTTCTCACAATGATATATTAATTCATCATGGACATAATGATATAACAACCTCTTAATTGGTACTGTATCAAAATTTGTATAATGGCGTATAAATACACTAAAAAAATGAAAAACAGAATATTAGTAGCGCTGGATTGGAAGCATGCTACTAATAGTTAGGTTAGCAGTAGCGCTGGAAATTATACACGCTACGGCTATACGTCTTAGCAGTAGCGTGTGTTACCAGCATTACTGCTAAGAAATAGCTGTAGCACCTTACTAGTAGCACGGGGCCCCGCACTAATAGTAAGCATTAAACCCGTGCTACTACTAGGCTTTTTCCTAGTAGTGTTTGTTGGGGAACATAGCATGCAATTTCAAAAAATTTCCTACAATCACGCAAGATCTATTTAGGAGATGCATACCAAAGAGAGGGGAAGAGTGTGTCCACGTACCCTCATAGACCAAAAGCGGAAGCATTAGTTAACATAGTTGATGTAGTTGAACGTCTTCATAACCCAACCAATCTAAGTACCGAACGTACGGCACCTCCGTGTTCAGCACACGTTCAGCCCGATGACGTCCCTCAAACTCTTGATCCAGTAGAAAGTCGAGCGAGAGTTCTGTCATCATGACAACATGGTGACGGTGTTGATGATGTGGCACGAATATGTAACACCCACGATGCGGCTATATCTCCCACGTGTCGAGGCACGACTTAGAGGCATATAACCGCATGGTGGTTTTGTCGCAAGAAGGGTCATCTTCAGACAATCCCATGTAATGAACAAGAATGGGATAAAGAGTTGGCTTGCAATCGCCACTTCACACAATGAACATATAATTCATACATCATTCAAAGCACACACATAGTCTGACTACAGATGAAGCCAAAAGAAAAGAAGATAACCCAACTGCTAGATCCCCGATCGTCCCAACTGGGCTCCACTACTGATCAACATGAAACGAAACATAGCAACGACCAAGATCTTCATTGAGCTCTCATCTGAGCTCGGTTGCATCACCTGCACTGGCATCATCGGGACTTGCAACTGTTTGTAGTATCTTGTGAGCCAAGAGGACTCAACAATCCCATTTCCATGGGTATCAAGACTAGCAAAGCTTAAAGGGTATGGAATGGATAAGTGGTGAGGTTGCAGCAGCAACTAAGCATATATGGTGGCTAATATACGCAAATAAGAGTGAGAAGAGATGCAACGCAACGGCCGAGAAGCTAGATGTGATCAAGAAGTGATCCTGAAACTACATACATTCATACATAACCCAGAAACCGTGTTCACTTCCTGGACTCCGCCGAAAAGAGACCATCACAGCTACACATGCGGTTGGGTATTTTAATTCGAATCTGGTGTCAAGTTCTCTACAACCGGATATTAAAAACTCCCATCTGCCACATAACCACGGGCATGGCTTTCGAAAGATCAAATCCTGCAGGGGTGTCCCAACTTAGCCCATTATAAGCTCTCACGATCAGCGAAGGATATTCCTTCTTCCGGGAAGACCCGATCAGCCTCGGAATCCCGGTTACAAGACATTCCGACAATGGTAAAACAAGACCAGCAAGACCACCCGATTGTGCCGACAAATACTGATAGGAGCTGCAGATATCTCGTTCTCAGGGCACAACGGATAGGTCAGCCTACGAGTAAAACCAGACCTCAAGTTGCCCCGCGGTGGCCCCGCAGTCTGCCCGTTTCGGACCAACACTCGAAGGAGCACTGGCCCGGGAGGGGGGGGGGTTGATTAAGAAACTAGGGGCCCGGAGAAAATCCCCTATTTAAATTTTAGTTATGTTAGGCAAATGGTAAAACCAAAGTTGGGCCTTGCTGGAGGAGTTTTATTCAGAGCGAACTGTCAAGGGGTTCCCATAAACCCGACCGCATAAGGAACACAAAATCAAGGAACATAACACCGGTATGACGGAAACTAAGGTGACAAGAGTGGAACAAAACACCAGGCATAAGGCCGAGCCTTCCACCCTTTACCAAGTATATAGATGCATTAATTAAATAAGAGATATTGTGATATCCCAACATAATCCTATTCCAACATGGAGCAATCTTCAAATTCACCTGCAACTAACAATGCTATAAGAGGGGCTGAGCAAAAGCGGTAACATAGTCAAACAACGGTTTGCTAGGAAGGGTGCAAAGGTTAGAGGCTGACATGGCAATTTGGGAGGCTTGACAAACAAGTGAAAGGTAGCGCAACATAGCGATAGAACGAAGCAACTACCATAGCAACGATAGTAGTGAGATCCAGGGTAACAGTCATCTTGCCTGAAATCCTGCAAGGAAGAAGAACAAGTCCATGAAGTAGACGAACCAATGTAGTCGAACGGATCCTCACAATCGCAACATAACCGGAACTATCAAGGAGAAGCGCAACCGGAAAGAAGCAAACATCATAGTAAACAACCATCACATAAACATGGCATGATGCACACAAAAGTATAATGCATGTCAGGTTTAATGATGCATGGCATTGCAAAGTGCACAAACAATACTACAAATTAAGTGGAGCTCAATATGCAACGAGTTGCATATTGACGAAACACCACACTCGAGTTATTTAGTTCGCTCTCGTTTAGGTACACAACAATATTAAATGTTGTTAAACATGGCAAGAGGTGAAACATAAGTAAACTAACTATTTAGGCAAGTTCAAATGAGACCGGAAACAACAAACAACAAATCCGGAAAATCCTCATGTCCATCTTTTGAATTAGCTACTGTTTTGCCCTAAAACATATTTTAGAGTTGTTAAACATGCAAAGTAAGTGCACCAAGTTAAACTAGACATTTTTCTACCCCATTTACATATAAAGTTTATTTAATTTGGAGCTACGGTTAATTAGTTACGAAATAAATCATTTTAGCATGTTATTTATGCAAAAAATAAAGCAAACATCAAGTTAAACATTTCAAACATGGTTGAAAGTGAATATTATGAAACTAGATGAAAATCTAAGCATGTTGCATATAAGACATGTTTTATTTGGATGCATGGTCAAAAAGTTATTAGCAGTTTAAAACAGGGGCATTTCGGTAATAAGCATGTCCAGGATTTAATGACAAATTCGCAGCACAGAAAAAAACAAGTCACGGGCCGAATCTGGCTGGCCCAACAGGAGCATACAGAGGGCGGGGCTGCTCACCAGGCCTCATGGGCCGGCTCGGTGGGGAGGCTGGACGCGGGCTGGGCTGGTTGGACCGGTCGACGCCAAGAAATAGATCGAGGCCGACGCGTCTCGTGAAGCAGGGGATCGAGCGGGCTGGAGGTTAACGCATGGGCGAGGGGACTTGTCGCTGGTCGTTGTTGTCCCCGAACACAGAAGCAGGGGAGACCGGTGATGAGGGCTTGGGGAGGTCGATCCGGACCGGATCCGGTCGCCTCCGAGGCTTGGGCCCGCCGGAGTTTCGAGCTGGAGGCGGCGGACGGCAACCATGGCCATGGCAACTCCTTGTTGCAGCGGTACAGAGAGAGCAATCGAGAGAGATGTGAGCGAGAGAACAATAGAGGAGGATCAAAGGAAGGAGAGGTAGGGTCGATGACCTGCGGGGCTCCGACGAGGTTGGGGAGGTCCGGCGTGCGAGGAACGGCGCAGAGAAGGGAGGCTGGGCATGGATCCATGGCGCGGGGTAGGGGAGGTGCAGGTGAGGTGCAGGTGAGGTTCTCATCGAGGCGCTGGCGTGATGTGGAGGAAGCAGATGGGAAGGCCGACGACAAGGGAGGCACGCACCCTGGCGGTGGAGGCTGTTCCCGGCGGCGTACTTAACGGATCGAGGCAGGAGAAGGCCCTGGGCGGCCATGGCGGAGTTCCTGTTCGAGTCAGAAGAGAGAGAGAGAGCTGAGAGAGGGTACATGGAGAAGGAAAAGAAGGGGAGGAAGGCGACGGGGAGCTGCAGATGGGTGCTCGATGCAGGGGATCCAGGGGCGCGGTTGACTTCGGTCGTAGGGATGGAGAAGATCGAGCAGGCAAAGGAAGGAGGAGGCGCTCGACTGGCTATGATTTGGTTGGGTGTCGCTGCAGTTAAGGCGAAGGTGGGGGCTGGCCGGTTTGGGAAATCGAGGGAGGTGGGTGGAAGGATTAGACAGATCCCGAGGAAGAGGGAGACTGGGTGGAGGAAAATGGCGGCGGGGAGGAATGGATGGATGGGACATGGTTGGGCTAGGGTTTAGACTGGTTTATATATAGCATGTGTGTTAGATCAGGGGCGATCTAGTCCCTCCGATCGAAATCAGACGGACCGAAAAAATAGGCTAGGAGAGCCCAACAAAGAACCGAAGATACTTTCGGGATGCTTGGGGATGATCCGAACCCACCGTTAACAACAATCCGGGTCGGGTTCGTGGAAGTTTTTGGACGCGCGTGATGGGGTCTGGGTATTGCGCGAAGAGGGGTTAGACGGTCGCAGACAAGAGGGAATCGAAAACCTGGTTGGACTCAGAACGGTCAACGAACGCAACGGAGAGAAGCGAGGAGCGGCAACTACGAGCGGATGCAAGTTTTAAGAAAACAATGCCGATGCAATGCGCATGATGCTATGAGATGAGATGCATGACATGAACAAAATGCAAAATGAAAGACAAAAACCCAACCACAAAGGAAATAACATATCACATAGCCGGAAATGGCAAGAGTTGGAGTTACAATTATGGAAAGTTATATCCCGGGTGTTACAACACTCCACCACTACAAGAGGATCTCGTCCTGAGATCTAGGATGGCACTCGAGAGAAATAGAAATTGAAGAGGTCAAACAAAGTTGCTTCTTTGAGGAACAAGTGAAACCACGAACTTTGAGAGGTTGAGCAAATTAAAAGAAAGAGTACAACAGAGATGAACGAGATTGCAAACAATCCGTTAGAAAAGAGGAACAAGGAACATTACGAGAACTTGATGGTTGCAAAGACATGAATCAAGAGTGTAATGGACAAGATAGAATTCGAAACCACTCCGATTAAAACAAGATGAGAATGGAAGAATTCGGGCAGCACTTCGATTGAAAATGGGAGGAATTTAACATGAACTTGAGAAGATGGGATGATACTTGATGAAATGAACAACTGATATGTCTCCAATGTATCTACTTTTCCAAACACTTTTGCCCTTGTTTTGGACTCTAACTTGCATGATTTGAATGAAACTAACCCGGACTGACGTTGTTTTCAGCAGAACTGCCATGATGTTGTTTTATGTGTAGAAAAGAAAAGTTCTCGGAATGTCCGGGAAATCCACGGAGGCACTTATCAGAATTAATAAGAATTTTTGGCGAAAGAATCAAGGCCAAGGGGCCCACGGTCTGTCCACGAGACAGGGGGCGCCCCCACTAGGCTGCATCCTCCTATCTCGTGGGCCCCCTGGACCTCCTCCGACCTCAACTCCAATTCCATATATACCGTCTCACGGAGAAAAAATCAGGGAGAAAGTTTCATCGCGTTTTACGACATGGAGCCGCCGCCAAGCCCTAATCTCTCTCGGGAGGGCTGATCTGGAGTCCATTCGGGGCTCCGGAGAGGGGGATTCGTCGCCGTCGTCATCACCAACCATCCTCCATCACCAATTTCATGATGCTCACCACCGTACATGAGTAATTCCATCGTAGGCTTGCTGGACGGTGATGGGTTGGATGAGATTTACCATGTAATCAAGTTAGTTTTGTTAGGGTTTGATCTCTAGTATCCACTATGTTCTGAGATTGATGTTGCTATGACTTTGCTATGCTTAATGCTTGTCACTAGGGCCCGAGTGCCATGATTTCAGATCTGAACCTATTATGTTTTCATCAATATATGTGTGTTCTTGATCCTATCTTGCAAGTCTATAGTCACCTAATATGTGTTATGATCCGACAACCCCGAAGTGACAATAATCGGGACACTTCTCGGTGATGACCGTAGTTTGAGGAGTTCATGTATTCACCATGTGTTAATGCTTTGGTCCGGTCCTCTATTAAAAGGAGGCCTTAATATCCCTTAGTTTCCGCTAGGACCCCGCTGCCACGGGAGGGTAGGACAAAAGACGTCATACAAGTTCTTTTCCATAAGCACGTATGACTATTACGGAATACATGCCTACATTACATTGATGAACTGGAGCTAGTTCTATATCACCCTATGTTATAACTATTGCATGAGGAATCGCATCCAGCATAATTATCCATCATTGATCCATTGCCTACGAGCTTTTCATATATTGTTCTTCGCTTATTTACTTTTCCGTTGCTACTGTTACAACTACTACAAAACCCCCAAAACATTTATCTTTACTGTTACTACTATTACCATTACTATCATACCACTTTTGCTAGTAAACACTTTGCTGCAGATACTAAGTTATCCAGGTGTGGTTGAATTGACAACTCAACTGCTAATACTCAAGAATATTCTTTGGCTCCCCTTGTGTCGAATCAATAAATTTGGTTTGGATACTCTACCCTCGAAAGCTGTTGCGATCCCCTATACTTGTGGGTTATCAAGACTAATTTCTGGCGCCGTTGCCGGGGAACATAGCTCTATTCTATGAGTCACTTGGGATTTATATCTGTTGATCATTATGAAGAACTTAAAAGATGCTAAGACCAAGATTTTGCCCTCAACTACGAGGGGAGGTAAGGAACTGCCATCTAGCTCCTCACTAGATTCTCCTTCCGTTATTAGTAGGCTTGCGACACCTAAACTTGCTACTGCTATGAATTCTGATATGTCGCATGTTATTGATGATGCCACTTCTACTTTGCATGATGCTTATGATGAAACTACTTCTGTGCGTGATACTACTTTGCCATTAGGTGAATTTCTAGATGAACAACTTGCTAGAGTTAGGGGGAATGAAAATATTGAAGATGCTATTATTGATGATGAACGTTCCCCCAATGATTATGTATTACCTGTTGTTCCTAAGGGTTATGTTATGAACAAAGAAGCTGCTGAAGCTATTCTTGCTTGCAATGATAGAAATGATCTTAAGAAATTATTAGCTAAATGGAAGCAGCAATCTCTTAATGCTAGAATGAAACCCGATCCTGCTTTTGCTACTTCACCTATCTGTGTTACTGATAAGGATTATGAATTCTCGGTTGATCCTGATATTATTACTTTAGTTGAATCTGATCCTTTTTATGGCCTTGAATCTGAAACTGTTGTGGCCCATCTTACCAAGTTGAATGATATAGCCACCCTATTTACTCATGATGAGAAGTCTCGCTGAGGGAGTCCCGGACTAGGGGGTGTCCGGATAGCCGAACTATCATCATCGGCGGACTCCAAGACTATGAAGATACAAGATTGAAGACTTCGTCCCGTGTCCGGATGGGACTTTCCTTGGCGTGGAAGGCAAGCTTGGCGATACGGATATGTAGATCTCCTACCATTGTAACCGACTCGGTGTAACCCTAGCCCTCTCCGGTGTCTATATAAACCGGATGGCCTTAGTCCATAGGACGAACAACAATCATACCATAGGCTAGCTTCTAGGGTTTAGCCTCCTTGATCTCGTGGTAGATCTACTCTTGTAATCCACATCATCAATATTAATCAAGCAGGACGTAGGGTTTTACCTCCATCAAGAGGGCTCGAAGCTGGGTAAAAACATCGTGTCCCTCGTCTCCTGTTACCATCCGCCTAGACGGACAGTTCGGGACCCCCTACCCGAGATCCGCCGGTTTTGACACCAACATTGGTGCTTTCATTGAGAGTTCCTCTGTGCCGTCGCGATCAGGAAGGATGCCTTTTCCCGTCTTTAAAGACGGCACCGTCGTCAAGGGAGCTTTGGCCGCCGGCCAAACTGTCCGGCTAGGTGGTTTTCTTATGACCGCCCGTTCGGCCACCGCTCCGATGATGACCTCTCAGGTCATCAAAAGTGATCTTCACGTCAGCTCGGAATTTTCCGAGCAGTTAGATCCGATTGAGCTCTCCTCTGTAAATGAGCTCTTGGATCGCATCGCCGCCCTGGGAGTCGCGACAGACTACGATCAGATTGGGCTTAAAACCGATCTGAGAGAGATTAACTCTCCTCGGGCTACCCACCACGTTGTCGTGGTAGAGGGACAATGTGGCAACCCTTCTTCTACGTTGAAAACCAACTATGTCCGGATTCCTGATCCCTCCAAGCCGGATTCCCGCGGAGGGACGGACGCTAATCAAATACTGAACTTAGAGTCAGGCATCGGACTAGATTCGTTGGAAAGCATCCAGCAAGTCAAGCTTCCAAATCCGGAAACTTCTTGGCCTTTGAGCCTCAGATCGGGCGGGGTTCCGAACTTGATTCCACCCGCCCACCCAAACATAAGCGATCTCTCTCGAATACGGCAAGAGCCCGATGAAACAGTACATCATTACTGGGCCAGATTCCTCCTGGTTATGAACAGGATAAAGGACTGCTGCGAAGAAAGAGCGATTTCAATTTTCTGCAACAATTGCATGGACAAGGGAATCATGAACGCCATAAGTCGTCGCGAAGTTACACGCTTCGTCGACCTAGCGACCATCGTACAAAAATACTGTGCGGTGGAGAGTGCCAGGAACACCGAAGATAGGTTTTGGGACAGTCCGGCCTTGACTACAACCCCAGTCCGAAGTAAAAGGGTGCGCCATACTCAAGCACCTGGGTTAAAAACCAAAAAGCAAAACCCCCCTAAAGGGCATGGAATTGTACTGGAGGGCTGGCTCAACGGACCCTTAAAAATCCACAGTACGGAGGGCGCCACTCCAACACACAGCCTTCAAGCATGTTGGATACTACGGTAGGTGGCCAAAAGTGGCGAAGGCTTTTTAGCCCCGGGCAAACAGCCCAGCAGTACCGGTACAGTATTAACAGTCTTCGAGACTTTCGCATCAAATAACATGCGAAAACGAACAATCCGCGGCCTCACCGAAGTCTACCAAGTAGCAACAGCAAATCCATGGAGTGACACGGCTATCACCTTCAACGCCAGCGACGAACCTAAATTCCGAACAGCTAGAGCACCAGCCGCATTGGTCCTCAGTCCGATAGTGGACGGCTTTCGCCTTACCAAGGTACTCATGGATGGCGGCAGCGGATTAAACCTCATCTACGAGGAAACCCTTCAAAAAATGGATATTGACTGGAGCCGCATCGAGCGAAGCAGCACAACCTTCAGAGGGATAATCCCTAGTCGAGAAGTACGCTGCACAGGAAAAATCACACTAGATGTAGTGTTCGGCTCACCAGACAATTACAGGTCCGAGGAGGTCACGTTCCAAGTGGCCCCATTCGGCAGCGGATATCACGCTTTGTTAGGGCGAGAGGCATTCACAATCTTCCAAGCTATACCCCACTACGGGTACATGAAGCTCAAAATGCCCGGACCCAATGGGATAATCACTCTTGCCAGTGATCGAGATACAACACTCCGCGCTGAAAATAAGACAGCCGCACTGGCCCTAGAGGCATTGTCCGAAGCCCTAGCAGTAGAGGAACTAACTACACTGCGCTCCACGGTGGATAGGGACAATGTGATACTCGATAAGAGGTCCAAGTCCACCTCTTTTAAACCAGCAGACGAAATAGTCAAATTTCAGGTCCATCCAACGGACCCCACAAAGACGGCCTCCATTGGGGCACAATTAAGTCCTGATGTCGAAGCCGCACTACGAGAATTCCTTCGGGAAAATTGGGACATTTTTGCCTGGCACCCTTCAGACATGCCAGGAATCCCACGCAGGCTGGCAGAGGACAGCCTAAACATCCTAAAAGGATTCAAGCCAGTCAAACAAGCTCTTCGGCAATTTTCCGAACCCAAAAGACAGGCAATGGGAGAGGAGCTAGCCAAACTCTTAGAAGCCGGATTCATCAGAGATATAAAACATCCGGACTGGCTAGCCAATCTAGTAATGGTACCAAAAAAGGACAAATCCTGGCGCCTCTGCGTCGATTTTAAAGACCTTAACAAGGCCTGTCCAAAGGACCCTTTCCCCTCCCTTGCATCGACCAAATCATCGATGCTACCGCAGGGCACGATTCATTGTGCTTCCTCGATGCATACTCCGGATACCATCAAATCAAGATGGCAGAGAAAGACCAGGCCGCAACGGCATTCATTACTCCATATGGGCCATTCTGCTTCAACACAATGCCCTTCGGACTCAAAAACGCCGGCGCAACATATCAGCGCATGATTCAAACATGTCTGGCTAACCAGATAGGCAAAACAGTAGAGGCGTACGTAGACGATGTGGTTGTCAAGACCAAACACGTCGAAACTCTAGTAGAAGACTTGAGGGTGACATTCGACAACCTCCGAGCGTATGACATTAAGCTCAATCCGGAAAAATGCGTCTTCGGCATACCAGCGGGAAAGCTCTTGGGCTTCATCGTATTCGGTAGAGGAATTGAAGCAAACCCGGCCAAAATCCAAGATCTATCACAATTGGATATTCCAAAAGACCTCAAGCAAATACAAAAACTAACCGGATGCGTAGCGGCCTTAAGTCGCTTCATCTCCCGTTTGGGAGAAAAGGCTCTGCCCCTCTACCGCCTCCTCCGGCGCACTGAACATTTCGAATGGACGGATGCTGCCACAGCCGGACTCATAGAAATAAAGGCCATACTGGCAACAAATCCAGTCCTGGCTGCTCCCAACCTGGGCGAACCTATGTTATTATATATCGCAGCAACACATCAAGTTGTCAGCACGGTACTCGTCGTCGAGCGAGAGACAGAAGGGCACAGATTCCCTCTTCAAAAACCAGTGTACTACGTATCCACTATTCTAACTCCATGCAAGTCCCGGTACCCACATTATCAAAAGATAGTGTATGCGGTGTTCATGGCATCCCGGAAGCTGCGACACTACTTTCAAGAGTGTTCCATAACGGTGGCCTCCGAAGTACCCCTCAACGATATTATAAACAATCGCGACGCAACGGGCAGGATTGCAAAATGGGCTATTGAGCTCTTACCATTTGACATAACCTATAAACCACGGCGAGCTATAAAGTCGCAGGTTCTGGCTGACTTCGTCGCCGAATGGACCGAAGCCGAACTCCCTAAAGAGTATGGTGCATACTCCAATTGGATCATGCATTTCAACGGATCCAAAATGTTGGCTGGCTTGGGGGCTGGCATCGTCCTGACGTCCCCAACTGGAGACACAATCCAATACGTACTTCAAATAATGTACACAGACTCCAACAACGCAGCCGAATATGAGGCCCTTCTGCATGGCCTCCGGATGGCAATCTCCATGGGCATTCAACGCCTCGAGGTGCGCGGGGATTCAAACCTCACAATATCCCAAGTAAATGGAGACTTTGGCGCCAAAGATCAAAAATGGCAGCTTACCGCAACGCTGTCCTAAAAATGTCAGCTCGGTTCGAAGGACTCGAATTCCACCATGTAGCCCGGGATAATAACCAGGCAGCAGATGTGCTAGCACGCATCGGCGTGAAACAAGACGCTGTCCCTCCAAACATCTTCCTGGAGCGGCTCTTTAAGCCATCCGTGTTATGGGAAGAGGAGTCCGGAAATAGCAATACGGAGCCAGCTACATCACCTAACTCAGACCATTCTGACACAATCGGCGGCTCAGCCAATGAAATAACACCTTCAGCTCACGAATAATGGCAGTAATTGCCCCGTGGACAGAACCATTCCTAGCCTACTTAATTCGGCAGGAACTTCCCGAAGACCAAAATGAGTCCCGCTGCATAGTTCGGCGATCTAAAGCCTACAAGGTCCATGAGGGAGAACTTTATAAGAAAAGCACAACCGGAGTCCTTCAAAGGTGTATCTCGGAAGAGGAGGGGCGGAATCTCCTGGCTGAAATTCACGCCGGACTCGGCGGGCACCACGCTGCAGCCCGGGCCCTTGTAGGCAAGGCCTTCCGTACAGGATTTTATTGGCCAACAGCCCGGGCAGATGCTCAGGACTTAGTCCAACGATGCGTCGGTTGCCAGCTCTTTGCTAATCAGAGCCACATGCCACCCACCGCCCTCAAAACTGTACCCATTACCTGGCCGTTCGCGGTCTGGGGGTTGACATGGTTGGACCCCTTAAAGGGGGAACCCACAAGCACAAATACTTATTGGTCATGGTGGACAAATTCAGCAAATGGATTGAGGCCAAGCCGGTTAAAACGGCAGAATCCGGACCGGTGATAGACTTCATATCCGGGGTAGTACACCGTTTTGGCGTCCCCCATAGCATCATCACTAATAACGGCACGAACTTCACGGCCGACGAGGTTAAACTCTGGTGCAAAAACATGGGCATCAAGCTCGATTACGCTTCAGTCTATCACCCCCAAACTAATGGTCAAGTCGAGCGAGCAAATGGTCTAATCATGAGCGGCATCAAAAACAGACTAGTGCGGTCCCTCAAGGAATCTAACACGCACTGGGTAGAGGAGCTCGACTCCGTACTCTGGGGACTGCGGACCACGCCAAACCGAACTACTGGATTCACACCATTTTTCATGGTATACGGCGCAGAGGCAGTTCTGCCCTGCGATATAATTCATGACTCACCTCGTGTGCGCATGTACGAAGAAAGAGAAGCCGAGTTGGATCGGCAGGACAGTTTGGATGCCTTAGAGGAGGAGCGGGACGTGGCAAAGGCTCGTTCCACATTTTATCAGCAGCAGACTCGAAGATATCAAAGCAGAGAAGTACGGGCCAAAACTTACAATGTCGGCGAACTCGTTCTACGCCTGCCGGACAAGAAAAAGGACAAACTTAAGCCCAAGTGGGAAGGTCCCTTCATCATCGACCAAGTCCTGACCGGTGGAGCATACCATCTACGTAAAGCATCTGACAACCGACTCGAGCCGAACCCATGGAACGCAGCCCGTCTCCGAAGATTCTACGCCTAAACACCGGACTCAGAGTTCGTCTCACTCTCCCATCCACCTTTTTATATTTTTTACTGTCTCTTGTCCCCCTCCTTCTTCCCACCTTTTTTCCAATACCTTTTATAGGCTGATTTGTGCTTTGTTCGCACACACTTGATGTGCTCCTAGCACTCATTATACCCGGGGGCTTCTTTACCAGAAGCTTATTTATATGGGTTTCACGCCCAATACATGTGTCATACTTCCGCATGTACCTTTTATTCACCATTATATGCATCGATATGACTTAAGTTTTCGCCAAGCTGGGTTGCCTGGCTCCTGTGCTTACCCCTACGTTCCCGATTGTTCGGCTAGGAGGTAAAGGGAGCACCTATGCGATTGTTACTGCCGGGTCAGCCGGATGTGTACCTCAGACTGGGTGAAGCCGAAAGCTAGCGTTCTTAAGAGAATATTCGGTCGGTGCCCTAAAAGATGATTTATTACTTACTCATTTATCTGCCCCCAGATGCTTTTTCTGCTATTTTCGCAGTCCGACATTGCACCTTAGGGCATGCCTCCCAGGGAAAGGAACCTTTAACGGAACTATTCTCCCTGGAAGATGTTTCTTACTAACCATGTAATATAACATAACTAGTTGGGCACTTGTCTGATAAAGCAATTATGACCCCGATGCCTTGTCTCCATGCATGCCCCGGTTCTTTTATAACCGTAAGGGTATTCGGACACACTCCGGACTGTTGGGTCCCGAGGTGGAAGTGAAACGGTCCACAAAGACAAACGATGTACAATCTGGCTAGAAGGCATCTTACATGTCATTTCAAATTACATCGTCAAACCGACTGATTGTACTCCTCCTCAATCCCATCTAACAGGCTGTCTCATTTACAGTCCTGCTGGGAATAGTTCACGGCCAGTTCTACTTGGCCGTACATCAAGCTCACAGGGATCTCCTTCCCACCAGGCCCCGCAGGTCCGACCTCGGCCATGTGGTTTGGGTCAGCCTTCGGGTATCGCGTCTTCACCATGGCCCAGGCCTCCCTGGCACCCTGACGGCAGGCCGATATCTTCCACAAACGGAGGCGTCGCCGTGCTCCCTGAAGCTTCTCAGCAAGCTCACCAAGGCCCTCGGGTAGGGAGACGGATGGCCATAAACCCTGAACGACGCCACTCATCGCCTGCCGAACACGTTCGAACAATTGCACCAGCTCGGGAAGCTGGTCACCCATTGACCCAGGCATTTCCTCCGCAGGGCGACCTGTGAGCACACCTAAAGACATATTTCTGTCAATTGACTTCCTCGCCGAATTCTTCTTTTCAAAGGAATTTGCTCAAGCACTTACTATAAATGCCGCGACGAAGCCGCTAATTCTCCTTCACGGAGCCAGATAGCTGGGCCCGAACACCCTTCAGCTCTTCTCCTAGTTGGGTGTGGGCATCTTGGAGCTTGTTTCTCTCCTGCTGCACCTTCATAAGCACCCTCTCGCCGGCCCTTAGCTGACGCAGTAGCTGTTGCTTGTCCGGATCTAGTCCGGTGCCCTCTGCAATATAATTGTCAGATTCACGCCGCACTTTGTTAATTAATTATCTTTTCAAAGTACGTCTTACCAGCGGGGGTCTCTGTGGCTCCCCCTATGGCGGCCAGTGCGCCTCAAGTTGTGCCTTGCACTCTTGGAGTTCCTGGGACAGATGGGTATTCTTCTCCGTAAGATCCTGCATAAAAATTGATCCTTAAATCAGTTATTTTAACTATTTTAAGTCTCGGGGGCTAGTGGTATATATAACTATTAAAATTACTCACACGTATGTCTTTCACATACTGCTCCGTGGATCTGGTTAACCCATCTTGAGCGGCACGGAGGTGTGCGTTTCCCGCATCAAAGGCATTTAATGCCTCCGGGGAGAAACACGCGTCACGAAGAACTGTCCGGCGACGCCTGTGATTCATGGCGCTCTCCACCTCAGACCGGGTGGCGGACAGCCTGTCGACATCCTCCGTCGGTGGAGCGTCCGACTCATGCCTTGTATTCGCCTCCCCTCCCGGGCCATGCGTTGGAGCATGGCTGGCGGAGGCTTGATTGGCAACCTCTCCGGACACTGTCCGGCGAACGCTCTTTCTGGAAAAGTTATGAGCATTAATATACCTCCTGGGAATCCTTCCCTTAAAAATAGCGGTGCTCCGTACCGTTGCGGCGACGTTTCAGTTCGCGTCGCACTCCTCTTCCGCCTGCTGGGCCGGACTGACCCTTGTTGGCCGGCCACCGCGGGTTCGGCTTCCCGCCTTAAAGGCACCTCCTGCGATGCACCGTCAGTATGGGATGGTCAGAATTGAGCACAGATTAAATGATGGTGTTAAGACCTCGGTCGTAGTCACCTGGGAAGCCGGAAACAAACCAGGGTAGTCAGCCATAATGGCGACTAAAGCATTGTCTATGCTGAGCTGGTGGAACACCCCGTCGATCAGTTCCACCGCTAAGTCCGGATCCTCTCCGGAGGCCGAATCAAGGGACCTTTCTGGATCCTCGGGTTGTGGAGCTGGGCTTTTTATGCCCTCCACATCCCGACGCAGTTCCTGTGTCAAAATCATACAATAAGACAATTGCCTTTAAAGGCACAAATCAGATATGCATGCGGCCGCTTACCCAGCTCCGAGGGTTGTTCATGGAAAACCCGTTCAGAGGATTCGTGCAAAGGAAGTCCTCCTTCTCCCCCTTGTACAAGCCGGACAGGATCTTCACCAGGTCGTCGGCCGAGCCAGGTCCCTTGCGGCCGTGACGGGTGGCGTCATCGTCTCCATTGAAGTCCCACATGGGGTAGCCCCTATATTGGAGTGGCTGCACCCCGCGCATAATACATGTGGCCATGACTCCGAGCATGGTTAATCCGGAATGGGCTAGCAGCCGTATCCGGCCCATCAAGTAATGGACGCTCCTATCATCTTCTCGTTGAGGGCTCTGTGGGCGCCAACTCAGGCGTTTCTTCAGCGGAGCGTTGCTAAACTCCGGAAGGCCGATTCGGACTGGATCCGGCAGTGGAGCGTCCTCCATATAAAACCACTCCGAAGGCCAGTCTTCGGACGCCTTCTTCGGGGTCCCGGACAGGTATCCGGTCCCGGTGATGCGCCATATTTCGGCTCCGCCCACTTGATATATCGACCCCTCGTGAGAGCGGGGTACGAGGCAAAACAGCCTCTTCCACAATGCAAAATAGGGCTCAATGCCCAGGAACAGCTCGCACAGAGCTACGAAGCCCGCGATGTGCAAAATGGAGGCAGGTGTAAGATGATGGAGCTGGAGTCCGTAGAACTCCAGGAGCCCCCGGAGAAACGGATGTATAGGAAATCCGAGTCCCCTTATTAAGTAGGGGACGAAGCACACCCGCTCTCATTTGGAGGGATTGGGGGCGCTCTCCCCCTGCTTCCCACCCTTGTAGGTGGCCAGTCCGGCTCGAACCGGAACCATGAAGGCCAGGGGAAGATATCCCTCTGCTTGGAGCATCACTAACTCGCTGTGCGGGACTGAGCATCTCCTCCAATCTCCTAGCTTAGGGCTGGGAGCGCGAGAAGAGGAGCCGCGTCGACTGTCAATGTTGGAATGGGTTTGGTGTCAGATGCGCCTCGATGAGTACTTGCGGAAGGAGGATGGTGTGATTTGGATCTGGATCCTCGCCTCTCTTATAGGCAGCTTATTTGCGTAGCTAGGGGGTAAAACATAAAAATACCTTGGCTTTTCGCATTCGTACGGCGCGTGGAAGAAGGCCATTATTGGATGCGGAAGCCAAGGAGCGCAGCATTTATGAAGCAACCGGACACTATCCGGCAAACACATGGAGCATGGAGAAGAACCCGCCTTGCAAACACTGAAGACAACATATGCGCCGGATTCGTCGTTATTGAAGCCTGGTTCGGGGGCTACTGAGGGAGTCCCGGACTAGGGGGTGTCCGGATAGCCGAACTATCATCATCGGCCGGACTCCAACACTATAAAGATACAAGATTGAAGACTTCGTCCCGTGTCCGGATGGGACTTTCCTTGGCGTGGAAGGCAAGCTTGGCGATACGGATATGTAGATCTCCTACCATTGTAACCGACTCAGTGTAACCCTAGCCCTCTCCGGTGTCTATATAAACCGGATGGCCTTAGTCCATAGGACGAACAACAATCATACCATAGGCTAGCTTCTAGGGTTTAGCCTCCTTGATCTCGTGGTAGATCTACTCTTGTAATCCACATCATCAATATTAATCAAGCAGGACGTAGGGTTTTACCTCCATCAAGAGGGCCCGAACGTGGGTAAAAACATCGTGTCCCTCGTCTCCTGTTACCATCCGCCTAGACGCACAGTTCGGGACCCCCTACCCGAGATCCACTGGTTTTGACACCGACACTCGCTATTTATATATCCTTAAGATATTCCCTTTCTCATTAAAGGGTGATGCTAAGACTTGGTATAATTCTCTTGCTCCTGGTTGTGTGCGTAGTCCCCAGGATATGATTTATTACTTCTTTGCTAAATATTTCCCTGCTCATGAGAAACAAGCTGCCTTGCGGGAAATATATAATTTTGTGCAAATCAAAGAAGAGAGTCTCCCACAAGCTTGGGGGAGGCTTCTCCAGTTACTTAATGCTTTGCCTGATCATCCTCTTAAGAAAAATGAAATACTTGATATCTTTTATAATGCACTAACCGATGCTTCCAAGGACCACTTGGATAGTTGTGCTGGTTGTGTTCTCAGGGAAAGAATAGTCGATGAAGTTGAAATATTATTGAATAATATGTTGACTAATGAAAATAATTGGACTCTTCCGGAGCCAGTTCCTGAAGTAATTCCTGAACCAATTGAGCCAACTCCTGAGCCTGTTCCTAAACCCACTCCGAAGAAGAGAGGTGTTTTATTTCTCAGTCCTGAAGATATGCAAGAGGCAAAGAAATCAATGAAAGAAAAAGGTATTAAAGCTGAAGAAGTTAAGAATTTACCACATATTGAAGAAATACATGGTCTTAATTTACGGCCTGAAGAACCACATTGTTTTGATAACCCGACACAGGTAGTAAAGGTAAATTCTCTCTATAGATATGATAAAGTTGAAATACCCTCTACTAAATTTCATGGCCCATGCTTAGATGAATTTGATGACTTTATGGCTAGACAAGAAAGTTTTAATGCCTATGTTGGTAGAGAGTTGAAGAATAATGCTTTCGAGATAGGACGCGTAGGTGATAATCTGGCTAGAGTTAAAGATGAACTTCACTGCATTAGCAAATATGCTTCTATGGTTGCTACTCAAGCTGAGCAAGTACTCAAAGCTCAAAATGATTTGCTTGATGAATTGAATAATAAAAACGACTTTGCCATTAGAGTGGATACTAGAACTGGTAGAATGACTCAGGAACCTTTGTATCCTGAAGGCCACCCTAAAAGAATTGAACAAGATTCTCAGAATAATAATCTAGATGTTCCTAGTTCTTCTAAGAAGAAGAAAAAGAAGAATGATAGGACTTTGCAAACTTATAGTGAACCTAATGTAGAAACGCTTGAGAATCCCAATGATACTTCTATCTCTGATGCTGAAACACAATCTGGAGATGAACATGAACCTGATGATAATGCTAATAATAATGTTCATGCAGATGCTCAACCTAGTAATAACAATGATGTAGAGATTGAACCTGCTGTTGATCTTGATAACCCACAATCAAAGAATCAATGTTATGATAAGAGAGATTTTGTTGCTAGGAAGCACGTGAAAGAAAGAGAACCATGGGTTCAGAAACACATGCCCTTTCCTCCTAAACCATCCAAGTCAAAGGATGATGAGGATTTTGAGTGCTTTGCTGAAATGATTAGACCTATTTTCTTATGTATGCGCTTAACTGATATGCTTAAAGTAAATCCTTATGCTAAGTATATGAAGGATATCAACACAAATAAAAGAAAGATACCAGAAGCTGAAATTTCCACCATGCTTTCTAATTGCACTTTTAAGGGTGGAATACCAAAGAAACTTGGAGATCCGGGTGTTCCAACTATACCATGCTCCATAAAAATAAATTATGTTAGAACTGCTTTATGTGATCTTGGAGCCGGTGTTAGTGTTATGCCTCTCTCTTTATATCCTAGACTTGAATTGAATAAGTTGACACCTACTGAAATCTCTTTGCAAATGGCTGATAAATCAACTGCTATACCTGTCGGTATTTGTGAGGATGTGCCTGTAGTGGTTGCAAATGTCACTATCTTAACGGACTTTGTAATTCTTGATATTCCCGAGGACGATAGTATGTCTATTATCCTTGGTAGAACTTTTCTTAATACTGCAAGGGCTATTATTGATTGCAACAAAGGCAATGTCACTTTTCATGTTAATGGCAATGAGCATACGGTGCACTTTCCGAGGAAACAATCTCAAGTTCATAGCATCAATTCTATTGAAAAAGTTCCAACTATCATTTTTGGAGGTTTTGAATTTCCTCTTCCTACTGTCAAGAAAAAGTATGATATTCTTATTGTTGGGGATTTTCATATCCCCGTTGAGGTAACTTAGTGTTATTCGAAATTTCTCTGGTTCCGTGTTATTCAAAATGATTTGTTAACAAGACTTGATCAACCTTGTTAGTGGGTTCATTTTGATGATCACGAGATGTATGAAACTAGAAGGCACAAATAAAGCAAAAAAAGTATTATCAGTCTGTTTTTTGAATTATCCGTGCATTAAAAAATAGTCCGAAAATAAAAGTGCTCCAAATGCCCTGCAAATTTAGTATGATTTTTTCTGGAACATTTGAGGATTTTAGGCACTGAAAACACTACAGGAGGGGCAGGCACCAGGCCACGAGAGAGGAGGGCGCCCCCCTGTAGGGCGCGCCCCCTGTCTCGTGGGCCCCTGGTGGCTCCCCTCCATTTATGCCAGCACCCACACACTTCATCTTCTACCCAAAAAATCCCCATCCAGCTCAAGCACGAGTTCTAGCTCGTTTTGCTACGATTTTCGATCTCCTTGCTCAAAGCTCCATTCACAAAACTGCCTTGGGAGATTGTTGCTTGGTATGTGACTCCTCCATTGGTCCAATTAGTTTTTGTCCTAGTGCTTTATTCATTGCAAATCCTTGCTGCTTTGGTGACCCTGTTCTTGAGCTTGCTTGTTAAAATTTTGAGGTCCCAAGCAATTCCAATGCATGATATGGGCTCTAGGCACTTGTAGGAGTAGTTGCTATCAATCTTGTCTAGTTATATGCACTTTTATTTTGAAGTTACTAAAATTTCAGAAATTTTCAGAAAAAGAAATATGCTTAGGAGAATGTACCAAGGTGGTTCCTCTGCAAAGAAAGGGCCAAGGATTGCTATACGTGAGCAAGACGTTGAATTGCCGAGGAATGCATGTGTACGGGCTTGTGAGTGGCCATCCAATGATTTTATGGTCGAAGCAGGCTTCAAGGAGGAATTTGACACGTATGTGCGTAATGCTGAGCTGGAGGACTTCTTACAAGATAAGTGTCCTCAGTACTCTCAATTGACTGATTCCTTTGTGCGGAGGTTTAAATATAACTGTATGCGTAATTCTCCTAGTGTCCTATTTGATATTTATGATACATCTTATACCATGGACTTCGAGGATTTTACAATTGCTTGCAAACTCCCGCAGTGGGGTAATATTAATGATCCTCCCAAATCTGAATTTAGAGACTTCCTTGCGAATATTACTGTGGGAGAATCTAGGGACGTAGCACAAACTACCATAGGGAGCATTCATTTTCCTGCTATACATTACTTTGCTCTCTTTATTGGTAGATGCATTAACGGTAAGGACGAGGTATGTCACATGTGTGCCCCCGATCTTTGTGTCCTCAAGAGTGTTGTGTCAGTTTATAAAGGCTATAATTTAGGGGCAATAGTTGCACGTAGGTTGCAGAATAATAGTAGAAAGGGAAATTTCTTTGGAGGAATTTATGCAACCCGTGTGGCTAATTTTCTTGGTATAGCCCCACGAGAAGGAGATATTATAATGCCTCCTGTTTATTTGGATAAAGAAGCTATGTTTAGTCATCAATTTCTTGAGAGGAATGAATAATTCCTCCATTATCGACTAATCTATGACAGACGCAACGTCGTCCCTGTTACTCTTCCTACTCCCTACCTTTTTGATTATCATGCAAAAGGAAGATATGTTGTCACCAGAGAGGAAGCAGCTGAATACGAGAGGGGAGTGGAGGCAGCTCGCCAACACATTGCAGCTCAGGAGGCGGTTGCCACTGCATCCCAGTACAACCCCGGTTTCACTTATGGATATCAGCCAGGCGATCCTTGGTATTAAACCAACTTAGGCTAAAATCCTAAGCTTGGGGGAGTACGTATTTCTCACCGACTTTACATTCATGCTCACACACTAGTCATCGGTGCTCATACTTTTTCATTGTATTATCCATGCTAGTTTAAATTTCTTTTTCTAGTCTTCTTCTTGTGTTTGATAAACCTTGAGAAAAACCAAAAAAAATTAGTTAGTTTAATTTCCTTGCCTGTAGTAGGAATTAAAATGAAAAACCAAAAAGATTTCTCGTTCTTCTTTTACTTGTTGGGAGCTTTCCCGTGTAAATAGTTTTCTTTTCTTTTCTTTCCTTTGGGGGTCGAGAAGACCATATTGAAAATGCTTAGTGGATCTTATATGCATGATTGTTTATTTAATTTAGAGCCAATATTACTTGTTTTCTCTCTTGAGTTGAATGCTTGCAGATTCCAGCTTAGTCCAACACACGTGCACTCTTATTATTATACACATTGTTCGGTCGTGCAAGTGAAAGGCAATAATGATGATATATGATGGACTTATTGGGATGAGAAAAGCTGGTATGAACTCGATCTCTCTTGTTTTTGTAAATATGATGAGTTCATCGTTCCCGAGTCAGCTATTATGAAATAAACATACTTGCAATTACATTTAGAGATTATAGTTACTTATGCCTTGCTTGATTAGATATGACTTATAATGGTTTACCTTGCGTGCCAACATGCTATTAGAATGATTATGATGTGGTATGATGGGATGGTATCCTCCTTTGAATGAATCGAGTGACTCGACTTGGCACATGTTCATGCATGTAATTGGATCAAATCAACATAGCCTTCACAATATTTATGTTCATGGTGGATTATACCCTACTCATGCTTATACTCGGTGTGAATTAATTTTAATGCATGCTTACGACTGTTGTCGCTCTCTCAGTTGGTCGCTTCCCAGTCTTTTGCTAGCCTTCACCTATACTAAGCGGGAATACTGCTTGTGCATCCAAACTCCTTAAACCCCAAAGTTGTTCCATATGAGTCCACCATACCTACCTATATGCGGTATTTACCTGCCGTTCCAAGTAAATTTGTATGTGCCAAACTCCAAACCTTCAAATGAAATTCTGTTTTGTATGCTCGAGCAGCTCATGTTACAACTAGGGCTGCCTATATCTTCCATGCTAGGTGGGTTATTCTTAGAGGAGTGGACTCCGCTCCTCATTCACGAGAAAGGGCCGGTAACCGGGATGCCCAGTCCCATGATCCAAAAAGATCAAAGCAAATCAAAATAATTAAACAAAACTCCCCCAGGGCTGTTGTATGTTGGAGGCACTCGTTGTTTCGACCAAGGCATGGATTGATGCTTGTTGGTGGTTGGGGGAGTATAAACCTTTACATTCTGTTTGGGAACTACCTATAATGCATGTAGTATGGAAGATACAGTCATCTCATAGGTGTTGCGTTGGCAGTGAAAGTATGCCGCTCAAAATGTTATTCAATCTCTATTTTTTAAAATTGAGCTCTGGCACCTCTACAAATCCCTGCTTCCCTCTGCGAAGGGCCTATCTATTTACTTTTATGTTGAGTCATCACCCTTCTTATTAAAAGCACCAGCTAGAGAGCACACTGTCATTTGCATTCATTATTATTGATTTATATTGTGTATGACTTGACTGGATCTCTTTTACCATGAATTACAATGTTTAGTCAGTCCTTGATCTTTAAAGGTGCTCTGCGTTTATGTTTTGCGATTTCAGAAAGGGCTAGCGAGATACCATTTTGTTATATCATGTTGTGATTGTTGTGAGAAAGTGTTGTCATCCGAGTTTTATTATTATGGCTCGCTAGCTGACTATGCTATTGATGTGAGTAATTGTGAGACCTATGTGTTATTGTGAGTATGGTTAGTTCGTAATATTTGCTGAAACTTGAATGCTGGCTTTTCATGTTACAACAACAAGAGCAAACAGAGTTTGTAAAAGTTTTTATTTATCACTCTCAGTTTATAAACTAAATTTCTTGAGGACAAGCAAAGGTTTAAGCTTGGGGGAGTTGATACGTCTCCAATGTATCTACTTTTCCAAACACTTTTGCCCTTGTTTTGGACTCTAACTTGCATGATTTGAATGAAACTAACCCGGACTGACGCTGTTTTCAGCAGAACTGCCATGATGTTGTTTTATGTGTAGAAAAGAAAAGTTCTCGGAATGTCCTGGAAATCCACGGAGGCACTTTTAAGAATTAATAAGAATTTTTAGCGAAAGAATCAAGGCCAGGGGGCCCACGGGCTGTCCACGAGACAGGGGGGTGCGCCCCCCTAGGGCGCGCCCTCCTATCTTGTGGGCCCCCTGGACCTCCTCCGACCTCAACTCCAACTCCACATATACCGTCTTGCGGAGAAAAAAATCAGGGAGAAAGTTTCATCCTGTTTTAGGACACGGAGCCGCCGCCAAGCCCTAATCTCTCTCGGGAGGGCTGATCTGGAGTCCGTTCGGGGCTCCAGAGAGGGGGATTCGTCATTGTCATCATCACCAACCATCCTCCATCACCAATTTCATGATGCTCACCGCCGTGCGTGAGTAATTCTGTCGTAGGCTTGCTGGATGGTGATGGGTTGGATGAGATTTACCATGTAATCAAGTTAGTTTTGTTTGGGTTTGATCCCTAGTATCCACTATGTTCTGAGATTGATGTTGCTATGACTTTGCTATGCTTAATCCTTGTCACTAGGGCCCGAGTGCCATGATTTCAGATCTGAACCTATTATGTTTTCATCAATATATGTGTGTTCTTGATCCTATCTTGCAAGTCTGTAGTCACCTATTATGTGTTATGATCCGACAACCCCGAAGTGACAATAATCGGGACACTTCTCGGTGATGACCGTAGTTTGAGGAGTTCATGTATTCACCATGTGTTAATGCTTTGGTCCGGTTCTCTATTAAAAGGAGGCCTTAATATCCCTTAGTTTCCGCTAGGACCCCGCTGCCACGGGAGGCTAGGACAAAAGATGTCATACAAGTTCTTTTCCATAAGCATGTATGACTATTTACGGAATACATGCCTACATTACATTGATGAACTGGAGCTAGTTCTATATCACTCTATGTTATAACTATTGCATGAGGAATCACATCCGGCATAGTTATCCATCACTGATCCATTGCCTACGAGCTTTTCATATATTGTTGTTCGCTTATTTACTTTTCCGTTGCTACTGTTACAACTACTAAAAAAACCCAAAAACATTTATCTTTACTGTTACTACTGTTACCATTACTATCATACCACTTTTGCTACTAAACACTTTGCTGCAGATACTAAGTTATCCAGGTGTGGTTGAATTGAAAACTCAAGTGCTAATACTCAAGAATATTCTTTGGCTCCCCTTGTGTCGAATCAATAAATTTGGGTTGAATACTCTACCCTCGAAAGCTGTTGCGATCCCCTATACTTGTGGGTTATCAACAACACACTGCCTCTAGAACTATGTAAAGAATGGCACAAGGGGTAAGAAGGATTTCAGACAACTGTCCGGTTGAAAAGAGAGTCAAAACTTGATAAGATGAAAGAACTTGAAAAGAGGGCACGATAATCCGGTTAAATGGATAAGCATGGAAAGAACACGATCCTCAATTCGATATGATGAGTGAAGAGAGCAACATCACAATGCCTCCAGAACGAAAGAATAGAAGATAGATCTTTGGAATAACAGAATGGAGAAGAACATGCCAACTTCTGCCACAAATGAGATTTTAAAGCACCCTTCCAAGAAGGTTATAACGGATTTGTTTGAAAACCTACAACGAAACGAATAAGCTTGTAGTGGGCTTATGGAAAACTTCTCAAAATTGATGCGAAATTCTGCCACTACGGAAACAAATAATATAATTGATAACACCAATGAGATGAAAAACTTCTTCCACCAACATGATAGAGAGATAACTTGGACCATTGATAATCACCACAATAGCAACATACCTTAGGGAAGGCTTTTAGGTGAAATCTTTACCAAGATAACTCCAAGGAAGAAAATGATGGGTTTAAATATCTCATTCCTGATACTTGTGAATCATGAAGCATGAAGGAAATTTTCAAAATGACATAACACCACCTCAAAAGATAGGGGAACAAAAGTTGCATTCCAGAATGCAAGAAAAGAATACTTGAATCCTCCAACAAGAATCTTGAAGAACACTTCAAGAATGAATTAAATCCTTGATGAACCACCATGGAGAACCTCTTGAAAGATCTCCGGGAAAGAAAATAATTAAGAAGAAGAATTGGAGGTTGAAGAGAACCAGAATTGAAGCCTTGCAATGATTTAGATGGAGCTATGAAATGAGTAAACTTTGAACTCCAGACAAGAAAGGTGAATAACTTGGAACCGAGAATTACTTCCTGATGAACAAACTCCGGAAGAAGGAATTAATCACTTGGATGAAACAAGAATAAGAATTATGTCATGCCTATCCTTCATCAATTTAAATTGATGACAAACAACGGATTTTGCATACTACTTATTCTCATTGAAAAATGATTAAAGATAGAGATATAGCACAAACTTGAGGAAGGTCTTGATGGAACCACCGGTGGGATTTGGAAACAACGAATAAATTGATATGATAACGAGGGAAGTGAAATCTTGAACGAACCACTGTAAGGATTGGAAATGAAAGAGGCAAAGAGAGCGAAACGCATTGGAGAACAAACAAATATACTTGAGGGAATTTAGATACAAGAGAACAAAGAGATCACGAGCTGACTAGAGACTATTTAAACGATGCACCGATAAGATTTGGAGAACAAGAGCTGAAGGCTGAGAATGAGTAATATTTAGAAATGATGGCCTTCGCATGATCGAGAAAGGAAGCAACTCCTCAAATGCGTCGGATGGTTGAAAAGAATTCTCACAAATGAAAACAATTATGAGAGGATGACATCAAGCTTGAACTACGCATCTTTGGATGAACAAGTAAGGATTTAAGAGGAACTCTTCTTCGGTCTTCAAAATCCGAGAATGACGACGAGAAACACCACCATGAATTGTTGAGATACTCCGGGAGAATGAAGAATGTAATGGTTAAACAAACGATGAAAAGAATTTGGAAGATCTTAGAGAAAGACATATGACTGATGATAATTCATTCTGACGTTAAACTTTGAAAAGAATTTGAGAATTGCTCCTACTAATTAGAAGAGTCAGGTAAGATCCTAGGAAAAGACATGTGGGTTAGGGCCCACTCAAAAGAAAACACCATTGAACGATTAATTGAAAGCGGGGATTGCACCGATTGAATTAAATGGCTTGAATGAGATAACAACCTCAAAATGACTTGAACGGATTGAGAATGGAAACACAAATCTTCCGAGATATCTTCAACACTCCGAATATGAACTCGGAGAGGTGAATAAATAAGAGAGCCTTGGATAAGAAATTCACATGGGAAGATATGTGAAACAAAAGGAAGAGATATGATCGACACCGAAACTTGAAATTAATCCACCAGAGAAGAAACAACAACGAAGGATGATGAACCTGAAACTGTTGAGCATCTTCATGGGAAATCACCGAATAAGGACATTGAAAGAAAAGAATGAAGAGACTGCCCATCAACAAAAGGATACTTGATTAAGAAATCTGAGTCCTTGAAGAAAAAGGGTGGGAGGGCGGGGAAACAAAGGCAACTTGGGGCATATAGAATGGATACTGTTGAGAAAAACTTAGAATTGATCTCGCAAATGTAGAAATGATTGGATCCACTTGAAGAGAAGCACGCCGGTTGGAAAAGAATTAACATGACGACCTCGATGAACAAGAAGGATTAGTATTCACATAGCAATATGAGAACATCGTTTAGGAAAGGTATGGAGTCAACATTTGACTTCGAAGCAACTCAAATATCACAAATAAAATAAAACAAACGATTTGGCTTGCAGGATAAGCCGGAAACAAACATATGATATAGATTTCGTCTGAAGTTTTCGTGGTGGGGCCCACACGGGCTCGATTGTACAGCACCATCATGTACAAGGCAGTGCACATGACATACGAAGCGTCCTCGAGCCATAGCAAAGCTACACAGGGCTCATTAAGACACAACGAGACCACTGTAAAAACGACCGCGGATAGGCGGACCACTAGACGTTGAACCCCAATCTCATATCATGCATCTGTCGGAAAGATATTCTAGGAGCTACTTGAATTCCCACTTATAAAACTCCCAAAACTTTCTAGTTATGCAATCTGGTGTTGGGGATATAGGGGAAGCAATATATCTCACCCAAACTAACAATTCCTATATCCAAGCTGTATCCATCCGTCAACATAGAACCAAGAAACCTTTAGAAATCATGTACCTCAACCTTCGAAAAGCATCCGTTATACGAGATATGGCAATACTCCCGAACTCCCGCCCCAGTACTGGGTGGCGTCGAGGTTATCTCACCAACAACTGCATAAAAGAGATTTTCGATGTCGGCAAAACTCAGGTATTCCAGAACTGCAACGATAAAATTGTGACGACAACACCTCGGAGCTCAACTCCCCGGGACACTGCCAAAACCCCTAAATGTCAGGAGGCACCAAGAATAATGTTCTCGTCACAAAACTATCGGAACGATTCCAAGATACCCGTGTGATCCTAAAAAATAATAATTAGTGAACTTTGAGGAGAGGAAAGACAAAACATCTACGTCAGGAGGCCTCACCAGGGCAACGAAGGGACTGAGGAGTAAAAGAATCCTACTCTCCGGTATATATAATCCTAAGACTCAAAACATTTTTGTTCTAGACTCAACAACGTCAATGATTCGATCAAGGAGGCGGCTCCTAAGTCGGGGATGGCTCTGATTACCAACTTGTAACACCCACGATACGGCTATATCTCCCACATGTCGAGGCACGACTTAGAGGCATAACCGCATGGTGGTTTTGTCGCAAGAAGGGTCATCTTCACACAATCCCATGTAATGAACAAGAATGGGATAAAGAGTTGGCTTGCAATCGCTGAAGGAAGTATGCCCTAGAGGCAATAATAAAGTTATTATTTATTTCCTTATTTCATGATGAATGTTTATTATTCATGCTAGAATTGTATTAACCGAAAACATAATACATGTGTGAATATATAGACAAACATAGTGTCACTAGTATGCCTCTACTTGACTAGCTCGTTGATCAAAGATGGTTGTGTTTCCCAACCATAGACATGAGTTGTCATTTGATTAACGGGATCACATCATTAGGAGAATGATGTGATTGACTTGACCCATTCCGTTAGCTTAGCACTTGATCATTTAGTATGTTGCTATTGCTTTCTTCGTGACTTATACATGTTCCTATGACTATGAGATTATGCAACTCCCTTTTACCGGAGGAACACTTTGTGTGCTACCAAACGTCACAACGTAACTGGGTGATTATAAAGGAGCTCTACAGGTGTCTCCGAAGGTACATGTTGAGTTGGCGTATTTTGAGATTAGGATTTGTCACTCTGATTGTCGGAGAGGTATCTCTGGGCCCTCTCGGTAATGCACATCACTATAAGCCTTGCAAGCAATGTGACTAATGAGTTAGTTACGGGATGATGCATTACATAACGAGTAAAGAGACTTGCCGATAAAGAGATTGAACTAGGTATTGAGATACCGACGATCGAATCTCGGGCAAGTAACATACCAATGACAAAGGGAACAACGTATGTTGTTATGCGGTTTGACCGATAAAGATCTTCGTAGAATATGTGGGAGCCAATATGAGCATCCAGGTTCCGCTATTGGTTATTGACCGGAGACATGTCTCGGTCATGTCTACATAGTTCTCGAACCCGTAGGGTCCGCACGCTTAAAGTTCGATGACGGTTATATTATGAGTTTATGTGTTTTGATGTACCGAAGGTAGTTCGGAGTCCCGGATCAGATCGGGGACATGACGAGGAGTCTCGAAATGGTCGAGACATAAAGATCGATATATTGGACGACTATATTCGGACTTTGGAAAGGTTCCGAGTGATTCAGGTATTTTTCGGAGTACCGGAGAGTTACGGGAATTCGCCGGGGAGTATATGGGCCTTATTGGGCCATACGGGAATAGAGGAGAGAGGCCAAAAGGAAGGAGGCATGCGCCCCCTCTCTGGTCCGAATTGGACAAGGGGTGCAGCCCCTTTTTCCTTCTTCCTCTCCCCCTCTTTCCTTCTCTCCTACTGCAACAAGGAAAGGAGGAGTCCTACTCCCGGTGGGAGTAGGACTCCCCCCTTGGCGCGCCCTCCTCCTAGACTGGCCGCCTCCCCCCTTGCTCCTTTATATACGGGGGCAGGGGGCACCCCATAGACACAACAATTGATCATTGATCTCTTAGCCGTGTGCGGTGCCCCCCTCCACCATAATCCACCTTGATAATATCATAGCGGTGCTTAGGTGAAGCCCTGCGTCGGTAGAACATCATTATCATCACCATGCCGTCGTGCTGACGGAACTCTCCCTCGACACCCGGCTGGATCAGAATTCGAGGGTTGTCATCGTGCTGTACGTGTGCAAGAACTCCGAGGTGCCGTGCTTTCGGTGCTTGATCGGTCAGGCCGTGAAGACGTACGACTACATCAACCGCGTTGTGCTAACGCTTCAGCTTTCGGTCTACGAGGGTACGTGGACACACTCTCCCCTCTCGTTGCTATGCATCACCATGATCTTGTGTGTGCGTAGGATTTTTTTTGAAATTACTGCGTTACCCAACAGTGGCATCCGAGCCTGGTTTTATGCGTAGATGTTATATGCACGAGTAGAACACAAGTGAGTTGTGGGGGATACAAGTCATACTGCTTACCAGCATGTCATACTTTGGTTCGGCGGTATTGTTGGATGAAGCGGCCCGGACCGACATTACGCGTACGCTTACACAAGACTGGTTCTACCGACGTGCTTTGCACATAGGTGGCTGGCGGGTGTCAGTTTCTCCAACTTTAGTTGAACCGAGTGTGGCTACGCCCGGTCCTTGAGAAGGTTAAAACAACACTAACTTGACGAACTATCGTTTTGGTTTTGATGCGTAGGTAAGAACGGTTCTTGCTCAGCCCGTAGCAGCCACGTAAAACTTGCAACAACAAAGTAGAGGACGTCTAACTTGTTTTTGCAGGGCATGTTGTGATGTGATATGGTCAAGACGTGATGCTATATTTTATTGTATGAGATAATCATGTTTTGTAACCGAGTTATCAGCAACTGGCTGGAGCCATATGGTTGTCGCTTTATTGTATGCAATACAATCGCCATGTAATTGCTTTACTTTATCACTAAGCGGTAGCGATAGTCGTAGAAGTAATAGGTGGCAAAACGACAGCGATGCTACGATGGAGATCAAGGTGTCACGCCGTGACGATGGTGATCATGACGGTGCTTCGGAGATGGTGATCACAAGCACAAGATGATGATGGCCATATCATATCACTTATATTGATTGCATGTGATGTTTATCCTTTATGCATCTTATTTTGCTTGGATTGACAGTAGCATTATAAGATGATCTCTCACTAAATTTCAAGGTATAAGTGTTCTCCCTGAGTATGCACCGTTGCGAAAGTTCTTCGTGCTGAGACACCACATGATGATCGGGTGTGATAGACTGTACATTCAAATACAACGGGTGCAAAATAGTTGCACATGAGGAATACTCAAGTTAAACTTGATGAGCCTAGGATATACAGATATGGCCTCGGAACACTGAGACCGAAAGGTCGAGCGTGAATCATATAGTAGATATGATCAACATAGTGATGTTCACCATTGAAAACTACTCCATCTCACGTGATGATCAGACATGGTTTAGTTGATTTGGATCACGTGATCACTTAGATGATTAGAGGGATGTCTATCTAAGTGGGGGTTCTTAAGTAATATGATTAATTGAACTTTAATTTATCATGAACTTAGTCCTAGTAGTATTTTTCAAATTATGTTGTAGATCAATAGCTCGCGTTGTTGCTTCCCTATGTTTTTATATGTGTTCCTAGAGAATACTAAGTTGAAAGATGTTAGTAGCAATGATGCGGACTTGGTCCGTGATCTGAGGTTTTTCCTCATTGCTGCACAAAAGAATTATGTCCTTGATGCACCGCTAGGTGATAGACCTATTACAGGAGCAGATGCAGATGTTATGAACATTTGGCTAGCTCAATATGATGACTACTTGATAGTTTTGTGCACCATGCTTTATGGCTTAGAACTGGGACTACAAACATTTTTGAAACGTCACGGAACATATGAGATGTTCCATGAGATGAAATTGATATTTCATACTCATGCCTGTGTCAAGAGGTATGAGACCTTTGACAAATACTTCGCCTAAAAGATGGAGGAGAATTGCTCAACTAGTGAGAAAGTGCTTAGATTGTCTGAGTACTAGAATCGCTTGAATCAAGTGGGAGTTAATCTTCCAGATAAGATAGTGATTGACAGAGTTCTCTAGTAACCATCACCAAGTTAGTAGAACTTCATGATGAACTATAGTATGCGAGGGATGACAAAAACGATTCCCGAGCTCTTCGTGATGCTGAAATCGACGATGGTAGAAATCAAGAAAGAACATCAAGAGTTGATGATTGACAAGATCACTAGTTTCAATAAAAGGGCAAAGGGAAAGAAAGGCAAACTTCAAGTAGAATGGCATGCAAGTTGTCACTCCCGTGAAGAAGCCGAAAGCTGGACCAAAGCCTGAAACTGAGTGCTTCTACTGCAAAGGAAATGGTCACTAGAAGCGGAAATACCCTGAATATTTGGTGGATAAGAAGGATGGCAAACTGAACAATGATATATTTGATATACAAGTTATTCATGTGTACCTTACTAGCGTTTATAGTAACCCTGAGTATTTGATACTTGTTCGGTTGCTAAGATTAGTAACTCGAAACATGAGTTACAGAATAAACAGAAACTAGTTGAGGGTGAAGTGACGATGTGTGTTGGAAGTGGTTCCAAGATTGATATGATCATCATCGCACACTCCCTATACTTTCGGGATTAGTGTTGAACCTAAATAAATGTTATTTGGTGTTTGCGTTGAGCATGAATATGATTTGATCATGTTTATTGCAATACGATTATTCATTTAAAATCAGAGAATAATTGTTGTTCTGTTTACATGAATAAAACCTTCGATGGTCATACAACCAATGAAAATAGTTTGTTGGATCTCGATCGTAGTGATATACATATTCATAATATTGATGCCAAAAAATGCAAAGTTGATAATGATAGTGCAACTTATTTGTGGCACTGACATTTGGGTCATATCGGTGTAAAGCGCATGAAGAAACTCCATAAAGATGGATTTTTGGAATCACTTGGTTATGAATCATTTGATGCTTGCGAACCGTGATTTTTGGGCAAGATGACTAAAACTCCGTTCTCCGGAACAATGGAACGAGCTAGTGACTTATTGGAAATAATACATGCCGATGTATGCTGTCCAATGAGTGTTGATGCTCATGGCAGGTATCGTTATTTTCTAACCTTCACAAGATGATTTGAGCAGATATGAGTATATCTACTTAATGAAGCACAAGTCTGAAACATTTGAAAAGTTCAAAGAATTTCAGAGTGAAGTGGAGAATCATCGTAACAAGAAAATAAAGTTTCTGCAATTTGATCACGGAGACAAATATTTGAGTTACGAGTTTGGTCTTCAATTAAAACAATGTGGAATAGTTTCACAAACTCATGCCAGCTGGAACACCACAGCTTAATGGTGTGTCCGAACGTCATAACCGTACTTTATTGGATATAGTGCAATCTATGATGTCTCGTATCGATTTACCAGTATCGTTTTGGGGTTATGCATTAGAGACAACTGCATTCACTTTAAATAGGGCACCATCAAAATCTGTTGAGACGACGCCTTATGAACTGTGGTTTGGCAAGAAACTAAAGTTGTCATTTCATAAAAGTTTGGGGCTACGATGCTTATGTGAAAATTTTCAACCTGATAAGCTCGAACCCAAATCGGAGAAGTGCGTCTTCATAGAATACCCAAAGGTAACTATTGGGTACACCTTCTATCACAGATGCGAAGGCAAGTTATTCGTTGCTAAGATGGATCCTTTCTAGAGAAGGAGTTTCTCTCGAAAGAAATGAGTGGGAGGAAAGTAGAGCTTGATAAGGTAATTGTACCTTCTCCCGAATTGGAAAGTAGTTCATCACAGAAATTAGTTCCAGTGATTCCTACACCAATTAGTGAGGAAGCTAATGATGATGATCATGAAACTTCAGATCAAGTTACTACCAAAATTTGTAGATCTTCCAGATTAAGATCCACAACAGAGTGGTACGGTAATCTTATTCTGAAGTCATGTTACTAGACCATGATGAACCTACGAACTATGAGGAAGCGATGATGAGCCCAGATTCCGCGAAATGGCTTGAGGCCATGAAATCTGAGATGGGATCCATGTATAAGAACAATGTGTGGACTTTGGTTGACTTGCCCGATGATCGGCAAGCCATAGAAAATAAATGGATCTTCAAGAGGAAGACGGACACTGATAGTAGTTTAACTATCTACAAAGCTCAATTTGTTGCGAAAGGTTTTTGACAAGTTCAAGGTGTTGAATACGATGAGATTTTCTCACTCGTAATGATGCTTAAGTCTGTCCGAATCATGTTAGCAATTGCCACATTTTACGAAATCTGGAAAATGGATGTCAAAACTGCATTCCTGAATGGATTTCTGGAAGAAGAGTTATATATGATGCAACCAGAAGGTTTTGTCGATCCGAAAGGTGCTAACAAAATGTGCAAGCTCCAGCGATCCATCAATGGACTGGTGTAAGCATCTGGGAGTTGGAATATATGCTTTGATGAGTTCATCAAAGCATATGGTTTTATATAGACTTTTGGAAAGGCCTGTATTTACAAGAAAGTGAGTGGGAGCACTACAACCTTTCTGATAAGTATATGTGAATGACATATGGTTGATCAGGAAATAATGTAGAATTTTCTGGAAAGCATAAAGGAGTGTTTGAAAGGAGTTTTTTCAGAGAAAGACCTCGGTGAAGCTGCTTATACATTGAGCATCAAGATCTAGAGAGATAGGTCAAGACGCTTGATAAGATTTTTCAATGAGTACATACCTTGATAAGATTTTGAAGTAGTTCAAAATAGAACAGTCAAAGAAGGAGTTCTTGCCTGTGTTGCAAGGTGTGAAGTTGAGTAAGACTCAAAAGCCGACCATGGCAGAAAATAGAAAGAGAATGAAAAGTCATTCCCTATGCCTCAGTCATAGGTTCTATAAAGTATGCTATGCTGTGTACCAGACCTATTGTATACCTTGCTCTGAGTTTGGCAAATGAATACAATTTTGATCTAAGATTAGATCACTGGACAGCGGTCAAGAATATCCTTAGTGAGGACTAAGGAAATGTTTCTCGATTATGGAGGTGATAAAAGAGTTCGTCGTAAAGAGTTACATCGGCACAAGCCTTTACACTGATCCAGATGACTCTAAGTCTCAATCTGGATACATATTGAAAGTGGGAGCAATTAGCTAGAGTAGCTCCATGTAGAGCATTGTAGACACAGAATATTTGCAAAATACATACGGCTCTGAATATGACAGACCCATTGACTAAACGTCTCTCACGAGCAAAACATGATCATACCTTAGTACTCTTTGGGTGTTAATCACATCAATGTGAACTAGATTATTGACTCTAGTAAACCCTTTGGGTGTTGGTCACATGACGATGTGAACTATGGGTGTTAATCACATACATATGTGAATATTGGTGTTAAATCACATGGTGATGTGAACTAGATTATTGACTCTAGTGCTAGTGGGAGACTCAAGGAAATATGCCCTAGAGGCAATAATAAAGTTATTATTTATTTCCATATTTCATGATAAATGTTTATTATTCATGCTAGAATTGTATTAACCGGAAACATAATACATGTGTGAATATATAGACAAACATAGTGTCACTAGTATGCCTATACTTGACTAGCTCGTTGATCAAAGATGGTTGTGTTTCCCAACCATAGACATGAGTTGTCATTTGATTAATGGGATCACATCATTAGGAGAATGATGTGATTGACTTGACCCATTCCGTTAGCTTAGCACTTGATCGTTTAGTATGTTCCTATTGCTTTCTTCATGACTTATACATGTTCCTATGAGTATGAGATTATGCAACTCCCATTTACCGGAGGAACACTCTGTGTGCTACCAAACGTCACAACGTAACTGGGTGATTATAAAGGAGCTCTACAGGTGTCTCCGAAGGTACATGTTGAGTTGGCGTATTTCGAGATTAGGATTTGTCACTCTGATTGTCGGAGAGGTATCTCTGGGCCCTCTCGGTAACGCACATCACTATAAGCCTTGCAAGCAATGTGATTAATGAGTTAGTTACGGGATGACGCATTACATAACGAGTAAAGAGACTTGTCGGTAACGAGATTGAACTAGGTATTGAGATACCGATGATCGAATCTCGGGCAATTAACATACCGATGACAAAGGGAACAACGTATGTTGTTATGCGGTTTGACCGATAAAGATCTTCGTAGAATATGTGGGAGCCAATATGAGCATCCAGGTTCCGCTATTGGTTATTGACCGGAGACATGTCTCGGTCATGTCTACATAGTTCTCGAACCCGTAGGGTCCGCACGCTTAAAGTTCGATGACGGTTATATTATGAGTTTATCTGTTTTGATGTACCGAAGGTAGTTTGGAGTCCCGGATCAGATCGGGGACATGACAAGGAGTCTCTAAGTGATCGAGACGTAAAGATCGATATATTGGATGACTATATTCGGACTTCAGAAAGGTTCCTAGTGATTCGGGTATTTTTCGTAGTACCGGAGAGTTACGGAATTCGCCGGGGAGTATATGGGCCTTATTGGGCCATACGGGAATAGAGGAGAGAGGCCAAAAGGAAGGAGGCGTGCGCCCCCCCTCTAGTCCGAATTGGACAAGGGGTGCAGCCCCCTTTTCCTTCTTCCTCTCCCCCTCTTTCCTTCTGTCCTACTCCAACTGGGAAGGAGGAGTCGTACTCCCGGTGGGAGTAGGACTCCCCCCTTGGTGCGTGACGAGGATACAGACCTGGGGTAGGGTCATAGGTCCGACCTATACGTCCTACCCAAGGTCACTACCCTGGAAGATAAAAAGACCAAGAGACAATAGGAGAGCACTAGTCGAGTGCGTTGAGTGCAACCCACTCGACGGCCACATCACTCAACGGCCCTCCTCCCTACCGTCACTCGGCCATATGGAGAGTCACTCGACTTATTGAAGACCAGGAGTCGGAAGGGCACGTAACGGCCAGGCGTTCACTCCTTAGCCTTTATAAGCATTAAGAGTATTTAAGGCTGGCGTTACCAGTAACACCCCTTACTTTATGTACATTAAGCCCCTTGTAATGGAGGCGGGCAAGGGTCCTGGCGCACTCTATATAAGCCACCCCCTCCTCTGGAACAAGGATTCGCACCCCCTGTAATACAACACACATAATCCAATCGACCGCCTCCGGGCACCGAGACGTAGGGCTGTTACTTCCACCGAGAAGGGCCTGAACTCGTAAACCTCGTGTGTACACCTTCACCATAGCTAAGATCTTGCCTCTCCATACCTACCCCCTTTCTACTGTCAGTCTTAGGACCACGACAGTTGGCGCCCACCATGGGGCAGGTATCTTAGCGACTTGCTGGTGAAGTTGCAAGTTTTTTCCGATCGTCATCGTCATGGTTTCCAGCGGCGGATTGGCTGAGGGCCACGAGATCCATCTCGGCGTGCTCGTGTTCGTCACCGACGACTCCGCGTGGCTTCAATAAGCTCCCCTGGACATTGAGGCGCTCCCCGTCCGAGGGGCAACACACTTCCGAGCATGCGTTCACGGCGTTCTCCTGTGGCAGCCGCGGACTTAGTATCAGTCGACCCCGATGGTGTTTTCACTCCCCGCCGTTCACCGCCGCAAGCAATCCGGTCGATCGCGGCTTCAGCGGTGGATGAAGCACGTGGTGGCTCGCCGTTCGACCACCCATCAAGTCGTGGCAATCGAGCCCGACGAAACTCTCCATGGCCTGTTTGACCTGTCGGCTGGCTCCGCGGAGACCGCATCCGAGTGCGACAACAGCGACCCTGCGGCTGAAGTTTTGATGGTCGACGGACCTCACAGCCCGCCCGGCTTCCGCCATGAAGGTGGCGGAGACGGGGGCGGCGATCCGTCGCGTGTCCATGAGGAATACCGACCCGCACCCCTCTCTTCGCAGCAGAGGGAAGAACTTCGTCGCCGCAACATGGATGCACTCCACACGCCCATCATTGGGGAAACCCCCGAGGCTCGGGCCTTGGAGGAGGTGCGCCTGGCTAATTTGGCTGAGCGCACTTGGCTGGATAATCTTCAGCGCGCTCTCGACGAGCGCGCTCAGGAGCAGATTCATGAGTCCAGTCGACGACAACTTTTTCCGCCTCCACCTAAGGTATACCGCACTCCATTTCAGAATCTCACAGCTGCGGCCTGAATAGCAGAGTCGATCCAACCTTCCCAGTCAGAAGCTGGCAGAGGGTTGATGCAGATCCGGGCCTTGCTCCGGGCGGCAGGAGAGCAAAACACATCAGTATCTCAGTCGCGGGAATAGGATTCACAACAGATCCATTGCAGCAGGCACGGTTCAGTCGGCTCACAGCCCAAGATCGCCTCCGCGGCATGAGGGTCATGGGCAGTACGATCATCCACTCGATCGTGACAATCGTCGTCGAGGACCCACACCTCCTCCGAGGAGTGCGTCGTATGTGCCTCGGTGAAACAATGACAGGCGCCGTCACAATGGTGAGCGCAGAGCCTCAGTCGATCCAAGGGAACCAGGCTTCAACGCGAGGTCTATCCTTGTTCAAGGCCTGGTCGACCGGAACAGAGAAGAGCCTGACAGAGATCGTCCAAGTGGCAGCAGAGTGCATGTTTCCGGTCCCGAATGTTTTAGCAGGGCCATCAGGGCAGCGGTGATTCCTCCCAACTCCAGGTTGACATCCGGGGTCAGTAAGTTCACCGACGAATCCAAGCCTGAAACTTGGCTTGAAGATTACCGAGTGGCTGTGCAGATTGGAGGAGGAAACGATGAAGTCGCGATGAAGCATCTCCCCCTGATGTTGGAAGGGTCAGCCCGAGCGTGGTTGACTTAGTTGGCTCCGAGCAGTATATACAGTTGGGAATAACTGGCTCGAGTGTTTGTCAGAACTTTCGAAGGCACTTGCAAACGACCAGCGGGATTGACCGAGTTGCAACATTGTGTGCAGAAGCCGAGTGAGACCTTGAGGGATTTTATCCAGAGATGGTCCACTTTGCATCACACTGTCGAGAATGTTTCAGAGCATCAAGCAGTGTGCGCTTTCAAGGAAGGCATCAAGTACAGAGAGTTGGTCTTAAAATTCGGTCAGACTCGGGATATGACTCTGACTAGGATGATGGAGATAGCAACCCGGTACGCTAACGGAGAAAAAGAGGATCGACTCCGTAGCGGGAAGAGCAAACCAATCGGCCAAGAGGCCGGTGGGGGCAACTCCAGTCGGAAACAGAACCGTAAGGCCGAACTGGCGGCACCTGGAGAGATTGTAGCAGTAACTCAAGGGAAGTTTAAGGGAAAACCTAAAGGGCCCTGGCCCCCTAAGAAGGTAAAGGATCAAGCGGGGAACGATGTGCTAGATTTGCCATGTCACATCCACATGAAGAAAGATGAAGAAGGTAATCTGATTTACCCAAAGCATACCACTCGACAGTGTCGACTCCTGATTTAGCAGTTCCGAGAGAAACAACCCAATGAGAAGGAGCAAGAGACAGACAAAGATGAGGATGAAGAGGAAGATGGTGGTTATCCCAAAGTCAATTCCACCCTGATGATTTTTGCTGATGTTGAGAGCAAGAGTCGACTGAAGGTCATCAACAGGGAAGTGAATATGGTCACTCCGGCGGCGACGACCACATACCTGAGATGGTCTCAAACAGCCATCATGTTCGACCAGTCGGACCATCCTCCTCGTGTAGCCACCCCTGGGAGGCAAGCACTGGTGGTCGACCCCGTGGTTGGGGGCACTTGACTGACCAAAGTACTGATGGACGGTGGCAGTGGTCTAAACATCCTTTATGCTGAAACCTTGAAGGGGATGGGCATCCCGATGTGCAAACTTAGCGAGAGCAACATGAGTTTTCATGGCATTATCCCTGGAAAGAAAGCCGAGTCACTCGGCCAGATCGCCCTCGACATGGTTTTCGGTGATTCCAAGCATTAGCGTAAGGAGAAGTTGACATTTGAAGTCGTGGATTTCAGAAGTGCCTATCACGCCATTCTCGGTAGGCCAGCCTATGCACGTTTTATGGCTCGACCATGTTATGTGTATCTCAAGCTGAAGATGCCTGGCCCCAAATGTGTGATCACAGTTACTAGCAATCGATAGAAGGTGGAGGAATGTTTCCAGAAAGGTTCCAAAATTGCGGATGCACAGATGGCAGCAGTTGAATTCCAAGAGTATCAGAAGAGTGCAGATCTGAGTGATTTGCTCCGAGCCAAGAAGCCTGCTACGGACTCTTTGTTTCAGTCGACTGGTGAAATGAAGCCAATTCATATTCACCCGACTGACCCCAATGCTGCACCGACTCATATATCAACAACGCTCGACAGCAAATAGGAAGAAGCGCTCGTCCAGTTCCTCCATGAGAACTGGGACATCTTCGCATGGAAACCTTCTAACATGCCAGGTGTGCCCAGGGGACTGGCCGAGCAGCATTTGCGTGTCGACCCCAAGGTAAAACCCGTCAAAGAGTACCTCCGGCGGTCCGCCGCGCAGAAGAGGAAAGCGATTGGCGAAGAAGTGGCTCGACTGTTGGCAGCAGAGTTCATCCGTGAAATCTACCACTCCGAGTGGTTAGCCAATGTAGTCATGGTTCCTAAGAAGGATGATTCGCTTCGTATGTGCATTGATTTTAAGCATATCAATCGGGCTTGCCCGAAAGATCACTTCCGTCTCCCTCGCATCGACTAGATTGTTGACTCGACTGCGGGATGCGAGCGCTTGTCTTTCTTAGATGCATATTCCGGATATCATCAGATCCGACTGTATGGTCCCGATGAAATAAAAACAGCCTTCATCACCCCATTCGGGTGCTTTTGCTATGTCACCATGCCTTTTGGTTTGAAAAATGCCGGAGCCACATTCATGAGAATGATTGAGAAGTGCCTGCTCACTCAAATCAGTCGGAATGTGGAAGCATACATGGATGACATTGTGGTCAAGTCTCGCAAAGGTTCTGGCCTATTGACTGACCTTGCAGAAACCTTTGCCAACCTAAGAAGGTACGATATCAAGCTTAATCCGTCAAAGTGCACATTTGGAGTTCCGGGAGGAAAGTTACTCGGTTTTCTCATTTCCGAACGAGGGATCGACGCCAATCCAGAAAAAGTCAATACCATCCTCCGAATGAAACACCCCGTGCGAGTGCATGACGTTCATAAGTTGACGGGTTGTTTGGCCGCCCTGAGTCGATTCATTTCTCGTCTTGGAGAAAAGGCCTTACCCCTTTACCGACTGATGAAGAAATCTGATAAGTTCGAGTGGACTGAAGAAGCTGATGCAACATTTGCAGAGCTCAAAGCCCTGCTTTCCACCCAGCCGGTGCTCGCTGCGCTAATCGGCAAAGAGCCTTTACTGCTTTACATTGCAGCCACTAGACAAGTTGTCAGTACAGTACTCATGGTCGAGCGAGAAGAGGAAGGAAAAGCTTACAAGGTTCAACGCCCTGTTTATTATCTCTCCTAAGTTTTGACTCCATCCAAGCAACGATATCCACATTATCAGAAGCTTGTCTATGGAATATACATGACCATGAACAAGGTTGCACATTATTTCTCTGACCACTCCATTACAGTCGTCAGCGACGTGCCACTATCTGAAATTCTGAATAACAGAGATGCAACTGGTCGAGTGGCAAAATGGGCGATTGAACTCCTTCCATTAGATATCAAGTTTGAGGAAAAGAAGGTTATCAAGTCCCAAGCAATCGCAGATTTCCTTGCCGAGTGGATTGAGCAGCAGTTGCTGACTCAAGTTCACTCAGAGCACTGGACTATGTTATTTGATGGCTCCAAGATGCTGAATGGTTCAGGTGCTGCGGTGGTATTGAATATGTTCAGCTTAGTTATGTTCTCCAGATTCATTTTGATTCCTCCAATAATGAAGCAGAAAATGAAGCACTTTTATACGGGTTGCGTATGGCCATTTCACCTGGCGTCCGTCGCCTTATAGTCTATGGCGACTCACATTTGGTGGTTAATCAAGTGATGATGGAATGGGACGTTAGGAGCCCAGCCATGACTGGTTATTGCAATGCAGTAAGAAAGATGGAAAAGAAGTTTGAAGGTTTAGAGCTTCACCATATACCCCGACTGAAAAATCAAGCTGCAGATGAGTTGGCAAAGATAGGCTCGAAGAGAGAGGCCATTCCTCGAAATGTTTTTTTGGAACATATTCATTCACCTTCAGTTCAGGAAGACCCTTTCACCGAAGAATCACCACAACCCAAGAGTGCCACAGATCAGCTTTAAGTCGAAATCCCAGCCGTGGTCGACTTGGTCATGGAGGTTTTGGTCATTACTCCCGACTGGACGGTGTCGTACATTGCATACATTCTTAGGAAAGAACTTCCAGAAGATGAAGAAGAGGCTCGACAGATCGTCCGTCGGTCTAAAGCCTTCACCGTGATAAAAGGACAGTTGTTCAGAGAAAGTGTAACTGGAGTTTGCCAGAGGTGCATCATGCCAAAAGAAGGCCGAATGATCCTCAATGATATTCACTCTGGGACCTGTGGTCACCATGCGTCCTCTCGGACCATCGTGGCCAAAGCATACTGAGCCGGGTTTTACTGGCCGCATGCCAACGAGATGGCAAAGGAAATAGTGGACAAGTGCGAAGGCTGTCAGTTTTACTCCAACATGTCCCATAAACCTACATCAGCTCTGAAGACTATTCCACTCGTCTGGCCTTTTGCTGTTTGGGCATTGGACATGGTTGGACCTCTGAGGACAGGCAGAAGCGGATTTACCCATGTGCTAGTAGAAGTTGACAAGTTTACCAAGTGGATCAAAGCCAAGCCCATTAAAAACCTTGAAGCAAGTACTGCTGTGAGTTTCATCAGAGAATTGATATTCAGATATGGCGTACCGCACAGCATCATCACTGACAACGGGTCGAACTTCGACTCTGATGAATTCAGAGCCTTCTGTGCTTCCCAAGGCACGAGGGTCGATTACGCTTCGATCGCCCATCCTTAGTCGAATGGGTAGGCCGAGCGAGCGAATAGATTAATTCACACAGGACTGAAGCCCCGGCTGATGCGTGACCTCAAGCACGCAGCAGAAGCTTGGGTCGATGAGCTCCCCTCAGTGCTTTGGGGGCTAAGGACAACTCCCAATCGGTCGACTAGACAGAATCCATTCTTCTTGGTCTACGGGGCCGAAGCTGTATTGCCGAGTGATTTACTCCACAATGCTCCCCGAGTCGAACTCTTCTCAGAAGAGGAAGCAGAGCAAGCTCGACAAGATGCAGTCGACCTCCTGGAGGAAGAAAGAGAGATGGCCTTGATCCGGTCGACCATTTATCAGCAAGACTTGCATCGATTCCACGCCAGGAATGTAAGGGGTCGAGCATTCCAGGAAGGGGACTTGGTTCTCTGAGTGGACCAGCAGAAGCCGCATAAGCTCGCCCCCACTTGGGAAGGCCCTTTCGTCGTCACTAAGGTGCTCCACAACGGAGCATATCGTCTCTTCAATGTCGAGCACAACAAAGATGAACCACGCGCCTGGAATGCGGAACTGCTCTGCCCTTTTTACTCTTAAGTGTTTAGACAGACAAGATGTAATAAAGAAGTACCTCTTAGTTTGATTATCAAAAGACATAATTTTACAGTCTTCCGAATTATTGTTGTTTATTTCTTTTGTATGTGTCGCCTTAGCTGCGAATCTGTTTCGCCTAAGATGCAGTGATAAAAATCCTACCGAGTGGTGAGTCTGCCTCTCACTCGGGGCTTAGCTGCGAATCTGTTTCGCCTAAGATGCAGTGATAAAAATCCTACCGAGTGGTGAGTCTGCCTCTCACTTGGGGGCTTAGCCGCGAATCTATTTCGCCTAAGATGAAGTGATGAAAATCCTACCGAGCACTGAGTCTGCCTCTCACTCAGGGGCTTAGCTGTAGTCCTGTACTCGCCTAAGTGATGAAAATCCTACTGAGTGGTCAGTCTGCCTCTCACTCGGAGGCTTAGCTGCAGTCCAGTACTCGCCTAAGTAATAAAAATCCTACCGAGCGGGGAGTCTGCCTCTCGCTCGGGGGTTTAGCTGCAGTCCAGTACTCACCTAAGTAAAAAAAGTCCTACCAAACGGTATGGGTCGGCCTTGACCCTTTATCCCCCCGGGGGTTGCACCGTCAAGAAGAAGGACACGATTGTGGTGAGCAGCACTCGCATAAGTTTGAAAAATCCTACCGAGTGGTGAGCAATCCTCCCACTCGGGGGCTTAGCTGCAGTCCCGTACTCGCCTAAGTTTGAAAAATCCTACCGAGTGGTGAGCAATCCTCCCACTCGGGGGATTAGCTGCAGTCCAGTACTCACCTAAGTTTGAAAAATCCTACCGAATGGAGAGCAATCCTCCCACTCGGGGGCTTAGCTGCAGTCTAGTACTCGCCTGAGTTTGAGAAATCCTACCGAGTGAGGAGCAATCCTCCCACTCGGGGGCTTAGCTGCAGTCCCATACTCGCCTAAGTTTGAAAAATCTTACTGAGTGGTGAGCAATCCTCCCACTCGGGGGCTTAGCTGTAGTCCAGTACTCGCCTGAGTTTGAAAAATCCTACCGAGTGGTGAGCAATCCTCCCACGGGGCTTAGCCGTAGTCCAGTACTCGCCTAAGTTTGAAAAATCTTTCCGAGTAGTGAGCAGCCCTCCCGCTCGGGGGCTTAGCCGCAGTCCAGTACTCGCCTAATTCCGAAGACACCCCCCCACGAAGGCTGCACCATCAAGAAGAAGGACGATATTGTGTGCACTCATCCAACGTTTGCTGATGACAGGAACGTGAAGACCATTGCTGAGTACCTTGCTAATGAGCTGATCAATGCTGCCCAAGGCTCGTCCAACTAGTTTGACTGCTGATCCCTCTCCAGCACCTGCGTCAAACAAAAAGAGACTGATCCAGGAAAAGAACGGATTTCACTCGAAGATAAACCAACATATTCAAAGATAAATCCAGAGGTTCCTAACCATAGATTAAAAGTGCTCGGGAGTCAGCCCAAAGGAGTTTTAACGATTACAGAATCACTCGGCATTCCGAGGCCAATAAAAGTGAGGCATAATGTTTTTTTCCATCACTCGACGGGAGAAGGGCTGGACAGATCGCAGAAGCTGTAAAGATCAATGCTGTCGGCAATGCGGGTAGCTGCCTCGAGGAAGGTGTCCATGAATTCCTGGAAAGAGTGCTTCTTTGTATTCGCCACCTTGAGGGCCGCCAGCTTCTCTTCTTTAGCCTCCTTGCAGTGCACGGGAACCAGTGACAAGGCGACGTCAATGCCACAACGGGCAGAAGACTTCTTCCACTCTTGCACTTGGTCAGTGATTTGGTTGAGTCGAGTCATCAGCGACTCGAGACTTTGAGGAAGTTCTACCCGAGGCCAGAGTTCGGCGTTCACTCGAGTCATCGCGGCCTTCAGCCGAGCCAGATAGTCGACTGCATCATCCAAGCGTGATTCCAATCGAAGCAAGTTCATCGCAACTTCATCCTTCAGGGGACAGTTGATGGGGTCGAGACCTATCTCGACCCATCCAGTTTCAGCTTCAAAGTCCTGACAGAGTTCTGTTCCATCACAAAAAACAATGAGTCGACAGTATTGCAAATTTCAGCCGACGACAGTTATCTAACTGAACAGTCATACCTTCAAGCTTCAAGACAAGCTTCGCTGTAAGTTGTTCCAAATGGGACTCTAGCTTGCCCGTCTTGGCCCTGAGGCCGTCGACTTCAGTCATCAGGTTCTCCTTGTCCTTCCTCATTTGCTCGACTTCCCGATTGGCGTCCGAGACGGCCGTCTTAAACTTTGCATTCTCATCCTCCAACTTGTCGTCTGAAGCCAGCTTCTAGTCCGCAAGCGTCGTATTCTCACGAGCTTCTTTCTGAGCAGCAGCAAGGTCCAGGTACTTCTTCTCCAACGCCTCCTTCATTCTCTCTAAAGAAACACCACTCTTCAAACGAGCCTGAAGTTGGCGGTTTTCACTATGCACATCTGCTTATGTGAAGTCACTCGGTTTAAAGATACTGAATGAAAAGTGGTGGAAAGTCTACTAAGCAGACAAAATGGTCGAATGATTACTGAGGGAGTTCCGGACTAGGGGGTGTCCCGATAGCCGAACTATCATCATCGGCCGGACTCCAAGACTATGAAGATACAAGATTGAAGACTTCGTCCCGTGTCCGGATGGGACTTTCCTTGGCGTGGAAGGCAAGCTTGGCGATACGGATATGTAGATCTCCTACCTTTGTAACTGACTCTGTGTAACCCTAGCCCTCTCCGGTGTCTATATAAACCGGATGGCTTTAGTCCATAGGACAAACAACAATCATACCATAGGCTAGCTTCTAGGGTTTAGCCTCCTTGATCTCGTGGTAGATTTACTCTTGTAACCCACATCATCAATATTAATCAAGCAGGACGTAGGGTTTTACCTCCATCAAGAGGGCCCGAACCTGGGTAAAAACATCGTGTCCCTCGTCTCCTGTTACCATCCGCCTAGACGCACAGTTCGGGACCCCCTACCCGAGATCCGCCGGTTTTGACACCGACATTGGTGCTTTCATTGAGAGCTCCTCTATGTCGTCACCGATAGGCTCGATGGCTTCTTCGACCATCATCAACGATGCAGTCCAGGGTGAGACTTTTCTCCCCGGACAGATCTTCATATTCGGCGGCTTTGCACTGCGGGCCAATTCGTTTGGCCATCTGGAGTAGATCGAAAGCTACGCCCCTGGCCGTCAGGTCAGATTTGGAAGTTTGAACTTCACGACTCACATCCGCGGGGACTTGATCCTCGATGGATTCAAGCCATAGCCGAGCGTGCTGCACTGTCACGACGGGCATGATTTAGCTCTGCATCTGGACAGTACCCTGGAGGCTGCACTCGAAACCACTCCGATCTTCAATTCGGAGCCAGCTCCGCAGATCGAGGATGGATGCCTAGACACTGCCTCAGGGGCTGCAACCTCTACGGCGATAGAGCCGAACACTGATCTTGTCCCTCATAAAGCTCGTGACTCCGAGGCGCCAGACTCCTTGCCGGACTCCGAACCTCCCGCGCCCCCCTCCGATCGAATCCGATTGGGCGCCGATCATGGAGTTCACTGCAACAGACATCTTTCAACACTCACCCTTCAGCGACATGCTGAGTTCGCTAAAGTATCTCTCGTTATCAGGAGAGCCCTGGCCGGACTGCGGTCAGGACGGTTGGGATGCGGAGAACGAAGAAATTCAAAGCCCACCCACCACCCACTTGGTAGCCGCTGTCGACGATCTAACCAACATGCTAAACTATGACTCCGACGACATCGACGGTATGGACGACGATGCCAGAGACGACCAAGAACCAGTGCCTAAAAGGCACGGGAAAGTCAGCCCAACTCATGATGTATACATGGTGGATACACCAAAAGGAAGCGATAATGAGGAAAAACAGGACGTGGCGAAGGACAACTCCCCCAACAAACAACCAAAGCGGCAACGCAAGCGCCGCCCAAAGACCGGCATCGATAAAAACGGCACCCATACGGACCCGGCCCTAGAACAGGGCGAAGCAGTGGACGACGCACATGTCAACAAGCAGCCAGCCGGACGTGAACTAGACAAGCAACCCATCCCCGGCGAAGACGATCTCGCATCACCAGAGCATATGAATCTTCATAAAAGGCTCGTCGCCACTGCAAGAAGTTTGAAGAAGCAAAAGCGGAAGCTCAAAATAGCGGAGGACGCACTCAGAATGAGATGGAGCAAAGTACTCAATAGCGCGGATAAACACGACGCTAGTCACCAGACAAAGAGCTACCCGAAGCGCAAGCTGTTGCCCGAATTTGACGAGGAGGCCTTAGAGCCCCCGCAGTCAAAAAAGAAAGAAGCCGCCTGGCCGGATAGGCGACCAGATGACAGGCCAAGAGCAACAAGGGGCGCCGCACACAAACCGGCACACGATCAGCATAAAGATCCTCGGAAAAGGGACGACCCAGTCAGATCTATTTATGGGCCGAAAAAGAAGACGCCAGGAGGCAGCATAACCCGCCAAGCATTCAAAGATAACGGCACACCCAAATACAGGGGCGCCGCACACCCACTATGTTTCACCGATGAGGTACTGGATCATGGATTTCCAGAGGGATTCAAACCCGTAAACATAGAAGCATATGACGGAACAACAGACCCCGGAGTCTGGATTGAGGATTACATCCTACACATACATATGGCCAGAGGAGACGATCTCCATGCCATAAAATACCTACCCCTCAAGCTCAAAGGGCTAGCTCGGCATTGGCTTAAAAGCCTCCCAGAAAATACCATTGGAAGTTGGGAAGAGCTTGAGGATGCGTTTCGAGCAAACTTTCAGGGGACCTATGTCCGCCCTCCAGATGCAGACGATTTAAGTCACATAACTCAACAGCCCGAAGAGTCAGCACGCAAATTCTGGAACAGGTTCCTCACTAAAAAGAACCAAATAGTTGACTGTCCGGACGCTGAAGCCTTAGCAGCCTTCAAGCACAACGTCTGAGATGAATGGCTCGCCAGACACCTCGGCCAGGAAAAACCAAGAACAATGGCCGCACTAACAAGTCTCATGACCCGCTTTTGCGCGGGGGAAGATAGTTGGTTGGCTAGATGCAGCACCAGCGACCCGAGTACATCCGAAATCAGGGATGGAAATGGGAAATCACGACGCAAAAAAGATCAGCGCCGGAACAAGGAGAATGGCCCAAATAGTATGGCGGTCAACGCCGGATTCAGAAGCTCTCGGCCGAACAACAAAACACTGCCCTTAAAGGATAACAGTGACGAGCTATCCAACCTCAACAAGATTCTGGATAAACTGTTTCAAATACACGGTACCTCCGGGAGGCCTGCAAACCATACCCACAGAGAATGTTGGGTCTTCAAGCAGTCCGGCCGACTTAACGCCGAACACAAAGGGCTCGACACCCCAAGTGAAAGTGACGAAACCCAAAAGCAGCGCTCCGGAAACCAAAAGACTTCCCATTAGAAGTCAAAACAATGAACTCACTTCACGTGATAACACGCAGTGCGGCCCCTGCCATACCAGGACACCGTCCGCAGACTGGGGATAGAACCCACCAAAATTCGCTATAGCAAGCACTTCCTTCAAAGGAGTGACGCCAGGCCTTTTTACATGCTCTGTACCACTAAGGGTCGTGTTCGATTCATCCGACAACCTCCGTCACGAAAAGCTCACCCTCCATCGCCTCATTTAGTAGTAGCCCTTAAGCACTACTAGGGCGTGCAGCTTTCGCCCGCTTTAATGCAATACCACATTACGCGTCTCTTACGCTTAAAAATGCCCGGTCCACGTGGCATATTCTTAAGACTCCAGGTGTCTCTCGACCACGGAGAACGTGCGGCTGCCTAAACAGCCACACATTATTCTGACCTTGCAGGTCAAAGCCCCTAAAAACAGGTTATTTAGACCTCGGACATGGTTAGGCGAGTCCGGCGTAATTTACCAAGGGGCTTCCCAGCCGCATACCCCTTCTTTTTAGGGGGTCGCGCGCATAAACGATGAAGGCTAATTAAGCTCAACTTTCTTCATCTTCCAAATTATACTTTATTTTGATACACTTTTTGCACGATATTTCTTAGAAACTAAGTCCTTCTCTTTTACAGATGAAGCACATGCTACACCCGTCCAGGATACAACACAACGGAGACACAGGCGCAGACGTGCAGTAGGGACCCGTTGCAAGGATTCTTTTCAGATTAAGACCCTGCGTAAACCTTTCTCACTGTCTCTTGTTGATAAACATCCCCCGGTTTCTTACCAGAGACGAGGAGGAGGCTGGCGTTTTGGCATCGGCCGCGTCAGAAGTTCCCGCCTGTACCTGGACACTAGGGGCTTATGGCGTTTATTCTGCCCGATATCATAAAGATCGAACACCTCAGGGAGTGTTCGGCGTCTCGAGTTAGGCCTTATATGCATCAGCTCCGAATCATGTCTTTGGTCAAATGTTGGGTTTGCCCGGCTCCTGTGTTTTGCTGCCTTACGTTCTGTATCATTGGCTAACGCGGCACCTGGAGAACTACTGCGATTGTGCCCCGGTTCAGCCGGGAGAGCACCTCAGTAGAGAAAGCCGAAAACTAACTGTCATGATATAGCGAGAGACTGGTCAACCACTCGATCGACCATTGGAATGTTTAGAATTCCTCCGCTTTGACGAAGGACCGCTTCCCGGTTAGGCACATATGCGCCCCAAGTTCGGAGAAGCGCGGTGCCATCAGGGGCTATATAGTAGCCCCACATTCGAGCTCCTATGGCTAAGTGAAAGTGATAAAGCATTATAGTCCGGTTGCCTAGTTTGCTATGCTATCACCTCCTTAAAAGGACCAAGGCGTTGGATTAAGTGTGAAAACGCGTTTTTCTTTTTGCAAACACCCCCGCACCATGTGCGTGGGGGCTGAAGCCAAAGACTGCCATCTTTCAGATTATACATATATATACGGCCGCACAGGAGATAGTTCAATACTTGAACACACAAGTATAAAAAGTCATTGCATTATAAATATGATCTTAGAAATCATACATGTCATTCAAACATAACATCTTTCGAGCACTGCGACTCTATTATACGAGCGCCCTGCAGGACTTCCTCAAAGTAATGCTCGGTGGGGAATCGGTTTTGTCCGAACCCCGGGATGCAATAGCGGTGGCATCCATCTCCGCCCAGTATGTTTTACCACGGGGGAGAGCCATCTGCGCACCTTCTATGCATGCCGACCGCTTCATCGCCTTAATATGCGGCACTGCCCCAAGGAATTGCTGCAATAGGCCAAAATAGCTCTTCGGCTTGGGCCTTTTTGGCCACAGATGAGTAACCACATCCGTCATGGCCAGTCCGGACAATCTATTTAGCTCAGCCCACTCAACCAGCCGATCACTCAACGGAAGCGGACGCTCCGGACTATGGAATTGAGACCAGAAAAGCTCTTCCATTTCATGCTCCTCCTGGCTTCTAAAGTGCACGACTGCGTCAGCCACACTCGCCGCCAAGTCCAGATAAGGATCCTCCGCACCGTACAATCGGCCCAGCTGAGCATATTTCGGATCCGTGAACTTCCTACGCAGCATAAAGGGCTTTCCAGCCACAATGTCTCCGACCTGACGCAGTTCCTCCTTCATAGCCCGCATCGCACTACGGGCATCCTTGGCCTCGGCATCGGCCTTCTTCAGGTCCTCTTGCTCCGCTCGGCGTTCTCCTTCAAGAACTTCCAGGTGGTCGGTAGCAACTCTTAATTTCATGGCCATTCCAGCCATCTCCTCCCTGCTTCGGCAGTGAGCAGCCTTCTCGGCTTCTAGCCCTTTCGCTGCCTTCAAGGCAGCCGCCTCGCTTTTTCTGGCTTGCTCCTTGGCCCGAGCAAGTTCTGCTCGAAGGTCCTCCACAGCAGCAGCACCATCTGCATCTAAGCATACAATTTGTATGGAATGGGAGTCAGCTCCCTTACTAACCAACCGCGGGGCAACCGCATACCTTGTGACTCATCAAGTCATCTATTGACCAGCGAGATGTCCGCATCTGCAGTGTCGAGTTGCTTCTTCAGCTCGGCAAATTCATCAGTCCGGCTGGCCACCGAACGTTCCGCCACCTGCATGGGAAAGACGACATTTAATAACCAAGATTATGATCCTAGGCACGCTATCGTTTTCGACAGCATACCAAGTCTCGGGGGCTACTATACAGGGCGCACATCATGTGCAAAACTGTCAACAGGTATGTCATTTTTTGCGTACCTCAAATCCCGTCAGTAAACTTTCGACGGCCTCATACAACCCGCTTTCGGCGGACGAGATCCCCTCAATCACATTACCCATTAATGTGCGGTGATCTTCTGAGATGGACGCCCTCTTAAGCAAATCCTGCAGCTCCACCGGCCATACTCCAATGGGTGCCGAACTCTCCGGCCCCGCCAGACTCGGGGAGACCCTCCATGACGACACCTCAGGGTCGTCCGCCCCATGCGATGGGGCGGCATATGGAGGCGTTTCGCTCTCCATCATCTCCGGACGAAGGTCTCCCGAAGATGAGCTGTGCTGAGATGGGCTGAGATCCGAACTACAAGGTAAAAACTTCGGTTACCTTTAGACATTAAGTAGGGGTGTCTAATAATTATAAAATCCCCCTTTTTACTTACGGCTCGTTAGAGGGCTGATTCCTCCGAGGAGACAGTACGACCGGGGCTCCTCCCGGCGTAGGACCTTCCGGTACAGATTTCTTTCCCCGCTTTGAGGCCTTGGCCTCCGGGTCTTCGGAAGCAGTCCTCTTCTCCCCCTGGAAGGAGGGACTCTCGATTCCTCCCTTACTAAAAACCTCCTTGGCAGAGGTGACAGTTTCCCCGTGCCCCCCTTCACCCTCATTCGAAGGAGAAACCTCCAACATGTTGATTAACACGGGATCCAGCATGGTCTCAGGGAGGAAAGCTGGTTAAAAGGCAAGCTCATGATAAATAAATGGACGGTGTGTCCGGACACAGGGCTACTTACTTGAGTATTCGGGCGATTGCAGCTTAGGCCAGCATCCTCGGTCAATTCTGGATGCGTCTCTTGCGACCCGAAGAACAATTTATACATCTCCATGGGAGTCAAATCCATGAAGTGTTGAAGAGCTCGCGGCCCTTCCGGATTAAATTCCCACAGGCGGAGTGGGCGACATTTGCAGGGCAGTAGGCGCCGGATCAACATGAGCTGCACCACTGTGACCAGATTGATCTCCCTTTCTTGGAGGCCTCGAATCCGATCCTGCAACAGGGGGACGTCTTTGGGCGGCCCCCAGTCACGCCCCTTGTTGACCCATGACGTCAGCTGCTATGGAGGGCCCGAGCGAAAGACGGGCGGCGGCTTCTGCCTGCTGCCCCGGGGAGCGGTGATATAAAACCACTCCTGTTGCCACAAGCCGAGCTCCTCTTGGAAAGAGCCCTTGGGCCATGGAGCTTCGGCCCTCTTGCTTATAACCGCCCCGCCGCACTCTGCCTGACGCCCCTCGATCATGTTCGGCTCCATGTTGAAGGTTTTGAGCCATAAGCCGAAGTGAGGGGTAGTGCGGAGGAAGGCTTCATAGACGACAATGAATGATGAGATATGGAGGATGGACTCCGGAGCCAGGTCGTGGAATTCCAGCCCATAGTAAAACATGAGCCCCCTCATGAAGGGATCCGTCGGGAAGCCTAAACCCCGTCGAAAGTGAGACATGAACATGACGATCTCGCCAGGCTTGGGAGTTGGGATAACTTGCCCTCGGGCAGGCAGCCTATGCAAAGTCTCGTAGGTTAAATACCTGGCATCTCTCAGCTTTAGCACGTCCTCCTCCGTGACGGAGGAAGGCATCCACTGGCCTCGTAGATCAGGACCGGACATTGTCAAAGATCGAAGGTACCCGAATTTGGAGCCCTGGGTGTTGGAACTCGGGGAGAGGGGCGGATTCGATAGAGGATTGAATAAAAAGAACGGGCCTTGGTCTCATTATAAAGAGGAAGAATACCAACAACCGTCCTCGTGACCGTTTGGAACCCGCCTTCGATGGAGGGGGCGTGGCGACGGGCGCGGTTGGGTTACCCATGTCCGTATTGATGGGAATCCCGGAATAAGGGGAACACGATCTCTGCTTCGATAAGACGTGCCAAGGAAACCGCCTCGCTAAACGCGCTGAGGTGGAACAATAAAAACAATTCGAGTAAAGGCTTGGAAGTGGTGTGATGTCACGCCGCAGAATACGTCAGCCGATTGATCTTGTGTAATATTATTCTCTCTACGGTGGTTTGTGGAATTTATTTTTGCAGAGCCGGACACTATCCTGGTGTTCACAATCTTCTATAAATTATTTGGAGGAGGAACCCGCCTTGCAATGCCGAAGACAATATGCGCGCCGGACTCGTCGTCATTGAAGCCTAGTTCAGGGGCTACTGAGGGAGTTCCGGACTAGGGGGTGTCCGGATAGCCGAACTATCATCATCGGCCGGACTCCAAGACTATGAAGATACAAGATTGAAGACTTCGTCCCGTGTCCGAATGGGACTTTCCTTGGCATGGAAGGCAAGCTTGGCGACACGGATATGTAGATCTCCTACCTTTGTAACCGACTCTGTGTAACCCTAGCCCTCCCCGGTGTCTATATAAACCGGATGGCTTTAGTCCATAGGACAAACAACAATCATACCATAGGCTAGCTTCTAGGGTTTAGCCTCCTTGATCTCATGGTAAATCTACTCTTGTAACCCACATCATCAATATTAATCAAGCAGGACATAGGGTTTTACCTCCATCAAGAGGGCCCGAACCTGGGTAAAAACATCGTGTCCCTCGTCTCCTGTTACCATCCGCCTAGACGCACAGTTCGGGACCCCTACCCGAGATCCGCCGGTTTTTACACCGACAATTACCTCCCATGATGGCCGTCTCTTCTTGAGCAGTCTTGAGATTCTTCTTGGCAAGTTCAAGGTCTAGTTCAACGCTGATATGCTTCTTCTTTAACTCAGAAAGACGAGCTCCAAGATCACAAGACCTCTACAATCAACAAATGTGATATGTCAATCGACAGAAATAAAGGGCTTCGACGGAGAAAACTTACTCTAAGACTACTATTGAATAAAAAATCCAACAAGTAGTCTCGGGGACTACACCCGGTGGGTGCACTTAGCATGCCCCCATTGGTTCAGATCAATACTCAGCAAGGTCTGCCCAGCGTGAGTTCAAAAAAAAGAGGCGAGAAAGAAAGAGATACATTCTAAGACCTCAGTCGACTACCAGCAGTCGACCGTGATCTCGAGGACTACACCTAGTGGGTGCACTCGGCGTGCCCCCACTGGTTTAGAAAGTCTGGTAAAGTTCAACCCAAGTCGAGTGACATGGAAGATTTCAAAGCTCTAAGCAAAGAAACACCCCAGTGGGTGATCAGATATAAGATAACATTTGAAAGTTCAGTCGGAGTCTTGATGACCTGAACATTGGCCCGAAGAGCAGTACTGACGTTGTAAGCCACCTGGCTAGCCTCGTGCACCACCTTCACCTGCTCCATGACAAGGTTCACCTGGCAAAGAGCTTCCCTAGCGGCACTCGGCGAGTCATCCGGAGTCTAATACACAACAAAAAGTGATGGTTACAGAGCAGCCAAGGTAGTCGCTGGGTCAAAGGCGTGGAGCTGCACTGGAGCAGCAGGAGTCGGTGCGGTCGAGCCCGCCGGACAATCAGTCGTCAACGGGCTGGCGAATGTGACGCTGGTCTGAACAGGCTCTCCGAAGCGTTCGACCACCGCCTCGAGCGCCGGCGTCAACTGAGGAACCTGAACCTCAAGCCTCCATCTGCTAGAACTCCCACTCCTCCTCTTCCTCTCCTGTAGAGGCACTTCTTCTTCATCATCAGGGAGCACAACAACTTCTTGCGGAACTACAAAAAGAGAGAAAATGTCAAAAACTCTATCTATTGGCAGTCTACATGACTCAACGAAGCTTGGCCGATCAGACTTACCGACTCGTGAGGTGGCCTCTTCGTCTCCCGGCGCCTTGTCAATGTCCATGTCAGTGGCAGCAGAGGTGGGGCTGGAAAGGCACATGAGTTAGTGGGTCAGAATAAGAAAATCTTCAGTTGACTTACGAAAACGAAAGCGAGATACTCACCCTGAAGCAACAGGGACGTCCATCTTGATCCGTGGCAGTGTCTTCCGAGCCTTGGGAGGAGCAACTTTAGGCTGCTTGGCCACCTTCTCCGTCGGCTCCAGAGTCAACGTCCGAGTGCGCTTATGGGTAGTGGCACTCAGAGCCACGCTTTTCCCACGTCCGCCAGACGGATCATGCTGTTGTTTGGATCGACATTCCGAGCGCGGCGGCGAGTCGACCTCTTCCTCCTTGTACGACTCCTAGCTCTCCTCCTCCTCCTCTTCTCCTAGGGACTATCACTCGCCACTCTCCTCCGCATTGTCGTCCCCCTCCTGGTCCTGTGCCAAAGACTGTTCGCCATTGGGCATTGAATGCATCTTAGTGAATACCTGCAAAGCAAATCGATCGAGCAAGAGTCAGCCAACATCAAGTACAGTCGGAACGCGAGCGGAAAACAGTCGGAACAAAGGGTGCACCTTGGCGGGTGGGTTGTCATCACCGAAAGGGGCGACTCACCTAGATCCTCTAGGGTTGTCTTGGTTGCCCATGATACCCTTCAGCCACAAAGCTACGGTTTCGGGCGACACTTCTTCTGGATGGACCCGAGCGGTGTCGTCCGGTCTGGAATACAACCACATCGGGTGATCGCGAGCCTGGAGAGGCTGGATGCGCCGACTGAGGAACACTTCCAGCAAGTCCAAGCTAGTAACACCGTCATTGATGAGCTGGACCACTCGGTCTACCAACATCCTCGTCCCCATGGTCTCAGCAGCGGTAACTTTCAGTGGAGCAGGAGTCTGAACGCGGTCAAATGAGAAGGGAGGAAGACCGGTCGACTGACCTGGAGCCGCGACGTCCTGGCAATAGAACCAGGACGACTGCCAACCCCTAAAAGATTTAGGAAGAGTCACGGCAGGGAAGGCACTGCTATTCCTCTTTTGAATACCTAAACCCCCGCACATCTGGATAACATGTGTTTTCAATCACTCAACTTTGCCTTTTTACCGACTGGGAGAGAATGGTGAAGATGTGTTTGAAGAGACCCCAGTGCGGTCGACACCCTAAGAAGTTCTCGCACATCGACACAAATGCAGCTAGGTACGTGATAGTGTTGGGGGAAAAGTGGTGGAGCTGAGCACCAAAGAAGTTCAAGAATCCCCGAAAGAAAGGGTGCGGAGGGAGCAAGAAAGCCCGGTCGACGTGAGTGGCAAGAAGAACACACTCACCCGGTCGAGGTTGTGGTTTCGTCTCCCCCTTCGGAAGCCTTGCCGCTCCCTTGGCAATCAGCCTGGACTCCTCCAGTTCGGCCAGATCCTCCTGCCGGACCGAAGACCGGATCCAATCGCCTTGGATCCAGCCCGGCGGCAGGCCCGCACATGACGACGATCCGCGGCTCTGCTTCTTGCCCTTCGCCGCCCCCGTTTCCTTCTTAGCATGCTCTAGCGCTGCCGTCTTGTCCTTCACCATGGCGAGAGAGCAGCGGTGTCGAGAGCGGAGGTGCTGGGCGCGGTGGAGAAGCGGAAGAGAAAGAAGGAGAAGCAGGCGTGCACGGTGCAAGCGCCTCGGCCCCGTCGCCTTATAAAGGGTCACTTCCGAGTGACTGACGCGTGAGGCCGAGCAATCCCGTCAAATCCTACAATAGTTGCGTGCAGCGTACGTGGCGGAAAAGCGTGGCGATCGAGGCATCGCTACTTATCTGGACCACTCGTTTTGGCGCTCTCCGGCCCGTGCGCTTCCCCGAAATTTCGTATCCCGCGAAATCTGGGATTCACCACAGACAATTGCGCCCAAGATCTCGTGCTCTAACGCAGCACTCGACACATGAGGTCACCAGTTCAGTCGGCAGCTCTCTGAATGGATCAAGGCGACTGAGTCAACACCGAAGTACCAACGCGAGCGTTCAGTCCTGCAGGAAACACTCACGAAGGCACAAAGCTCAGAACAGGTTCAACTTTGTCCTACTTTCCACTCGCACCTTAATCCATTCGGGGGCTACTGACGAGGATACAGACCTGGGGTAGGGTCAGAGGCCTGACCTATACGTCCAACCCAAGGTCACTACCCTGGTAGATAAAAAGACCAAGAGACAACATGAGAGTCCTGGTCAAGTGCGTTGAATGCAACCCACTCGACGACCACATCACTCGACGACCCTCCTCCCTACCGTCACTCGGCCATATGGAGAGTCACTCGACTTATCGAAGACCAGGAGTTGGAAGGGCATGCAACGGCCAGACGTTCACTCCTTAGCCTTTATAAGCATTAAGAGTATTTAACGCTGGCGTTACCAGCAACGCCCCTTACTTTATGTTCATTAAGCCCCTTGTAATGGAGGCGGGCAAGGGTCCTGGTGCACTCTATATAAGCCACCCCCTCCTCTGGCACAAGGGTTCGCACCCCCTGTAATACAACACACATAATCCAATCGACTGCCTCCGGGCACCGAGACGTAGGGCTGTTACTTCCACCGAGAAGGGTCTGAACTCGTAAGCCTCGTGTGTACACCTTCACCATAGCTAAGATCTTGCCTCTCCATACCTACCCCCCTTTCTACTTTCAGTCTTAGGACCACGACAGCGCGCCCTCCTCCTAGGCCGGCCACCTCCCCCTTGCTCCTTTATATACGGGGGCAGGGGGCACCCCATAGACACAACAATTGATCATTGATCTCTTAGCCGTGTGCAGTGCCCCGCTCGACCATAATCCTCCTCGATAATATCGTAGCGGTGCTTAGGCAAAGCCCTGCGTCGGTAGAACATCATCATCGTCCCCACGCCGTCGTGCTGACGGAACACTCCCTCCACACTCGGCTGGATCGGAGTTCGAGGGATGTCATCGAGCTGTACGTGTGCAGGAACTCGGAGGTGCCGTGCTTTTGGTGCTTGATCGGTCGGGCCGTGAAGACGTACGACTGCATCAACCGCGTTGTGCTAACGCTTCCGCTTTCGGCCTACGAGGGTACGTGGACACACTCTCCCCTCTCATTGCTATGCATCACCATGATCTTGCATGTGCGTAGGATTTTTTTGAAATTACTGTGTTACCAAACAATCGTCACTTCACACAATGAACATATAATTCATACATCATTCAGAGCACACACATAGTCCGACTATGGACGAAGCCAAAAGAAAAGAAGATAACCCAACTGCTAGATCCCCGATCGTCCTAACTGGGCTCCACTACTGATCAACATGAAACGAAACATAGCAACGACCAAGATCCTCGTTGAGCTCTCATCTGAGCTCGGTTGCATCACCTGCACTGGCATCATCGGGACCTACAACTGTTTGTAGTATCTTGTGAGCCACGAAGACTCAGCAATCCCATTTCCATGGGTATCAAGACTAGCAAAGCTTAAAGGGTATGGAATTAATAAGTGGTGAGGTTGCAGCAGCGACTAAGCATATATGGTGGCTAATATACACAAATAAGAGCGAGAAGAGAAGCAACACAACGGTCGAGAAGCTAGACGTGATCAAGAAGTGATCCTGAAACTACTTATGTTCATACATAACCCAAAAACCGTGTTCACTTCCCAGACTCCGCCGAAAATAGACCATCACGGCTACACACGCGGTTGAGTATTTTAATTCGAATCGAGTGTCAAGTTCTCTACAACCGGATATTAAAAACTCCCATCTGCCACATAACCGCGGGCACGGCTTTCGAAAGATCAAACCCTGCAGGGGTGTCCCAACTTAGCCCATTATAAGCTCTCACGATCAGCGAAGGATATTCCTTCTCCCGGGAAGACCCGATCAGCCTCGGAATCCCGGTTACAAGACATTTCGACAATGGTAAAACAAGACCAGCAAGACCACCCGATTGTGCCGACAAATCCCGATAGGAGCTGCACATATCTCGTTCTTAGGGAACAATGAATAGGTCAGCCTATGAGTAAAACCAGACCTCGAGTTGCCCCGCGGTTGCCCTGCAGTCTGCCCATTTCGGATCAACACTCGAAGGAGCACTGGCCCAAGGGGGGGGGTTGATTAAGAAACTAGAGGCCCGAATAAAATCCCCTATTTAAATTTTAGTTATGTTAGACAAATGGTAAAACCAAAGTTGGGCCTTGCTGGAGGAGTTTTTTTCAAAGCGAACTGTCAAGGGGTTCCCGTAAACCCGACCGCGCAAGGAATGCAAAATCAAGGAAGATAACACCGGTATGACAGAAACTAAGGCGGCAAGAGTGGAACAAAACACCAGGCATAAGGCCGAGCCTTCCACCCTTTACCAAGTATATAGATGCATTAATCAAATAAGAGATATTGTGATATCCCAACATAATCCTGTTCCAACATGGAGCAATCTTCAACTTCACCTGCAACTAACAACGCTATAAGAGGGGCTGAGCAAGAGCGGTAACATAATCAAACAACGGTTTGCTAGGAAGGGTGCAAAGGTTAGAGGCTGACATGGCAATTTGGGAGGCTTGACAAACAAGTGATAGGTAGCGCAGCATAGCGATAGAACGAAGCAACTAGCATAGCAATGATAGTAGTGAGATCCAGGGTAGCGGTCATCTTGCCTGAAATCCCGCAAGGAAGAAGAACAAGTCCATGAAGTAGACGAACCAATGTAGTCGAACTGATCCTCACAATCGCAACAAAACCGGAACTATTAAGGAGAAGCGCAACCGGAAAGAAGCAAACATCATAGTAAACAACCATCACATAAACATGGCATGATGCACACACAAGTATAATGCATGTCAGGTTTAATGAGGCATGGAATGGCAAAGTGCACAAACAATACTACAAATTAAGTGGACCTCAATATGCAACAAGTTGCATATTGACGAAACACCACACTCGAGTTATTTAGTTCACTCTCGTTTAGGTACACAACAATATTAAATGTTGTTAAACATGGCAAGAGGTGAAACATAAGTAAACTAACTATTTAGGCAAGTTTAAATGAGGCCGGAAACAACAAACAACAAATCCGGAAAATCCTCATGTCCATATTTTGAATTAGCTACCGTTCTGCCCTAAAACATATTTTAGAGTTGTTAAACATGCAAAGTAAGCGCACCAAGTTAAACTAGGCATTTTTCTACCCCATTTACATATAAAGTTTATTTAATTTGGAGCTACGAGTAATTAGTTATGAAATAAATCATTTTAGCATGTTACTTATGCAAAAAATAAAGCAAACATCAAGTTAAGAATTTCAAACATGGTTGAAAGTGAATATTATGAAACTAGATGAAAATCTAAGCATGTTCATATAAGACATGTTTTATTTGGATGCATGGTCAAAAAGTTATTAGGAGTTTAAAACAGGGGCTGATACGTCTCCGTCGTATATACTTTCTCAAACACTTTTGCCCTTGTTTTGTACTCTAACTTGTATGATTTGAATGGAACTGACCGTGACTGACTCTGTTTTCAGCAGAATTGCCATGATGTTGTTTTATGTGCAGAAAATAAAAGTTCTTGGAATGACCTGAAACTCCATGGAAAACCTTAGAAAAAACAATAAAAAACCTCGCCAAAGATGAAGACCAGGGGGCCCACACCCTGTCCACGAGGGTGGGGGGCGCGCCCCCTGGGCGCGCCCCCTACCTCGTGGGCCCCCTGGTGGCCCTCCGACGCCAACTCGAACTCCATATATTGGTTTTCGGGGAGAAAAAAATCAGAGAAAGGAATCATCGCGTTTTACGATACGGAGCCGCCGCCAAGCCCCAATCTCTCTCGGGAGGGCTGATCCGGAGTCCGTTCGGGGCTCCGGTGAGGGGGATTCGTCGCTGTCGTCATCATCAACCATCCTCCATCACCAATTTCATGATGCTCACCACCGTGCGTGAGTAATTTCATCGTAGGTTTGCTGGACGGTGATGGGTTGGATGAGATTTATCATGTAATCGAGTTAGTTTTGTTAGGGTTTGATCCCTAGTATCCACTATGTTCTGAGATTGATGTTGCTATGACTTTGCTATGCTTAATGCTTGTCACTAGGGCCCGAGTGCCATGATTTCAGATCTGAACCTATTATGTTTTCATGAATATATGTGAGTTCTTGATCCTATCTTGCAAGTCTATAGTCACCTACTATGTGTTATGATCCGGCAACCCCGAAGTGACAATAATCGGAACCACTCCCGGTGATGACCATAGTTTGAGGAGTTCATGTATTCACTATGTGCTAATGCTTTGTTCCGGTTCTCTATTAAAAGGAGGCCTTAATATCCCTTAGTTTCCAATAGGACCCCGCTGCCACGGGAGGGTAGGACAAAAGATGTCATGCAAGTTCTTTTCCATAAGCACGTATGACTATATTCGGAATACATGCCTACATTACATTGATGAACTGGAGCTAGTTCTGTGTCACCCTATGTTATGACTGTTACATGACAAACCACATCCGGCATAATTATCCATCGCTGATCCAGTGCCTACGAGTTTTCCATATACTGGTTCTCGTTTATTTACTTTTCCGTTGCTACTGTTACAATCACTACAAAATACCAAAAACATTACTTTTGCTGTCTTTACTTTTGTTACCGTTACCACCACTATCATATTACTTTGCTGCTAAACACTTTGCCGCAGATACTAAGTTTCCAGGTGTGGTTGAATTGACAACTCAGCTGCTAATACTTGAGAATATTCTTTGGCTCCCCTTGCGTCGAATCAATAAATTTGGGTTGAATACTCTACCCTCGAAAACTGTTGCGATCCCCTATACTTGTGGGTTATCAAGACCTTTTTCTGGCGCTGTTGTCGGGGAGCATAGCTCTATTCTTTGAGTCACTTGGGATTTTTATCTGCTGGACACTATGAAGAACTTGAAAGACGATCGAACTACTATTTTGCCCTAAACTACGAGGGGAGGTAAGGAACTGCCATCTAGCCTTGCACTAGATTCTCCTTCTGTTATAAGTAAGCTTGCGACACCTAAACCTGCTACTGCTATGAATTCTGATATGTCGCATATTATTGATGATGCCACTTCTGCTATGCATGATACTTACGATGAAACCACTTCTATGCTTGATAATACTGTGCCCCTTGGTGAATTTCTTGATGAGCAAATTGCTAGGTCTAGAGAAAGAGAAATTATTGCACCTGAATACAATGATGAGAGTGATGATGAAAATATGCCTCCTATTCCTGAAGGTTATCTTTTTGATGGAGAATCCTCTACAACTATTTTTGCTTGCCAGGATAGATATGAACTTAAGAGGTTGCTAGTTAAATGGAGTAAAGAATGTTTTAGAGATAGAATGAGACCCGACCCTGCTTTTGCTACTTCACCTATTTGTGTTCCCGATAAGGATTATAATGATTTTTCTGTTGATCTAGATATAATTACTTTGGTTGTATCTGATCCTTTCTATGGCTATGAATCTGAAACTGTTGTGGCACATCTTACTAAGTTAAATGATATAGCTGCCTTGTTTACTAATAATGAGAGATCGCGCTACCTTTATTTACTCAAAATATTTCCATTCTCATTAAAGGGTGATGCTAAGATATGGTTTAATTCTCTTGATCCTGGTTGTGTGCAAAGTCCCTAGGATATGATCCATTACTTTTCTGCTAAATATTTCCCTGCTCATAAGAAACAAGCTGCTTTGAGGGAAATATACAACTTCGTGCAAATTGAAGAAGAGAGTCCCACAAGCTTGGGGGAGGCTTCTCAAGTTACTTAATGCTTTGCCTGATCATCCTCTTAAGAAACCTGAAATACTTGATATCTTTTATAATGGACTAACCGATGCTTCCAGAGATTACCTGGATAGTTGTGCTGGTTCTCTTTTCAGGGAAAGAACACCGGATGTAGCTGAAATTCTATTGAATAATATGTTGACAAATGAAAATAATTGGGCACCTCCCGAGCCAGCTCCTGAGCCAATTATTGAGCCTATTCCTAAACCAACTCCGAAGAAGAGAGGTGTTCTATTTCTCAGCCCCGAAGATATGCAAGAGGCAAAGAAATCTATGAAAGAAAAAGGTATTAAAGCTGAAGATGTTAAGAATTTACCTCTTATTGAAGAAATACACGGTCTTAATTTACCGCCTGTTGAAGAAGTATATGATCTCAATTACTTATTTACTGAAGAACCTCCCGATATCCCGACACAGGTAGTAAAGGTAAACTCTCTCTATAGATATGATAAAGCTGAAGTCCCTCCTACTAAAATTGCTAGTCAGTGCTTGGATGAGTTTGATAACTTTATGTTTAAGCAAGATGACTTTAATGCTTATTTTGGTAGACAATTAAAACAAGATGCTTATATGATTAAACGCTTGGGTGATTATATGGCTGATATTAGAGGTGAACTTAAACTTGTTAGCAAGCATGCTTCTATGGTTACCACTCAAGTAGAACAAGTACTTAAAGCTCAAAAAGAAGCGCTTGATGAAATGAATAGTAAGAAAAATGATTATGCTATTAGAGTGGCTACTAGAACTGGTAGAATGACTCAGGAACCTTTGTATCCTGAAGGCCACCCTAAGAGAATCGAGCAAGATTCTCGGAGAAATGATATTGATGTACATAGTTCTTCTAAAAGGAAGAAAAAGAAAAATGATAGGACTTTGCAAACTTATAGTGAACCTATTGCTGAGCCACCTGAGAATCCAATAATATCTCTATTGCTGATGCTGAAACACAATCAGGTGATGAACATGAACCTAGTGATAATGTTAATGATAATGTTCATGTTGATGTTCAACATAGTAATGATAATGATGTAGAAGTTGAACCCGCTGTTGATCTTGATAACCCACAATCATGGAATCAACATTATGATAAAAGAGACTTCGTTGCTAGGAAACATGGTAAAGAAAGGGAACCATGGGTTCAGAAACCCATGACATTTCCTCCAAAACCATCCAAGAAAAAGGATGATGAGGATTTTGAGCGCTTTGCTGAAATGATTAGACCCATCTTTTTGCGTATGCGATTAACTGATGTGCTCAAAACAAATCCTTATGCTAAGTATATGAAGGATATTATTACTAATAAAAGAAAGATACCTGAAGCTGAAATTTCCACCATGTTTGCTAATTATACTTTTAAGGGTGGAATACCAAAGAAACTTGGAGACCCCGGAGTACCTACTATACCATGCTCCATTAAGAGAAATTATGTTAAAACTACTTTATGTGATCTTGGAGCCGACATTAGTGTTAGGCCTCTCTCTTTATATCGTAGACTTGACTTGAATAAGTTAACACCTACTGAAATATCTTTGCAAATGGTTGATAAATCAACTGCTATACCTGTCGGTATTTGTGAGGATGTGCCTGTTGTGGTTGCAAACGTTACTATTTTAACGGACTTTGTTATTCTCGATATTCCTAAGGATGATAGTATGTCTATTATTCTTGGAAGACCTTTCCTTAATACTGCAGGGGCTGTTATTGATTGCAACACAAGCAATGTCACCTTTCATGTTAATGGCAATGAGCACACGGTACACTTTCCGAGAAAACAACCTCAAGTTTACAGTATCAACTCTATTGGAAAAATTCCATCGATTATATTTGGAGGTTTTAAATTTACTCTCCCTACTATCAAGAAAAAGTATGATATTCTTATTGTTGGGGATTTTCATATCCCCGTTGAGGTAACTTAGTGCTATTCGAAATTTCTCCGGTTCCATGATTATCGGAATGAGTTTGTTAACAAGACTTGATCAACCTTTTTAGTGGATTCTTTTTGATGAGCATGGGATGGATGAAACTAGAAGCACAACCTTCTGTACCCTCTTTATATTTTCTGTTACTTGGTAGAAATAAAGTAGAATAGTCTTTTTTTGTCTGTTTCCTGACTTATCCATGCAATATAAAAATATCCCAAAAATAAAAGTCCTTAGAATGCCATGCCAATTTAATATGATTTTTTTCGGGAATATTTGAGAATCTACTATGCAAAAATCACCGCGGGGGGAGCTGCCACCTGGCCACGAGGGTGGAGTGCGCGCCCTACCCCCCTGGGCACGCCCCCTGCCTCGTGGGCCCACGGTGGCCCTCCTCCACTTATTCCTGCACCCATCTTCTTCCTCTGCCTCACACAAACACGAAAAACCAACTCAAGCACGATTTCCAGCCCCCGTTGAGGTGATTTTCGATCTCCTTGCTCAAAGTACGTCTCGCAAAACTGCTTGGGGAGATTGTTCCTTGGTATGTGACTCCTCCATTGGTCCAATTAGTTTTTGTTCTAGTGCTTTATTCATTGCAAATTTGTGCTGCATAGGTTACCATGTTCTTGAGCTTGCATGTCAAATTTATATGGTTCCAAGTAGTTCCAATGCTTTATATAGGCTCTAGGCACTTGTAGGAGTTGTTGCTATCAATTTTATTGAAGTTGGTTTACTTTTATCTAAAGTTACTAAAAATTTCAGATTGTTTCAGAAATAATGAAGAGATTTTTGAGGGGCTCGTCGAGCCGAAGCTCGAAGGAAAAACAAAAGGAAGAAGAACCGAAGCCCAAATTTAATTTGCCTCGCACCGCGGAGGTCCGGCCGTGTGAATGGCCTTCCGATGACTTCTTGAGGAGAGCCGAGATTTATGAAGATTTCTATTTACTAATTGAGAATGCTGGCCTCACCGACTTCCTCCTTGACCAACGTCATCAGTATCTCTTACTCACAAATACTTTTGTGCAAAATTTCTACTTTTCCCCTAAGAATTCACCTCCATCGGTAGTATTTCATTTATATGACGTTGTTAAGAGGATGCCATTAGCTGAATTTTGCGAGGTTTGCAAAATACCCTTTGAGGGCACCTTGGATGAACCACACCGTAATGAAGGAGAAGCTTTTATTAACACTATTACGGTGGGAGAAACCAGGAAGGTTTCAGATGCAAGAATTACTAGCATACATTTTCCTGTTTTACGCTACTTTTCCTTATTTGCTAGTCCTTGCTTGATAGGTCGCGGAAACTGTGGAAACCTTAGTATTCCTGATGTTATCATTTTGTTTCATGGTTTATACCGAAATAACTCTGTTAGTATGGGTGGAATTGTTGCTAGATGGTTGAGTCTGAACCATACTAAAGGCCCCATCTTTGGAGGCATTTATGCCTCACGCCTAGCTGGACATTTTGAAATACCTATTAGGCATGAGGAGAAAGAGGAAACATCGCTGCCCTGTGCTTATTTAGATTATAGGAGTATGCTAGCGCATGACTTTCTTGTTAATAGTCGTGAAGGGGAACTCAAATATTAATTGTACTTTGATAAACATCACCCTGAGACTATTACTTTGCCTTCTCCCTCTTTGTTTAACTTGTCTGCAGGTCCTCACATCGTTCCGTGGGCGGCCATTCAAGCCTATCAAAATCCTGCACCCATCCCAGAACCGGAGCCACAAGATGAGCCTCCAGGACTATCTATTTATTCTTGGGATCCAGAGGAGGTTGCCAGCCAGTGGCAGCCGGAGCCTTCTTCGTCACAGTATGACCCCAGCTTCACCTACGGGTATCCGCCAGGCCATCCCTGGCAATAGTCCAACTTAGGCCAAAAGCCTAAGCTTGGGGGAGTACCTATTTCCCACTGACATTACATTCATGTTCACACACACACTCATTGCTAGATGTCGATGTCCATACTCTTTCACTGTAGTATCCATGCTAGTTTATTTTCTTTTTCCTGCTTTCTTCTTGTGTGTTTAATAAACCTTAAGAAAAACAAAAAAAATTAGTAGTAGTTTATTTCTTTGCTGTAGTAATTAAAAAGGAAAACCCAAAAATATTTCCCGTTCTTCTTTTGCTTGTTGGGAGCTTTCCCGTGTAAATAGTTTTTATTGCTTTTCTTTTCTTTTCTTTGGGGGTCAGTAGGAGAAGACCATATTGAAAATGCTTAGTGGCTCGTATATACATGAATGATTATTTAAATTAGAGCCCATATTACTTGTCTTTTCTTGTTTATTGAATGCTTGCAGATTCCATCTTAGTCCAATGCACGTGCACTTTTATTATTATACACTTCATTCGGTCGTGCAAGTGAAAGGCAATAATGATGATATATGATGGACTTATTGGGATGAGAAAAGCTGGTATGAACTCGACCTCTCTTGTTTTTGTAAATATGATGATTCATCGTTCCTGAGTTAGCTATTATGAAATAAGCATATTTGCAATGACATCTAGAGATTATAGTTGCTTGTGCCATGCTTGATTAGCTATGAGTTATAATGGTTTACCTTGCGTGCCAACATGTTATTAGAATGATCATGATGTGGTATGATGGGATGGTATCCTCCTTTAAATGAATTGAGTGACTAGACTTGGCACATGTTCACACATGTAGTTGAATCAAATCAACGCAGCCTTCATGATATTTATGTTCATGGTGGATTATATCCTACTCATGCTTATACTCAAGGTTGGAAAAAGCGGTAGGCGTAAGCGAGGCGGTTGGCCTTCGCCTAGTGCCTAGGCGGTGCCTAAGCGCCCTAGGCGCGGCCTAGGCGGTAATATAGTTTTGCTTGCAGTGTATTTGCGATTATTATATGGGTGTTGATATTCGTTTAGGGCATATAAATAAGTTAATACTCGTCTACTGCCATTGGAATATAACCCGTTTGGCATATCAGTGCAGTACGTGGCATGGTTTCTTGCTTGGGTAGGAAATTCCTTGCTTGCCCTGCCTAGACCTCTATTTATGCCCTAGGCGAGGTGTTTGGCCATTGCCTAGTGCCTAGGCATGCGTAAGAGCCTCCTAGGCACTGCCTTTTCCAATAGAGCTTATACTTGGTGTAAATTAATTTTAATGCATGTTTACGACTGTTGTCGCTCTCCCAGTTGGTCGCTTCCCAGTCTTTTGCTAGCCTTCACCTGTACTAAGCAGGAATACTGCTTGTGCATCCAAACTCCTTAAACCCCAAAGTTGTTCCATATGAGTCCACTATACCTTCCCATATGCGGAATTTACCTGCCGTTCCAAGTAAATTTTTATGTGCCAAACTCCAAACCATCAAATGAAATTTTCTTTTGAATGCTCGAGCAGCTCATGTCTCAACTAGGGCTGCCCTTATCTTCCATGTTAGGCGGTTATTCTCAAGAGGAGTGGACTCCGTTCCTCATTCACGAGAAAATGGCTGGTCACCGGGATGCCCAGTCCCATGCTTTATGCAAACTAAATCAAAATAATTGCAAACAAAACTCCCCCTGGGACCCGTTGAATGTTGGAGGCACTCGTTGTTTCGAGCAAGCCATGGATTGATGCCTGTGGAGGAGGGGGAGTATAAAAATTTACCATTCTGTTTGGGAACCGCCTATAATTTGTTTAGCATGGAAGATATCCTCATCTCATAGTTGTTGCGTTGACAGCAAAAGTATGCCGCTCAAAATGTTATTCAATCTCTATTTTAAAACCAAGATCTGGCACCTCTACAAATCCCTGCTTCCCTCTGCGAAGGGCTTATCTATTTACTTTTATATTGAGTCATCACCCTTCTTATTAAAAAGCACCCGCTGGAGAGCACACTATTGTTTGCATTCATTATAATTGGTTTACATTGGGTATGACTTGACTGGATCTCTTTTACCATGAATTACAATGTTTAGTCAGTCCTTGATCTTTGAAGGTGCTATGCATTTATGTTTTCCAGTCTCATAAAGGGCTAGAGAGATACCATTTTGTTATATCATGTTATGATTATTTTGAGAAAGTGTTGTCATCCGAGTTTTGCTATTATGGCTCGCTAGCTGATTATGCTATTGATATGAGTAATTGTGAGACCTTTGTGTTATTGTGAGTATGGTTAGTTCATAATATTTTCTGAAACTTGAATGCTGGCTTTTCATGTTTACAACAACAAGAGCAAACAGAGTTTGTAAAAGTTTTGCTTTTTCTCTTTCAGTCTGTCAACTGAATTGCTTGAGGACAAGCAAGGGTTTAAGCATGGGGGATTTGATACGTCTCCGTCATATCTACTTTTTGAAACACTTTTGCCCTTGTTTTGGACTCTAACTTGTATGATTTGAATGGAACTGACCTGGACTGACGCTGTTTTCAGCAGAATTGCCATGGTGTTGTTTTATGTGCAGAAAATAAAAGTTATCAGAATGACCTGAAACTCCACAGAACACCTTAGAAAAAACAATAAAAAATCCTCGCCAAAGATGAAGACTAGGGGGCCCACACCCTGTCCATGAGGGTGGGGGGCGTGCCCCCCTGGGCACGCCCCCCTGGGCACGCCCCCCTACCTCGTGGGCCCCCTGGTGGCCCTCCGACGCCAACTCCAACTCCATATATTGGCTTTCGGGGAGAAAAAAATCAGAGAGAAGAAATCATTGCATTTTACGATACGGAGCCGCCGCCAAGCCCTAATCTCTCTCGAGAGGGCTGTTCTGGAGTCCGTTCGGGGCTCCGGAGAGGGGGATTCGTCGCCGTCGTCATTATCAACCATCCTCCATCACCAATTTCATGATGCTCACCGCCGTGCGTGAGTAATTCCATCGCAGGCTTGCTGGACGGTGATGGGTTGTATGAGATTTATCATGTAATCGAGTTAGTTTTGTTAGGGTTTGATCCCTAGTATCGACTATGTTCTGAGATTGATGTTGCTATGACTTTGCTATGCTTAATGCTTGTCACTAGGGCCCGAGTGCCATGATTTCAGATCTGAACCTATTATGTTTTCATGAATATATGTGAGTTCTTGATCCTATCTTGCAAGTCTATAGTCACCTACTATGTGTTATGATCCGGCAACCCCGAAGTGACAATAATCGGAACCACTCCCGGTGATGACCATAGTTTGAGGAGTTCATGTATTCACTATGTGCTAATGCTTTGTTCTGGTTCTCTATTAAAAGGAGGCCTTAATATCCCTTAGTTTCCAATAGGACCCCGCTGCCACGGGAGGGTAGGACAAAAGATGTCATGCAAGTTCATTTCCATAAACACGTATGACTATAATCAGTATACATGCCTACATTACATTGATGAACTGGAGCTAGTTCTGTGTCACCCTATGTTATGACTGTTACATGACAAACCACATCCGGCATAATTATCCATCGCTGATCCGGTGCCTACGAGTTTTCCATATACTGGTTCTCGCTTTTTTACTTTTCTGTTGCTACTGTTACAATCACTATAAAATACGAAAAACATTACTTTTGCTGTCTTTACTTTTGTTACCGTTACCACCACTATCATATTACTTTGCTACTAAACTCTTTACGACATATACTAAGTTTCCAGGTGTGGTTGAATTGACAACTCAGCTGCTAATACTTGAGAATATTCTTTGGCTCCCCTTGTGTCGAATCAATAAATTTGGGTTGAATACTCTACCCTCGGAAACTGTTGCGATCCCCTATACTTGTGGGTTATCAGGGGCATTTCGGTAATAAGCATGTCCAGGATTTAATGACAAATCTGCAGCAGAGAAAAAAACAAGTCACGGGCCGAATCTGGCTGGCCCAACAGGAGCATATAGGGGGCGGGGCTGCTCACTAGGCCTCATGGGCCGGCTCGGTGGGGAGGCTGGACGCGGGCTATGTCATGGTTCTCGGTGTGAAGGTAATGTAAGGGGGTAGGAATGGAGGGGCAAGATCCTAGCTATGGAGTAGTTGTGTACGCAAGAGATTTACGAGTTCAGGCCCTTCTTGGAGGAAGTAACAGCCCTATGTCTCGGAGCCCGGAGGCGGTCGACTGGATTATGCGTGTATGAGTTACAGGGGTGCGAACCCTTTACACTAAGGAGGGGGTGGCTTATATAGAGTCTGCCAGACCCCTCTGGCCCTCAGTTATGTAGGGTTTAAGGTACATTAAGATCGGGCGTTACTGGTAACGCCACAAGTAAAGTGGTATGATGATCATAAAAGCTACTCAATGACCGACCGTTTGCATGCAGAGTGACTTTAGATCTCCCAGCCGTCGAGTGGTTGGCTTCATGGTCGAGTGTCTTCGAGTCTGTCGAGTGGAACACTTCTGAGTCGATTGACAGGTGGTTTCTTCTAGAGATGTCCTTGGGTAGGGTAGTTTGGACAGGTCCATGACCCTACCCTAGGTACATAGCTTCATCATTAGCCCCCGAATGGATCAATGTTTGAGTGGGGAAGGAGTTGAGAACTCTTCTGAGCCACTTTTTGTGCTATGAGCGTATCTGGCTCCAGATCCAAGAACTTGAGTAACCACACCAACTTCTTTTTCGGTCGCCTTGATCCATTCTTGGTTTCTGTCGAGTGATTTTCTTTACTTGAAAAGTTCCGAGTGACGGTGTGGAGGAGATCCTCCGTCTGACAAGTTGTTCTGCTGCTCGCGGATTCCGCGGGATTCAGATTTTGGGAAGCACGTGGGGTGGAGGAGGCCGCAGTAATCGGATGGGATAGGGCGGAGATGCCTCGATCTCCATGCCACCTTTTTCGCCACGTATCGCACGCGCAACTGTTGCGGGATTTGACAGGATCGTCTGGGCCTACAGGTTAGTCACTCGGAAGCAACTCCATATAAGCCGCTGGCTCAGGGCTTTTGAACAGTGCGCCTTTATTTCCCCTCTTTCTTCTCGAATCTCTCTGCCACTTCTGCTCTCATCCCGGTGCCGTCGGTCCATTCGAGCTTCGTTTGCGGAGATGGTGAAGGAGAAGACGGTGGCCCTGGAGCGTGCGAAGAAGACGGCAGCGCAGGCGAAGGCGAAGAAGTCCGGTCGGGGCGGATCTTCCTCGAGGTCTGCCTTGCCGCGGGGCTGGATCCAGGGCACCTGGATGCCCTCGGCGATTAGTCAGGATAACATTAACGACCTGGTCGAGAGGGGACTCATTCATCACGGATCTGCGCGCCTCCCGGGGAACGAGATCGAGCCGCAGCCTCTCGAGGGTGAGTTTGTCCTTATCGCCACTCACGTCGACCGCGGATTCTCCCTGCCCCTCATCCTTTTTTCCGGAGTTTCTTGAACTTTTTCGGAGCGCAACTCCATCACTCTACTCCAAATTCCATCGTGTACCTTGCTGCCCACATATCTTTGTGCGAGAATTTCTTGGGTTGCCATCCTCATTGGGGCCTCTTCAAGCACATTTTTACTTGTCGTTCTCAGTCGGTTAAGAAAGCCAATTCGAGTGACGATAAGACGCAAGTGATTCAGATGAGCGGGGGTCTTGGGATCTAGATGAGAAGCAAAAGTTCTTTTCCAACTATGATTCTTCCTAACTCGGTCCGCGGGTGGCAGTCGACCTGGTTCTACTGCAGAGACCAGCCGACTCCAGGACAGGCGATGGGTCTTCCCCCTTTCTCCCTGAATCGAGCAGAAAAACCTTCCTCCTTGAAAGTGACACTGGAAGAGAAGGCACATGTCAAAGTGTTGGTTAGTCGAGTGGTTCAGCTTGTCCACGACGGGGTAACTGGTATGGATCTGCTAGAGGTCTTCCTTCGGAGGCGCATCCAACCGCTCCAAGCTCGTGACCATACGATGTGGTTGTGTTCGGGTCTCAATGACACCACTCGGATTCACCCAGAGGAGGTCGACGAGGCTACGTTGGAGGGGTGGTTGTCGAGTATCACAGGGAACAAAGGCAACCCCCGAGGAGCCAGGAGGATTCCTCCACTCGACCACTCATATGAAGTAGATCGGGTCCGTTCTGCATCTCTGACTGTGGCCTTGTTTTCTTCATTCTGTTTGCTTAAAATCAATCGACTGACCTTTGTCTTGTTTATTGTCTTCTAGACCATTACTAAGATGTACTCGATGCCCAACGGGGCGCAAGAACAGACCGAGGAGGAGGAGGCGAGCGGAGGTGAAAGCGGGGAGGAGTGGCAATCTGATGGTGAAGGGGAAGAGGATGACGACGGCTCCAGTGAAGAAGAGGAGGAGGAGGAAGTCAATCCTCCTCGCATGGAAAGGCGATCCAAGCTTATCCATGACCCAGTGAGTGAGCGTGGCAAAGCGGCCGCGCCTATTGGGCAGTCGTCAAAATGCCCTCAGACGGCTTCTCCGGCACCAACTGAAAAAGCACCGAAGCATCCGCAGGCGGCGTCATCGAAGCCACCGAAGGCCTTGCCCAAGATGAGAATGACCATTCCTACAATTTCCGGGTAATAGCAGAACTTGTGTTTTCTCGTTTAGCATGAACAGACTCTTGGTCGACTCATTGAACAACCGACTGGTTTCTGAAATCTGCAGTGCTGCTACCTCCGAGACCTCCGCCAGGAACGAAGACCAGGAAATGGAAGATGCTGTCACTTCCAACCTTGGTACGATCTCTGTAGTTTCACTTTTGGTCGATTGGATTTTCGTTTTTAACTTTCGATTTTTCCTGTAGCTCCTCCTCATGTCATTGATCTCCCTGATGATGACGACGAGGTGCCACTGAGGGCGAGGAGGAATAAAAAGGCGCCGGCTGGCAAGACTACTCAGATTGTATCAGTGCCTGAGGCATCGGTTCAAGAAGGTGGCGATGTCACTCGGCATTCTATGTCCTTCGTTGTGCCCCTGACGAGTGTCCGGCCTTCATCACCAACTGTTGACCCGCCCTCCCTTTTCGCCACACACCATGTCCCAGAGGACCAAGTGGGTGCTGCTAAGGAGGCTATACGCCAGGCGGGGATCATGATGGAGCAGGTGAAGGCGATCCGGGAAGCCATCCAGGCGGCCTATGATGCTAGCTCAGCCCTTTAGAGCAACGTCCAGGTTAGTTGGTCACCGCTTGTTCTGTTAGGATATGCTATCTGAAGACTTTTTTTCCCGAAAATCTTTGTATCTGTACACCTAGTGGGTGTGTCGATTGAATTTTTGGATCGGTGAGGGCACGCTGAGTGCACCCACTGGGTGTAGTCCCCGAGACTATGGTGGACTGCTGGCAGTCGACTGTAGCCTTTGTATTTTGAAATTCTTCACTCTAACTTCTTCACTCGGTCTGGCCGGACCATGTCGAATGGAATCTTGGAACCAGTGGGGGCACGCTGAGTGCACCCACTGGGTGTGGTCTCCGAGACCATGGTCGACTGCTGGTAGTCGACTAAGGTCTGAAGAATCTGTGTTTTTTTGGTAGATCATGATGAGACCATGGCTGACTGCTGGCAGTGAGCTATGATTTTAGGATCATAATCTCTTTATTCCTTTCGGTTGACTGATCGGATCAAGTCGGTAGAACCAGTGGGGGCACGCTGAGTGCACCCACTGGGTGTAGTCCCCGAGACTACTATCGAATATTTTGATTTGGCTGTAGTCTTAGAAATGTTACGATTTTTCTCTTAGTCACTCGGAAGCAACCTATCTTTGATGTCTGTCGACTGACCCTTCGCAGAAATCTTGCGACCTTGTGACTCGCTATACTGAATTGGAAAACAATTAGATCCAGCTCAACCTTGACTTGAAGCTTGTTCAGGAGAACTTTCAAAAGGCGAAAGACGAAGCAAAAGGTACGACTGGTGAGAATTTGACGATTGTCTTTATCTTTTGGCCCATTCCTGATTCTGATTCCATTTTCATTTTGCAGATAAAATGAAGGAGGCTCTGAAGAAGAAGGACCATGACCTTGCTGAGGTACAGAAGGCGGCTTTGGAAAAAACGAAGCTTGCGGAAGAAAACCTGGCTTCAGTCGGTAAACTTGAGGAGGAGAACACCAATCTGAAAGCTGCTCTCGACGCAGCCAACAAGGAGGTCAGTCGTCTGAAGAATGATAAGATATCTCTGAGTGACAAGGCTAGTGAACTGGTGGGGAAGAACAACGATCTAGAGGCCTATCTGGGGGGGGGGGTGGGCTCGCCAAGAAGTTATTCATCATGCTTGAGGGTAATCTCTCCTACCCGACTGACTTGTTATCATCGACTCATCGTAGAACTACTGGTTTATCTTTGAATTGTGTTTACAGAATTCTGCCAAAACTTCGAGGAGGAGACCAGTCGAGTTGAGACAGGCTTGGATCCCATTAACTCTCCTGTGAAGGATGTAACTGCTATGAATGTGCTCCGACTAGAGTCTCGTGTTGCTGGTGTGGTTGACTACCTTGCTCGACTGAAGGTTGCGGCGTCGCGAATCGACACGACACTCTGGCCAGGAGCGATGCTTCAAAATGACCTCGAGTCTCTGATGACTCGGCTGAATGAAGTTCCTGGTCGAGTGCAAGAATGGAAGAAGTCTTCTGGCAGGTGCGGCGCTGACGTTGCCCTGTCCCTGGTACGCATTCACTGTAAGGATGCGCGAGAGGAGAAGCTGGCGTCCATCAAAGTTGCCAATACCAAGAAGCACGAATTCCAATCTTTCATGGAGACCTTCATTGCTGCTGCCACTCTGATTGCTGACGGAATTGACTTGGACCAGTTTATCGCGCCCTCCAGTCCTCCACCTGAGGAGTAAGAAAAACTTCTATGCTTCGCCTTAAATTTGCCTCGGAATGCCGAGTGGTTTTGTAACCGATACAATTTTACAGGATTGACGCCTGAGTACTTCTGAATCCGTAGGACGTTATCCGAACCTGGCTTATCGTTGAATATGCTTGCATTTGCCTTCGAGCGAACTTTGTTCTTCACTCGGAATATACTTTAGTACTTGAGACGCAGCCCTGAGGTGGAGAATCCAGTCGACCTGCACTTCATCGCTTTTGCAGGTAGGGATGGATCACATATTACAGTCGACCTACGTCCTTGCGGATCGGGATGGAGCGCACATTGTATTTGTGGCGTAGCTCCGAAGGAGAAGGTAGCAGTCGACCTGCACCTCATCGTCCTTGCAGAGCGCATGTTGTATTTGTGGCATAGCTCCGAAGGAGAAGGTAGCAGTCGACCTGCACCTCGTCGTCCTTGCAGAGCGCATGTTGTATTTGTGGCGTAGCTCCGAAGGAGAAGGTAGCTGTCGACCTGCACCTCGTCGTCCTTGCAGAGTGCACATTGTATTTCATACTTAGGCGAGCACTTGGACTGCAGCTAAGCCTCCGAGTGGGAGGTTTGCTCTCCACTTGGTAGGATTTTCAAATACTTAGGCGAGTACTGGACTGCAACTAAGCCTCCGAGTGGGAGGTTTGCTCTCCACTCGGTAGGACTTTCAAATACTTAGGTGAGTACTGGACTGCAGCTAAGCCCCCGAGTGGGAGGTTCGCTCTCCACTCGGTAGGATTTTCAAATACATAGGCGAGTACTGGACTGCAGCTAAGCCTCCGAGTGGGAGGTTTTCTCTCCACTCGGTAGGATTTTCAAATACTTAGGCGAGTACT